>NC_050445.1:31489786-31789786 GCF_903995425.1 Onychomys torridus | reverse complement strand
TTTAAATAATATGAAGACTTAAGCAAAATGGGCCTGTTCACAAGATGGGCGATGATCCAGAAAAAAAGGAATGATGTTCTCACAACCTGAGTCTAGTCCCTAGAGTCCACAGAAAGATGAACGGAAAGAATCGGTTCCACAGAGTTGTCTTCTGACCTCAGCACACACGTCATCTGTTCCTGAACCCAGAGTTCACCAATTTAGTTAGAGAGATTAGCAATTTGCCTTTCTCTGCCTCCCCGGCACTTGGATTACAGAGGTGAGCCACTATACCAAGCCCTTCGTGTAGATGCTGGGGATGCAAACTCAGGTCCTCATTCTTGTGGGCCAAGGACTTTAACAACTGAGCCAACTCCTCAGCCCCCAAACATTCTTTCTGATGAATATTTATAAATCTAGTGAACAAAAATAAAAAGGCTAACAGCACTCTAATAGAATTACTGTGGTCTGTAGTGGCAACACAGAGATTTGTTGTAGTTTTTTTTTTTTTTTTTTTTCATGAGAGATTTTCTTTTTCCCTTTAAGGAAAACCAACCTTACTGAGAAATGCACAGACTTTCTTTTTTCTGTGCTGGGGGTCTCACACATGCTAGGCATATTATGTAATACTGAGCTAGGCCTCTCCTCCCTTCCAGGCCTCATTAAAACTCTTTAATATCGGGTTGGGGATTTAGCTCAGTGGTAGAGCACTCGCCTAGCAAGCACAAGGCCCTGGGTTCGATCCTCAGCTAAAAAAAAGAAAAAAATCTTTAATATCTTAACATTCCCTCAACAGTACAGGGCTCTGTCATGGACAGAGGCATAATTCCTACAGTGGTTTCCAAGGACCGTACATGGTTATCAATATGAATCAGGGTAAAATTGGAGAGACAGTTTCAAGAACACCCTCATTGAAGGGCTGGAGAGATGGCTCACCAGTGAGGAACAGTTGCTGTTCCTGCAGAGGAGCAAGGTCCAGTTCCCAGCACACACATCATGCAGTTCACAACTGCCTGTAACCCCAGATCTAGGGAATCCAACACCCTCTTCTGACTTCTGTGGGCACCTGCATAGATAAACACAGGCATGTACACATACAATCAAAATAATTATTCTTTAAGAGAATACGGCCATGAATTCAAAACTAGATTACTATTTAAGCAATCTACATCACATTTCATGGGATGCCCTTTACACAGCATAAGCTATACTCACACTCACTTTAACTGTACACGTCAATGGCCTGAGTAAAGTTACATGACCATTCAGCTGTCACCACAATCCAGATAGGTGTTACAGCTCCTTCACAGTTGCGGTTCTCTCCAAACTATACTAAAGCTGCATTCCGGCGGTGGTGGCGCATGCCTTTAATCCTAGCCCTAGGGAGGCAGAGGCAGGTGGATCTCTGTGAGTTCGAGGCCAGCCTGGTCTACAGAGTAAGATCCAGGACAGGAACCAAGACTAGGAACCAAGACTACACAGAGAAATACTGCCTCCAAAATAAATAAATAAATAAATAAACAAACAAACAAATAAATAAAGGACAGGAACCAAGACTACACAGAGAAACACTGCCTCAAAAATAAATAAATAAATAAACAAACAAATAAGGAAGGAAGGAAGGAAGGAAGGAAGGAAGGAAGGAAGGAAGGAAGAGAGTTGCAGTCCTAACTCTGCTTCTCACCTCTGCAGCCAGCACTCCTATGCTGAAGTTATCACATGTTTTATAACACCAGGTTGGGAAGAACTTCTCAGGTACACTCAGGGCCATAGTCTGTCCCTTGTAATTACAGCATATCTCAAAAAGCCTCTGCAAGGATTCAGAGATGTAAAGCAATACCACAAACTTTCAGAAATCAGAGACCATTTCAACTGATTTAGTAAATTCAACATGGTGGCATACAGCATTATCAGTAACACTGACTTTAGACCATAGTAAGAGAGCCCTCTGCTCTGCATTCTATGCTGACTGTATGCTAAACTAGATAGAAAGAATCTACATTGCTCAGTTCTTGTTCTCCCTCCTTTATACCACGATGCTTAGAATAGTGAACCTATACTCATGCAACTTCTAGTCTGTTTGCACACTTGAGTAGGGCTCTGCTCCTAAGACTGACAGGTTCTAGGATAAATGGGGGCCTGAAGCTTGACTCTGTAGGCTGAGGCTCCACGGTGATGCGTGAAGCCCTTTCAATGACGACTAAAGCCTGGGGTGAGAAGAGCTGAAGCCTGAGAATTAGGGTTAGGTCTTTGTACACTGCTACATCCTTCAAAACTTCTGAGAATTCTAAACTGGAGTTCAAACTTCTATGTGTTGTGTTTTCTTTATCAAGGTAGAATGCTAAAACATTTTAGTTAATAATTTTGCTGGGCTGGTTTTTAAGTTTTCAATATTTAGGCATACGGAATGTGGTTCTTCCTCGTATGATTTCATCTCTATTAAATGTTCAGAATAGGTAAATCCACAGGGAAAGAAAATAAATGGGTGGTTAACAGCGACTAGCGAGAGAGCAAAATGATGAATGTTGCCATGCATTGTAGGGTTCCTCCCTGGAATGATCTAGAGCTTATGACTGTTAAGGACACACAGTGTTATGAATACGCTAGTCTACTGAGTTGTACTTTTTTTTTTTTTTTTTTTTTAGTTTTTCGAGACAGGGTTTCTCTGTGTAGCTTTGCGCCTTTCCTGGAGCTCACTTGGTAGCCCAGGCTGGCCTTGAACTCACAGAGATCTGCCTGCCTCTGCCTCCCGTGTGCTGGGATTAAAGGCGTGCGCCACCACCGTCCGGCGAGTTGTCCTTTTAAAAGATGAATTTTATAATTATTTGACTATTTTGACTAAAGCGTCTGTCATCTATACCATACCACTGAAAGTAGCTACAAATAATTTTGTTGAATTTTTCTTAACTGAAATAGATATATTTCTGAAATTTGGAAACAAAAGAATTTAAGTGGAGTGCTGGTAAATCTGTGCATCTTTGAAGTGTATATATTTGCTTTTTGGTATGTATCTCTGTATACCAATTGGTTTGTGTATATACAAACGTGTATACATCAAGACAGAAGTCATCCACTCTCCAACAGATTGCAGACGTGAAACAACCCTACCTTTGTTTCCAAAGGTTATATGACCGCCTTGCAACCGGGTCTGTTTCAGGAGTTTGTTAAGACTAATTTGTTATTACTTTTTATGCTTATGTTCTGCGTCCTGTAACCCTGCCTATTTTGCCCGCCACATCTCCCATTTGGAAACCCCTACCCCTGAGCTCTATAAAAAACATTGCCTCACATCTAATGCTGACCTCTCGAAGCCCGCCTTAGGGGGAGGTAGCCTGAGTACACGAATAAACTTGCTTTAATTAATTGCTTGCCTTCATTAACTTGGCCATGATGTGGACCGGTTGTCTTTTCCCTCCCATCTTTGGGATTAACAGTGTCTTGAGGAAATGTTTCGGTGTCACTTCTACCTCCAAACTATCATTTCGTTCAGCGGATACCAGCGGAAAACAGAGACAAGGTGCCAGACAGCAGGGCTGCTGTGGAATTCAACCTAGACCAAACGGAAGTGGTCCTTGAAAATTACCTTCCCAAGAAACTTGCATCTGAAATACACTTCCTAATTGCAATAGTAATTCTAAGTCGCCTTTTCCTAAACTACATTCCTAAGCACACAAGCACATTTTCGTCCTCAGCACAAACAAGGATCTGCTCCCTTGATAGGAACGCCTTCTCTTCCAGCCGCGGAAACGCATGGAACCAAGAAGCTGCCGACACTGATTCTCGGGCGAGCTCTTGTCATCGAAGGACCAGCCTCCTGGCGGCGTTGCCGTGGAAACGGAGCTTGCTGTGTGGATATGGCAAGTCGCTGAGGCACCCAGCCTGAGTATCTGCGGCGGGGGCTCACAAGACCGACGCCAAGATGGTTAGTGGCTCTGAATAGTGAGGGGGAGGCGGGGGGACTTCGAATAGGTTTTTACCGGGGTTTATAACTCCCAACACACTATTGGATAGAATCTAGGTGTGTCTCCAGAGGGCGATCCTTTTCACCCTACAGTGTTTCCACCGGGAATAGCGAAGGGATGCAAAGAAAATTACCCTGATGCTGTCTCCCCTCCTGCTTCTCCATTTCCCGATACCAGATCTGCTTATGGACTGGAAAAAGAGCCAGGGAAGACCGAAATGGTAGAAGCTGCGTGAATTGTTCGTCTCTTGTGGATAAAGTAGTTGGAAGTAGCTATTTGGTTCCCCTTCAGGCTCTTTCAATAAAATGTGTGATAAAAAAAAAAGATTCTGAATAGGCCGGGCGGTGGTGGCGCACGCCTTTAATCCCAGCACTCGGCAAGCAGAGGTGGGTGGATCTCTGTGAGTTCCAGGCCAGCCTGGTCTACAAAGCGAGTTCCAGGACAGCAGGACTGTTACATAGAGAAACCCTATCTCGAAAAAGCAAAAAATAAACAAACAAAAGAATCGACTTCCTAGTGTTTGTTGGTAAGGATTTGACTTGTAAATCTCAGAACTGTTACTCTGAGTTTAAAAATGACTTTTGACAGAGAAACCCTGTCTTGAAAAAAAAACAAACAAACAAAATGACTTTTGAGTTGAACGGTCTTTGCTGTTTGTTTTACAGATGCTTTCACGAGCCAAACCCGCTGTGGGCGGGGAATCACCACACACTGACAAAAGAAAGAAGAAAGGGAGGAAGATTCCAAAGCTAGAGGATCTACTTTCGCAAAGAGATTTCACTGGCGCCATTACCCTATTGGAGGTAATGTCCAAAGAAGGTTTGCTTTTATGTCTGATGAACGTCGGGGTGAATGCAGCTTACTATGCTATTGGAATAGGTGGGCACATTCTGGGGAATCCAAGTAAATATAGCCAGACACATAGTCCAGATTCCAAGTTAACTATAAGCCTGATAAGATATTTAAAAAAAAATTTGGACTAGAGAGATGGCTTGACAGTTAAGACCAGTGGCTGCTCTTCCAGAGGACCTTGATTCCCAGCACCCACGTCTGCTCACAACCGCTAGTAACTACGACAGGGGATCTAAGGCCTTCTGACCTCCTTCTGCACCAGAAACACATACGGGGCATAGAAACAGATGAAGACAAAACACTCATACACTTAAAACTAATTTTTTTCCTAGTCCCACAGATGGTGAATCTAACCTACACATGCAGCATTACACATAATACAGTGTCAATTCACACATTGTTTATCAAGATTCCTGAGTGATTTATAACTCCTTCCTATTATAATATTTTGCTTAAAAGATTGATTATTCCATGTTTATTTTAAAAGTATTGAAAGCCCATAGAACATTTCAACTCCATATGTCAGTGTCATCTTTTTTTGGAACCAGTGCTGGGGATTAAACTTGGGGCCTCAAGTAAGCATTCTGCCACAGATCTGCACCTCAGCCCAGCCCCAGCTTGTAGATCTCACCTTTTGTTTGTTTGTTTGCTTTTGTTTCTCAAGACACGGTTTCTCTGTGTCATAGCCTTGGCTGTCCTGGAACTCACTCTGTAGACAAGGCTGGCCTCAAACTCAGTGATCCACCTGCCTCTGCCTCCCAAATGATGGGATTAAGGGTGTGCACCACCTATTCTGTACATGTCGATTTTTTTTAAGAATTTAAAAAATGATGTGTAGTTGTCTGTGTCTGCATATCAGTTTTTTTGTTTTTTTTTTTTTTGAGGGGGGTGTTTGTTTGTTTGTTGTTTTTTGAGACAAGGTTTCTCTGTGTAGCTTTGGAGCCTGTCCTGAAACTCACTCTGTAGCCCAGGCTGGCCTCAAATTCAGAGATCCACCTGCCTCTGCCTCCCGAGTGCTGGGACTAAAGGCGTGTGCCATGACAGCCTGGCTTTGCATGTCAGTGTGTGCACCTGAATGCAGGTGCACACAGAGGCCAGAGGAACTGGATCTCCTAGAGCTAGAGTTACAGAAAGTTGTAAGCTCTTATGAGGGTGCTGGGAACTGAACTCAGGTCCTCTAGAAGAACAGCAAATGCATATGTAGCATAATTAAAAATAAAAATACCGGGCTGATTAAAGAGGAAAACAAAGCAAAACCAAAACAACACAAACAGAAAAACTTAGGGGAGGAGGGATTTTTTTTTCCTATAATTCCAGGTGATGGTCCGTACTGAGGGAAGTCAGGGCAGAAATGTGAAGTCAGGTCTGTTTGCAATTCTATATAGCATTACCTCTGTCTAAGGGATTCACTTTACAACCAAAGCAGCACTGTATTTTGGGTTGTTTATTGGGACAAAGTCTCTATATAGAACAGGCTGGTCTTGAACTCACAGAGTTGCACCTGCTTCTGCCTCTTAAGTGCTGGGATTAAGGATGGAGCCACCACACCCAGCTAAGCACGTACCACCACGGCCAGCTCCCTAGGTTTTGCTCAGGGTCGTTAGCACTGCAATGGGGATGAAAGTAGGACTCATGGTCCTTGAGAATCCTCCTCAAGTCCTTTCCTCTGAAGTAGAACTTATGTTTTGTTAGATGAAGAATTCTTAAACTTTTGTAGTGGACACAAGACTATCTTCCGTACAACTTTAACTCATCTAGTCTGTAAGTTAGCCTGATGGGGTAATGGAATGATTTCATAGCTTGTCTTCAGAGAAGGGTTATGAACTAGTGTAGGGTCCAAAGAAACGCTGAGGAAAGACTCCAGACTCAAATAGTATGCAAGAACGAAGAGTGTTTATTATACCACATGCATGTGTGTGGGGGGGTGTTCACCTGTACAGAATGGCGACGACCCTGAGAGGGGCAGGCAGGCTCTTGCAGCACAGCTAAGGGGAGGTTCAGGGACAGCTACATAATTGGTTAGTATATGTCTAATTGGCTAAGGTTTAGTTTTATCATTTTTGGACACATCTGCACAAGCTTGGATGTGACTCAGAGGGGGCTGTTGGGTTTGTCCTTGAGATACTGTGAGGCTGACTTAGACCCTCTGTGTTCATTCTCTCCCTCGACCCTGAATGCAAGGGCCTTGTAGATCAATGGCCCTTTGATGGAAAAGACACCTGTTTGTCCTTCTCAGAGAACTGGAACCTAAATTCCGTTGTGAAGGTGGGAGAGTTTAAGCCCTTCGGTATTGATAAATATACATGTGTGCTAACAGGAGAAGATGGAAGTGTGATATTGAATGCAGCAAAAGTCAGTGGTGGGAACCTGGGCTTTGGAGGCAGACATGAATTTATGTCCCCGTTTCCAGAGACAGGGACTGGCCCTGCTATGTTAGAACCATTGCTTGACCTTTAACCTTCAGGTATTTGGTGGCTTTAAATGTTTCTTTGTTGTTGTTGTTGTTGTTGTTGTTGTTTTTGAGACATGTCCCTCTGGTAGCCCTGGCTGTCTTGGAACTCACTCTGTAGACCAGGCTGGCCTCGAACTCACAGAGATCCGCCTTCCTCTGCCTCCTGAGCACTAGGATCAAAGGTGTGCATCACCACCTGGCTGGTTTCAAATGTTTTACATAATTCTTGAACATCACCCAGAATTATTAGATAACTCGCATACTTTCTGGAGTAAGGTACTAGCAAACATAGAAAAAACAAATCCAACTTGTCTGAAAAAAAAAGGACTTCTGTGACCACTTCATCACACCGCCTATTGTCCGGCTTCTATTATTTAGCATTTTGCTTGTTTATCAGTCACTCAGCATACCTTAAAAAAAAAAAAAAAAAGACACCAAAGCATTTACTATTAAAATCTTTTTTTTTCATGACATTTTAATGTGAAGTTCAAACGCCATGTTGGGGAGCAAGAAGACGATACTAATTTGTGGATTGGATACTGTGCTTTTCACCTGGGAGACTACAAGAGAGCTTTGGAGGTTAGTGAAAAAAAAGAATGACCTTATATGGTACATGCTCATAGTAACAGCAGAAAGAAATAATGCAGATGGAAACAAAGCAAAAAGAAAGAAATTGCCCTATCTGCCTTCTCCAATCCTACATCTTTCAATAAGGGCCCCACTGACCCTTCTTAAGGTACTGAGTCAGAGAGGGGGTGGGGATGGTAACAGAACACATATGATATTGTTGTGGGACTCTCTGGAATAAGCGCTCTGCCACCAACGAGGGTGAAAGAGGGAGGTCACTGGTGGGCTTCTGAAAGGCTTCCAGCCCAGGTCCAGTTTGTGTTCTCATTTTATACTCTAATACTGTGAGGGTGCAGGCGAGTGAGCGAGCGTGCAGGCGAGCGGCGAGCAGATTTTACGACTCTGCAGTGGCGGTGGCTGTCCGCGGGTTGTTAAGGGCAACAGCCCATTATTTCAGCTCTGCAAGTGAAGTCCTGCTTGGCAGACGGGCAGGATGAGCATCACTGTGAGTCAGTCACTAAATGAATAATGTAACCCGTCTTCTCTGCCTTATTCTACTTCAGTATGAAGGTGAAGAGGAAGTATGTGGGGTGGGAGTGTTTCGAGCGTGAGCAGTCTGTAAGTCAGAAGACAGACTAGAGAGAGAGGTGGAGGAGACAATGAAAACACTTTGGGAAAACCTGCTAGTTTGTAAGTTAGTTTAAAAAAACAGTGAGGCAAATATGCTGCTCAACTTCCTGCCCTGCTCTATAGTATATAAACTATAACACTTGTATAAAACCCACAAGACAAGAGCATGTGTAGCATTCCAATATGTCTGAGTATTTAATACATTTGTTAGTATTATTTTTGTAATAGAATAATAGAATGTTGTCATTTTTTTACTCTTTGGTCCCCCAGCTCCCAAATAAATATGGAGGCTTATTCTTAATTGTGAATGCTGACCTTAGTTTGGTTTATTTTTTGCCAGCTTTCCTTAACTTAAATCATCCCATTTACTTTTTGCCTCAGGGCTTTTCCTGTTCTCTTATTTCTGTAAATCTAACTCTTATTCCGTGGTTTGATAATTAGCTGAGTGCCTGGCCCCTGATGTCCTCCTTCTCTGGCTACTTCCTTTTCCTTCTCCTCCCAGATTTCTCCTACATATTCTCTCTTCCTGCCAGATCTGCCTGTCTCTCTCCTGCCTTGCTATTGGCCGCTCAGCTCTTTATTAGACCATCAGGTGTTTTACAGAGGCACAGTAACACAGCTTCACAGAATTAAACAAATGTAACATAAACAAAAGTAACACACCTTAAAATAATATTCTACAACAATAGAAGTTATTATTATGATGGTTTTAAATAAAATCCAAAAAATAAAGTCGTCCCCCCCCCCACAGGGTTTCTCTGTGTAGCTTTGGAGCCTGTCCTAGATCTCACTCTGTAGACTAGGCTGGCCTCGAACTCACAGAGATCCGCCTGCCTCTGCCTCCTGACCGCTGGAATTAAAGGCATGTGTACCGCCCCCCCCCCTCCCCCGGTCAAAAAATAACTTTATAAAAAGGAGAAAGACTTTCCATATATGGTCTTGTGGTCTGTATCTTACTTGCCTTTCACTTTTACATGTGTACCAGAGACTCTGCATATGCCAGGTGAGCATTTTGCCATTGAGCTATACCACTGCATTTCATACTTCTTTAAGAATGTTTTTTTATTTTATGGGTGTTTATCTGCATGTGTGTATGTGAACCAGGTGCATGCCTGGAACCTGCAGAGACCAGAAGACATTGGATCTCCTAGAACTGGAGTTATGATTGTAAGCTGTCATGTGGGTGCTGGGAATCGAACCTGGGTCCTCTGCAAGAACAGCCAGTGATCTTAGCAATCTCTCCAGAAGTACCATCTGTATGTCTGTTTAAGTTAGCAAAAACTATTTCAGTTGTTTTAATTTCTGGAGGTTTCTAGACACATTAAAAACCAGGGGGAAACAAAGTGTAATTCTGTGTACAAGAGCCCCGTCTGGGTGGAATCCCGTGAGCCTACCCTCTTGTAGCAGAGAACGGTGGAGAAGAGGTAGAATCTCCAAGTGTAAGTTAAGCTGCTCTGGCAGTGAGAACTCCCCTCCACTGTAGACAATGGGTGGTCGCCTTACTGTCAAGTGGGGCCTCAATTATTGTCTGTTTCAGGAATACGAAAACGCCACGAAGGAGGAAAATTGCAACCCAGAAGTGTGGGTCAACTTGGCCTGCACCTACTTCTTTCTTGGGATGTATAAACAAGCAGAAACTGCTGGGTTTAAAGGTAAAGTGGGTGTATCATATATCATTTTTGGCGTAACGTCTTTGTCCATTGGTCCATTGTTATATCTACCACCCTCTTTTTCTTATAACCAGTGTTTGCTTTGTACCCGTTTTCATTCTCTGCTTCCAAAGTGCATGTCTTATAGATACTTCAACATATAGTTGAAGCTTTGTTTTATTTTTAATTCCAGTCTAAAGGTCTCTGTTTTGCTTTTTTTTTTTTTTTTTTCTGGGTGCTGGAGGCTTAGTCCAGGGCCCAGGGCTTGTTGGACAAGTGCTCCACCACAGAGCTAACCCTCAACCCCAACAACGGCCATGAGAGCTAAAAAGGAACTTTGTTCTTCAGAACAAGTAAAGTACTGGATTTGGTCAATTCACACGTTTCTCTGTGTAGCCCTGGCTGTCGTGGAACTTGCTCTGTAGACCAGGCTGGCCTTGAACTCACAGAGATACGACTGCCTCTGCCTCCGAAGTGCTGCGATCAAAGGCATGCGCCACCACTGCCCTGCAGATTTGATCACTTCTGTCTTTAAAGAGAGTTAATTACCCATCCTCACCCGAGTGTGCCCACACCCAGCTCAAGAAGGCAGAGTCAAGAAACAGAAGGATGAGAGAAGAAAGTGGGCACATGGTCTTTAAAAAGCCCCACAGGTGGACGTCAGGGAGGGTGGTGGTCAGGTGCCTCTGCTCAGGCCGCTCTGCTGTGGGGTTTCTTGCTCACAATGAGAGCCCGAGAGAGAAGCCAGCCTACAGGTCCCCACCTAAGAGTCCAGCAGGCTTCCCTTTGTATTCAGACTCACAAGTAAGAGGGAGAGGGAGACATGGAAGGAAAGGTGAAGGATAATTAGAACACACATTGAATGGAATTTAAGGAAATGGAGAGAACGTGGGCAAGGGAATATTGATGAAGATGTTGTTAGGAAGCTGGATGTGATGCACACCTTAGTCCCAGCACTTGGGAGCCAGATGCCAGAAGATCTCTGAGTTCTAGGGCAGCCAGGGCTACACAGAGAGACCTTGGTCCCTCCAACCTCCACCAAAATAAATTGTTATGGAAAATGGATTTTGGGTAGAATTCATATTTATATGTATAAAACTTACCCCATTTAAAAAATGGGGAACTTGAAACCATTCTTAGTTTGAACCCCATTTTTTCATATATGCTAGTATAATTTTTCCAAATGTAATCATGTCTTTTAGGGTCTTAACTGTCTCATGTTTCTAAGAGTTTGCACTGAGAAGACTGTTAGCACATAAGGATGCTCACAGCAGCCGGCTTCATTTCTATACATACACAATACATACATACATACATACATACATACATACATACATACTTACATACATTTCTATTTTTTCATGCATTGAAGTATGATTTGGGTCTATAAAAGAGATATAGAATTGGTTGTCCGGAATTGGAAAACTGACTGGATCTTGGATACCTGTTTACGGGTGGCCCTTAACTGTGGTAGAAGATCCCTGGAGTAGAGTGGACTGCTGTTTAGGAAAACGCAGCAGTGTAATTCTGGAAAAGGAGATTTCAGTAGGAACTGAGAAAGAATTCTGGGGCGAGTGGCAAAATGTGGGTGGCTCCATGTGTGTTCTGAGGTGACATCCCAGTGTTTGGTTCAGTGTGTGAACAGCACAGAGGTGGGCCACAGTGTGTGTGTGTGTGTGTGTGTGTGTGTGTGTGTGTGTGTGTGTGTGTGTGTGTGTGTGTGTGTGTGTGTGAGAGAGAGAGAAGCGTTGTGCTGTGGGACACAACAGTGCGGGGTAGACGTGGTGGAGAGCAGACTGAGAACAGCCCTCCTCTGGCCCTCCTGTGGCTGCTGCTCCTGCAGGGGGACAGACTGTTCATTCTTGCAGACACATACAGTTAGAGAAGGATCTGGGGAGACCCACCTGAGTCTCATTCCAGCAAGGGACTGACTTTCATAGACCATTGAATTTTCTTCCCAAGATTTATTTTTTATTTTATGTATGAGTGCTTTGCCTGCATGTGCTCTTGGAGGCCAGAAGAGGGCACCAGATCTCCTGGAACAGGAGTTAGGAACAGTTGTAAGCTTGGGAGTGCTAGGAGCTGAGCCTGAGTCCTCTGCAAGAGCAGCTAGTGCTCTTACCTTGGAGCCATCTCTCCAGAGCAACTGTTGAATTCCTTACCAAGCAATGCGGTTCTTTTTCTTCCAGCTCCCAAAAGCCGGCTCCAGAACCGCCTGCTGTTCCATCTGGCCCACAAGGTACTGTGCTCTCATTCTGCAGTGCTCGATTTAAAAACATTTTCTCTCTTCCTTCCCTTCACCAACAGTGATGGACAGTGTTCAACTAGACATTGCTGTTAATGTTATTACTAAATTGTTTTACAGAAAGTTTATCAAGTCACAAACAAGTAGCATATACAATATATTTGGTACATTAAAAAAATTTCAAAATATTATTTTTGTTATTATTTTACAGTGTTAAGAATTAAACCCAGGGCTGGGCATTGGTGGCAAACTCCTTAATTCTAGCACTTGGGAGGCAGAGGCAGGCGGGTGGATCTCCCCAAGTCTGAAGCTGCCTGGTCTGTTCCAGGATAGCCAGGGCTACACAGCAAAACCCTGACTAGAAAAACCAAAACCAAAAACCAAAAAAAAAAAAAAAAAGAACTAAATCCAGGGGCTTGTGCATGTTAGTCAAGCACTCCACCATTGAGCTATATCCAGAGCCTCTGGCTTTTTGAGTTGTAACCTTGCTTTGTTGTACAGACTGGTCTGAAACTTTCTGCAAAGCCCAAGATGACCTCAAGCACGTAAGCTTCCTGCCTTAGCTGCTCGACTGCTGAGGTTAAAGGCATCACCAGCACACCCAGGCCCAGAGCTGCTGCCCGATGGCTTGTTTCCATTTGTCCCGAATAACCAGGATTCCATCTTCTCTACTTTTCTGGTGTTCTTTTTGCACTGATTTTTAAAATTCCATATTTGTTCTCCGCTAGCTTGCTGTCATGCATACTTTTTATAGTACTTTAGAGGTTACGATAGCATAGGTCCTTTTGGTTGTTGAGGGGTTTCTTTTTTTGTTTTGTTGTTCATTCCTTGGGACCTCAATAATATGTATCTACATAGTTAGTTTTCTTTAATTGTGTCACAGGTAAATGCTTCTATTTTTTCTTTCTTTCTTGTTTTGTTTTCATTTATGTTTTTTCAAGACAGGGTTTCTGAATAGTTTGTCATCTTCCACAGAGGATTTGCTTGTGTGTCTGGCAGGCACATGAGACAGGAACAAATGGTCTGGCAGGCACATGAGACAGGAACAAATGGTTGGGCTCCTGCCGGCGATATCAGCCATTCAAGGCTGGTCCCCAGCTATTCTGAGAGCTGGTGGTTCTCACATTGCCTCCCTGGCTGGGTTGTCCCTCCAGGGCTCCTCACTGACAGCCTCTAGTGTTTGCCCATCAAGTCCATACAGCTCCCAAAAGCTGTACTTAGCTTTTGGAGACTCAGTCGCCAACTAAACACTGACCAGAGTCCTCAAAAGTAAGTGTTGCTGGACACGTACCTCACAGCGCATTCTTTCCATCTCTTTGGGATCTTGGCATCACAGATCTTCACTGAGTTGGTACCTTTGATGCCTCCACACAGATTTCTAGTAGCTTTCAAGCTTCTAGTTGTTCTTGGTGAGAAGACTAGGCTTCTAGCAGGTCTACACTTATTAGAAGTGGAAGTCTTTGATTTCAAAAAATATTTTATTGTGTTTTCTTATGATTACAAAAATAAGATTTGTTCATTCTATTCTCTTAGAAAATAGTTTTAAGAAGACACACATACACACAATAATCAACATTTCTTGTATTTTGCTCTCTTCTAAACTTTAATTTTTGGCCGGGCAGTGGTGGTGCACGCCTTTAATCCCTGTACTCAGGAGGCAGAGCCAGCTGGATCTCTGTGAGTTCGAGGCCAGCCTGGGCTACAGAGTGAGTTCCAAGAAAGGTGCAAAGCTACACAGAGAAACCCTGTCTCGAAAAACAAAAACAACAACAAAAGAAGTCAACTTTAATTTTTTCAATTATTATTATTATTATTACTACTTAGTTCTATGTGTATGGGTGTTCTGCCTGCATGTACATCTGTGCACCCTCTAGTGCCTGAGGAGGCCAGAAGAAGGTGTCTGGGACTGGGAGTTACAAAAGGTGCTGAGTCACCATGTGGGTACTGGCAATCAAACCCAGGTCCTCTGGTGGAGCGGCCAGTGCTCCTAAGCAGGAAGCCATCTCTCCAGCCCCTCTGGTCAAGTCTTAAAAATTCATCTTTTTCACTTGCTCTCCCTCCCACCTTCTCCCATCCTTTGTTCCCCCTTCTTCAGTGCTGGGGACTCAAACTAAAGGCATCATGCATGTTAAGTAAGCATATACTCTACCACTGAGCTATACCCTTTGCCCCATATCGTTTTGAAAATGTGGATTATTTTATCAAATTTGGATTGCATTTTATGTATGTGTACTGTTCTAAGTCCATATTTTGCACTCAAAAATACAATTTTTTTCATGTCACAAGATAGTCTACAGAAGAGCTAAATGGTAGGTAGCTCTTGGGCTGTGAAATCTTTCTAAAATAGTTTCCCAATTTTCTTTTTCTTTTTTTAATTTCAAAATAGGGTCTGCCATATACATGCTTTGATCTCTAAGTTCTCTTGAAAACTCTGAATGTTTTTTCATGTACCGTACTGACTGAGATAGCCTTCTCAATGATTTTTAGCCTGGTGTGTTAGTTATTTAGGCGGCGCTCTTATCCGCAAGGAACACGTCCCAAACACAACAAGACCACAGAAGAGTTTTTATTAAAGAGGACAGAAATGTGACAGGCCTGAAGCACACGTGGATGAGGAGACAAGGGGGGCTCATGCAAGATGGCACCGGCTTTATAAAGGTTGGGCCGCGCATGCGTACAGGAACTCGTGTGGGTACTCCACGCATGTGTGTAGATTACATGGCTGCGCCCGCTTTACACAACTGCATAAAGCCACAGAGTTCGGGTCCCGCGAGATGTCTGACCCAGAAGTGGCTATTTTGAACTGGAAATAATTAGGCGGTCCGCCAGGCAAGCCCAACCGTGTGGACATGTTGTAATTTTCTATCATGGTGTAGTTTGAAAATTTTTAATTTAGATCTTCACTACTGTCATCATTATTCCTTCTAATAGACGGAAGTCCCACAGTTCACCCTTTTATTTCCCTTGGTTGTTTATTTGGACATTTTCCAATTTTCAGGCCTAAAGAAAAGGTAACTTTCCAGTTGGTGGTGGTGCACACCTTTAATCTCAGCACCTGGGAAGCGGAGGCTGGTGGATCTCTTAAGTTTGAAGCTAGCCTGGTCTACAGAGCAAGTTCCAGGACAGCTAGGGCTATATAGAGTGATCCTTTCTAGAACAGTCCCACTCAAAAAAAAAAAAAAAAAAAAAAGAAAGAAAGAAAAGAAAAAAAGAAGAAAGAAAGAAAAGAAATATTAACTTTTTTTGAAACTGATTTTCTTATGTTTATTCTGAATTAAACAGAGGGCATCTAAGTGAGAAAAAGTGAGCACCAGTGAAAAGCTTTGCAGGCTAGACTCTGGAACCTAGTTGGATCTGTTTGCCTCTCATATTCAGGTTTCACCAACTCAGCCATGGCAGCGCAGGCCTGTTCCTCTGGAAAGCAGGGAGAGGAGGATGGGCACAAGCTTGAAGCCAGCATGGTCTACAGTGTGATTGCTAGGCCAACTAGGGCTCAAGGAAAAAAAAAAACAACTGTCAAAGTATGTAAATCCATACCAGGAGCTAAGGACACAGTCAGTGATAGAGCATTTGTCTGGCATGCATGAAGCCCAGACCTTGTTCTCCAGTATCACATAAGCACACGTGTGTACAAATGTACATGCATATAACATACATCTGTAGTGTATCAGTGATCAAACTGCAAATCAATTTCAGAATTTATATATATATATTTTGAGACAGGGCTTCTGCGTGGACCTGGCTGTCCTGGAACTTGATCTGTAGATGAAACTGGCCTCGAACTTACAGAGATCCACCTTCCTCTGCCTCCTGAGTGTTGAGATTAAAGGCGTGTGCCACTACTGCCTAGCCAAATGGACTTATTACTATAGAAACAAAGGTGTGTGTGTGTGTGTGTGTGTGTGTGTGTGAGAGAGAGAGAGAGAGAGAGAGAGAGAGAGAGAGAGAGAGAGAGAGAGAGAACATAAGCACAATCCTGTAGGACAAGTGTGGGTTTCTCAAGAGAGAGACACAGGGTGACTTCACAGTTTGTATGTCTAAAGTTTGATAAGAAGCCTCCCTCTTCTTTTGACATTGCCCAAAGAGTATAATTTGTTAACAAGGTTAAAAGTTAGAGATTTTTTTTCTCAGTAAATGTTGTAAGGTTTTCTGAAGGGCATCACCTAGGTCTAGGCAAGGAGAGTGTTAGAAACATAGGTCTTACATCATTTTAGCCCCAAGTAAGCACAGCCTAATTGCTGTCCTGGAAATCCTTGACTAAAGCATCATCTGTCCCTGTGTGAGCACTGTTCATTGCCTCTTTCAACCATTAGGTCCTCCTCAGTAAATCAGAAGTCTCTTGCTTTCTCAGCAGTAAAACAGGTCAGATTGAAGGACAAAATTCTCTTTTCTCTCAATTTCATCATAACTCCCTCCCTTTTTTTTTGGTTTGTGAGACAGGGTTTCTCTGTGTAGTTTTGGTGCCATACCTGGAACTCACTTTGTAGACCAGGCTGGCCCTGAACTCACAGAGATCCCCCTGGCTTTGCCTCCTGAGTGCTGGGATTAAATGCTACCACCTGACATAATTCCCTATCTTCTTATCCTACCTCAATTTCCCCATTCTAGACTTCAACCCCTTATAAAAATTAATTTTATGTATATGGGTATCTTGCCTACATGTATGTATGTGTACCATGTGTGTACAGTGCCTACACAGGCCAGAGAATAGTGTCTGATAGCCTGGAACTGGAGTTACAGAAGGTTGTAACCTGCCATGTGGGTGCTGGGAACTGAACCCAGGTTCTCTAGAGTAGCAAATGCTCTTAATGCTGAGCCATCTCTCCAGGCCCTAACCTCTTAATTTTAAGGGTTCCTGAAGACTGAATATCCTTCTTCTCTAACTTCTTCATAGGTGAACAAAGGGGAAGACCCTGCCTACCCAGGGATCAAGTCTCCACTTGTCTGAGCTTAGAACACATTGAGCTGGGGGTTTGGAGGATCATCATTCAGAGGGTTTGGGGTAGGGTGGGGTGATAATCATTACATGGGACATCAAACCACATAAACAGTACATTACACAACAGATTGTTATGCTCAGTCCTAAAATTAGTGCTTAAAAGAGTACCTTCTTCCATAAGGAGGTACCCAAGAACCATTATGCTAGCAAGTCATTAAAACTTAAAGCAAAATCTCACATCTCTCTGACTATTGAAACCTTGGAAAGATGAAGACACACTGTCGAACTATAAGTACACATCATTGTACTTTATTGATGGCACAATTCTCCCTTGTGTTATTAGTATATCAAAGACAACCCAGTTTGTATGATAACTATCTCATGAACTGTAAAAAGATCACACTGGCTGGGTGGTGGTGGTGCACACCTGTAATCCCAACACTCAGGAGGCAGAGGCAGGAGGATCTCTGTGAGTTTGAGGCCAGCCTGGTCTACAGGGCTAGTACAGGACAGGCTCCAAAGCTACAGAGAACCCTGTCTCAAAAAACAAAACAAACAAACAAACAAAAAACCACACTGATAGTTACCTGTTAATGCTATGGAAAAATAAAAAGGACAATTTAGAGAAAAAATCCAATATGGAAGAAATTAAAAGGAAAATGGTATAAAGTTATGATCATTAGTGTATATTATATTAACAATGTCTAAAAGACAAACAAAGGTGTAGCTGGAGTTTTCTCCAGTCCCGTGTGGGCCCACAGTTCCAGAGGATCCAATGTCCTCTTGTCCTCCATGGGCACTAAATACGCTTACATATATGCTGGGAAAAACCTATACATATAAAATTAACATAAATAAATCTTTTAAAAAGTGAAAATAAAGATTTGAAGGAAGAAGTGAATAGTCTGTGTATCAAGAGTTACATACAAAATGTATCAGTTGGATCCCATATAAAAACAAAGGCAGTTGTTTTGTTATATCTACCTTCTAATGAAATAAGCATAAAAGTTGAATTCTGAAAGCCTAAAACAACCATGTATGGTAACTGAAAAGAAGATAAAAACACCTAGAACAGGGGAGGTGGAGAGATGGCTCAGCAGTTAAGAGCACTGACTACTCTTCCAAAGATCCTGAGTTCAATTCCCAGTAACCACATGGTGGCTCACAACCATCTGTAATGAGATCCGGTGTCCTCTTCTGGCCTGCAGGCATACATGCAGGCAGAATATGGTATACATAATAAATAAATAAATAAATAAATAAATCTTAAACGAACAAACAAAACCCCCCACCTAGAACAGTAAATTAAAAATTATGTTCATAAAGTTACATAACATACATTTTGATTACATACTATTCAGAATGGAAAAGAGTTGTTAAGGGGTGAGGGCAAAGCAGTAAAAAGTTGTTAAGGGGTGAGGGCAAAATGTAAATAGAAGAAAGAGAGAAAGGCAGAGAAACGTAAGGAGGAGAAGAAATGAGTAGGGTGGAGATATCAAATAATAAATCATAACTGTAACTTACAGCCTTTCCCTTGCCAAGGCTCTGTCTCCAGAGATGATTTACATCCTTTCTCTACAGTAGGACAAAAGAGATGAGGGGCTAGGAAATGGAGGAAGTAGGGACACAGTGGCCAGAGAGAAAGAAGTTCAGACCTCCATCACATGAGATTCTCTCTCACATGAATGTGAATCTGTGCATGTCTTTTTCTCACAATTTAGTTTAATGATGAGAAGAAATTGATGAACTTTCATCAGAATCTTCAGGATATCAAAGAAGACCAGCTTAGCTTGGCCTCAATCCACTACATGCGATCCCATTACCAAGAAGCTATTGACATATACAAGCGGATACTGCTGGATAACAGGTCTGTGTTCTTACCTGCTCTGGTCCCAAACAAATACATGAAGGCTTATTCTTACTTATGAATGTCCAGCCTTAGCTTGGCTTGTTTCTAGCTATGTTTTCTAACTTAAATTAACCCATTTCTCTTCTTCTACATTTTGCCTCTGGACTTTTTGTCTTTATTCTATACATCTTTCTTCCCTTCTTCCTCTGGGGCTGGTTGTGTGGCTGGGTGGCTGTCCCCTGGCATCCTCCTCGCCTTCTTTTCTCAATCCTATCTCTTCCTCTCTCAAGCCTAGATTTCTTCTCCTGTTTATTCTGTCTGCCTGCCAGCCACGCCTACCCTTTCTCCTCCTAGCCATTGGCTGTTCAGCTCTTTATTAGACCATCAGGTGGTTTATACAGGCACAGTAACACAGCTTCACAGAGTTCAACACATACAACATAAAAGAATGCAACACATCTTTGCATCATTGATCAAATATTCCATAGCATAAACAAATGTAACATCTCAAACTACTGTTCCACAACACTGCCCACTTGAGATAGCTGCCATTTGATTAGTTTCCTTGTTTCTAAGTTGGCTAAGAATCTAGTGTCCTCTGGACCTAGTTCCACCACGTATTCAAGTCTGTTTTGTTACTAAGCTGATGAAGTTAAGAACTCCTTGGATATTGTTCACATCAGACTCTCTACCCTTTTTCTTTTGTTGATTTTGATTTTAATTTAATTATATTTTATGTGTATGGGTGTTTTGCCTGCATGTATATGCACCAAATGTGTGTCTGGTATCTGTGGAGGCCAAAAGAGGACACCACTTCCCTAGAAGAGGAGTTACATATGGTTGTGAGCTGCCATGTGAGTGCTGAGAATTGAACTTGGGTACTCTGGAAGAGGAGCCACTGTTCTCAACCACTGAGCTATCTCTCCAGCCCCTTTGTTTTTTGAGACAGGTTCTCACTTTATAGCTGTCCTGGACCTCTAAGTAGATCATGTTGGCCTTGAACTTACAGAGCTCCACCTGCTTCTTCCCTCTGAGTACTGGGATTAAAGGTGTGTGCCACCATGCTTGGCTCTACCTGTTTTCATCACCATCTCTTTGTAAGGAACCTTTTTGACATTTTTCCTCCTAATTTCCCAGAAAATTTATATACTGACATGTTTACTGATAATTCTTTCTGTGTGTGTTTATATAAAATGAATATGGTTTTATATAAACTGAGTATTTTTTTTACCTCATAAGAATCAACTTTTACCCATTGGAAATGGTATTATCCTTTTTGAAAATTTATGGCCTTGGTGGGGGGAGAAAGAAAAACTGTAACAAAATGTAATTATTCATATATATGAGAATGCCATAATAAAACCTGTTACTTTGTATGCTATCTTCAAAAATTAATAATAATTTATAAAATAACAAAAAGAATGTATTAAAGTTGGACATGGCAACATACTACTGTAATCCTACCACTTTGGGGAAGAGGATGCCCTCTTATGGTCTCCATGGGTACCAGACATACATTTATTAAATGAAAATACTAGTTCCAAGTGTGGTCTACATCCCTATGAATTATTGACCAGGAAGGCCCTGAAGGCCCCTCAGCAATACAGGCTGTTGCCATTGCTATTGGTTACTTACTAGAACTAGATGGTAAGTCCCAGCATTGAAGAGTCCACATACTTTTGTTAAAGATACGGAGAAATCTAGCTGGACCAGAACTGGAAGCTTCCTCCCCTGGTGTCTTACTTACTGTACTATTGGTATGAAGAGACACCATGACCAAGGCAACTTACAAAAGAAAGCATTTAATTTGAGGGTTAATTACAGTTTCAGAGGGTGATTCCATGACCACCATTGTGGGGAGCATGTGGCAGGCAGGTGTGGTGCTGAACAAGTACCTGAGAGTTCACATGTTACCACAACAACCATGAGTCAGAGAAAGAGAGAGAGCGCCAATTGGAAATGAGCATGGGATTTGTTTGTTTGTTTTGTATTTTCTTTCTTTCTTTCTTTCTTTCTTTCTTTCTTTCTTTCTTTCTTTCTTTCTTTCTTTCTTTTTCTTCCTTCCTTCCTTCCTTCCTTCCTTCCTTTCTTTCTTTCTTTCTTTCTTTCTTTCTTTCTTTCTTTCTTTCTTTCTTTCTTTCTTTCTTTCTTTTTGAGTCAGAGTCCCTTTGTGTAACAATCCTGGCTGTCCTGGAACACACTCTGTAGACCCGCCTGCTCTGCCTCCTGAGTGCTGGGATCAAAGGCGTGCACCACCACTGCCCAGTGAGCATGGGCTTTTTGAAACCTCATAGTCTTCTCCCAATGATATACGTCTTCTAAGAAGGACAAATCTCCTGATCCTTCTCAAACGTTCTGCCAACTATGGGTCAAGAATTCAAATAAAATATATGAGCCTTTGCCTATTCTCTCTCAAATCACCACACCTGACTAGCTTTCACAGTGCTGGAAGATTCTATGCCAACTGCTAGAAGAAAATTGTCACCAACACTCTTACTCAGCTGTGGACCTGATGTGTTAAATTACCAACATGCTAGGCAAGAGTGCCCACTAGTGCAATAGCGGTATAAAATGCTATGGGGTAACCAACTGCCTTCTGATTGAGTTAGAGGCCTGTTCCTCAGGGGGAACTCATTTCTGGTACTGTAAAACGGGTTAAAAGTCCATTACTGGGGTTGGGGATTTAGCTCAGTGGTAGAGCGCTTGTCTAGCAAGTGCAAGGCTCTGGGTTCGGTCCTCAGCTCTGGAAAAAAAGAGAGAGAGAGAGAGAGAGAGAGAGAGAGAGAGAGAGAGAGAAAGTCCATTACTATAAAATTCATTGGCCCTAGTAGAGAAGCTACTGCAGTTGTTTTTCTAAAGGGACATGATGTGTCTCTCAAATTGCCTTCTAAATGTATATGTTTATACTCATAGATTAGTGCTGCTGTCAGCTTTGGCCATTTTTTTTTTTCTGTAGGTGGCATTAACTATAGATATTCATAGCAAGTCAAAGAATTTTTCTCTAAGTGTACCACTCCTGTATCACTTCCACGAAGGCTCAGGAAACATTAAGGAAGAGAATGTGGAAAGAACATAATGAGGAAAGGGTGATAGGTTGAAGAATGCTGCCTTCTGGGCACTCTTGAATACCTAGCACCTGTGATTCCCTGCACAAGATTGGGCCACTCATCATTCCAATATGGAAGAGGAAATGCTTACAAAGCCTTGCCCTACTTTGAGGACTTACAGTTAATGGTACTAGAGAGGAGGGGCTTATGTGGCTTCACCTGAGGAGACAGAAGCAGTTAATAGCTGCTGGGAGGAGAGAGGGAACATTACCAGACTCTTTATGAGGCTACAATTACCCTGATACCCAAACCACACAAAGATGCAACAAAGAAAGAGAATTATAGACCAATCTCCCTCATGAACATTGATGCAAAAATATTCAACAAAATATTGGCAAACCAATCCAAGAATACAGCAAAAAAATTATCCACCATGACCAAGTAGGTTTCATCCCAAGGATGCAAGGATGGCTCAACATATGAAAATCTGTCAATGTAATATACCATATAAACAAACTGAAAGAAAAAAAAACACATGAGCATCTCATTAGATGCTGAAAAAGCCTTTGACAAAATCCAACACCCCTTCAAACTTCTTTTAACATATATTTTTCTTTCTTCTTAGAAAATGAATACTTTATGAAGTAGATTTCCTAAAGTATCTATATAATAAACACTTATTCCATTATGAGAATTGTGTCCATGTACCTTTCCAAATCAGATGTGTTGTTGGATATGCAGTTCCTTTGTTCTGAAAGCATGTTGCATTCTTCTGTCCTTCCATCCTCTGTCTTACTGTTATTATACTACTTCTGTATGTAGAAGACTTACCCAGTTGCTATATAAACTTGAATTGATAAAGTAATGATTATTTAGTAGTCCAGATTAAAACTGGAAAGTCAAATGAATTTGTTCATAAGAAAGGAAGACATTTGGAAACAATTTGATTATTGTATCGGAAATCAATCAATCAGTCAATCTGTGAAATATACTTCAGCTTGAGTCTTTCTCTAACAGGGAGTACCTGGCCCTCAATGTTTATGTGGCTCTCTGCTACTACAAATTGGATTACTATGATGTGTCCCAAGAAGTCCTGGCTGTTTACCTCCAGCAAATCCCTGACAGTACCATCGCACTCAACCTTAAGGCTTGCAATCACTTTCGCCTTTACAACGGCAAAGCAGCTGAGGTAAGCATGTAGGTGTGTTTCTGGTGATCTCTGTTCTAATGGGAGTTACTTCATAATAGTTCCCAAGTTAGCCCATAAACTCCAGATCTATAGCTCTGTAGTAATGCTCCTTGGTTATTGCCAGTGTGATTCTATAACCAAATAATTGTATAAACATTTTTTTAAAGACAGGCTCTCATGATGTAGCTCTGGCTGGCCTCCAACTCCTTATGTAGACCATGCTGCCTTTGACCTCACACAGATCTGCCTGCCTCTGCCTCTGAAGCGTTGATATTCAAGGTGTGACACAAAACACCTTGCCCTACATGAACTTTTTTAAAAATCTGACGTTCTAAACGCAATTTCACTTCTGAATGATCTGTGTTGTATCTAGTGTATTTTAGATAGTTTTACCTAAATGATGTATAATAATATAAATATAATGTAAATGTTTAAAATCAATGCTTCAGCCTCTTTCTCTAAAGTCTATTCATGGCTCTGTGGCTGCCTGTCCACCTTATATGTCCAGTCCATCATTATTAGAAACCTGGGATGTCTGCCCATTTCTTCTCCTTCATCTCCATGTCATCATCCGCTGTTTCCCATTAGATATAACTTCTAGATCTCTCTCTTCCTCTGCCCCATCTTTCTCAGTGTCCATTGGATCTAGTGCTACTGAGTGTTCAAATCTGTACAGCTGATAATCTGGGGATGTCTAACTCTTCGGATATTGTCTAGATCAGGCTTTCTCTACCTTCTTGCATTACTGCCTTCTTAGACACATGATCCTCCTACTTGTACTATTTGGTGTTTGGGCCAAGTCATCATAGGGTCTTACTATACAGATTTGGCTGCCTCATGCTTCTGATCCTCCTCCCTCAGTCTCCTAAGTGTAGCTTGCACAGGTAGGAACATCTATGAAGCCGGCTTATGTGACTTTTTCCCTCCAGGACCTGTTTTCCCTTCACTTATTATTATTTTTTTGGACAATTTCTTTTCTTTCTTTTTCTTTTTTTCTTTATAAAAATTTTTTTTAAAATTCATTATTATTATTATTATTATTATTATTATTATTATTATTATTTTGCATGTAACCCTGTCTGTCTGTTCTGGAACTCACTCTGTAGACCAGGCTAACCTCAAACTCACAGAGATCCATCTGCCTCTGCTTCTGCCTCTCAAGTGCTGGGATTAAAGGCGTGAACCACCACTGCCCAGCTTGTTCTAAAATGTTTTACTAATTCCTCTTTTTTTTAGTTGTTTTCAGTAAGCACATTCAACTAAATAATCTCCAATAATTGAAAAGTGTGATTTGAGGTGCCTGGGTCCCCAACAGCTCTGCAGAGGCTGTGAGACAGGGTAGGGCAGGCGAGCTGCCTGGGCTCCTTCCATGCTGTCTGTAGGCGGCTCACTTGCCACCCTTAGGACTTGCTGGCCCTGCCGCATTAGGTGCCCTCTTCAAGCCAGGTGGTAGAAGGCTTCTGAGTCAGCTGCAGCATGAGAACCACAGAACTCACATGCTGCTAGGTGGATGTAGTGCTGAGAATACAGCCGCACCAGCCAGCGCCTCAGAGCAAGCTAGCAAGTGAGACTAGTGAACTGTCCTAAGACAGGCAGCACCGGGAATGGGTAATTTGTGTGATAGACATGAACAAAGCTGGTGGAACGGAGTCTCATCTGAGAAGAAAAAGAATTCTTCTTGCCTCGGAAGATCATGGGCAGAACATCTTCAACGGTATTACAGACCTTACGAGAACAGAATCCCCTTTATGATTTCAAAAGAATCATGAAGAAGAATCCCGTGCCATTGCTGTGTGCTGGCGTGCAGTGACTCCCCCTTCAGGGCTGTGTTTGAGGTCTCATGAGAGACTATGATGGGAGTGTGGCCATTATCTTGACCTCCAAAGCAGTAAGGCTTTTTTTTTTTTTCTTCTGAGACAAGGTCTCACTATGTAAGCTGTCCTGGAACTCAATCTATAGACCAGGCTGGCCTAGAAAAAAAGAATATAGGTACAATGGTAAGACTGAAAAATAAAAAGCTTAACTTCTAAGCTTTTGGCACTGAAAATAAAAACTAACCCTAGGAGTCCAAGGGCTTACCTGCACAATTTTTAAACTTCTTACTGAGTATGAGGCTTGAGACACTTAACTGTAGAGTGTCATGTACCCATACTTACATGCACACAACCACACAGATACACACACATATAATAATTTAAGAAAATAATAAGCTAGGTGTGGTGGCACATGCTTTTAATCCCAGTATCAGGAGGCAGAGGCAGAGGCAGGCAGATCTCTGTAAATTCCAGCCTTGTATACATAGCAAGTTCCAAGACAGCCAGGGTTACATAGAACTAAAAAAGTAAAAATAATAAATATAATAACAAAATAAATCTTAAAAGATAAGAACTATATGCTTGTTACTTTGATAAGCCTTTCCTGTTTATATTTCAGGCAGAACTCAAAAGCTTGATGGACAATGCCTCTTCACCCTTTGAATTTGCTAAAGAGCTCATCAGGCACAATCTGGTACGTCCCATCTTGATTGACTTGAGTCCTGTGTTATCTTGGTACATCACAGCAATTAAAGATGAATAAAAGGAGATTCCCCAGCAGATATTGCACTACTACAAGGAATGCCTCCTTACTGTAGAAGGGATACAATGGGTTTCTAATACCAGTCTCTTTCCTTAGGGAACCTCTTACTGGGAGGGCAGAATGTGGATCACATCTGGAAAGAAAGGCAAGGCAGACCCAAGTGTTCCTTGTCCTTGGGAAGAAGAAGAAAATACCCGCAAGGGTTAGCATAAGTGAGGACAGTTGTTTGGTCTTTGAACATTGCCTGAGTTTCAAGGGTTCACTCTAATCTAGGACACGAACCTAGAACAAGTGTGACGTGTAAGATGATCAGAGGCTGACTGATCCGGAGTAGTAAATGCGAGTGAGAGAAAGTGGAAAGCCAAGTTGGATGAGTAACAGGCTCAGGGCTGGGGTATCATGGCCACTGCTTAAAGTAAATCTAAGCTCAGATGGAGTTGTTTTCCAGCAACCACACAACATAATGAGATCTGACTGTGTGCTTCCAAGCCAGACCCTGGGTGCACTAAGCAAACTGTAGCTTTTCTTTCTGCTTTGTCTCCTCCCCCCACCCCCCAGAGCTGAGGACCGAACCCAGGGCCTTGCGCTTGCTAAGCAAGTGCTCTGCCACTGAGCTAAATCCCCAACCCCTCCTCCTCTTCGCGAGAGAAGCTCTCATTACAAAGCCCTGGCTGGCCTGGAACTCTGTATAGACCAGGCCAGACTGGAACTCACAGAGATCCATCTGTCTTTGCCTCTCCACTGCTGAGATTAAAGGCAAACTGTCACCACACTCAGCCAAGCGTGCTTTTTGAGGTCATGTGTGGAATTTTACACTCATGGCAGCAGCAGCAGCAGCACTCAAAACTTTCAGGTCTTAGGCATGTTCAACCTGTAGTAACCCCAGCCTTTTCTAACTTTTCTGTGTACCACGTGCCCACTGACGGAATACTGCCCATGGTGCTGTGGTTTTTACGGCCGGCCGTCTTAAAGCCTGCAGTGTCAAACCGCAGAGGAGCATGGGACCACACCACCCAGGAGTCCTTTAGTTAAAGGGGTGCATTTGCTCACTAGGGTTCTGGGAGCAAAAGACAAATTTGGGGGAGGCTAAGGAGTGACAGGGTAAGAGGAAATTAGCAGTCAGCCACGGCTTTTGAAGTTTAGCATTGAAAGGAAAAAAAAATAGGGCATTCTGCAGCAGGAACAAAGGAACCAAGCAGAGATTTTACTGGAGAACAAAAACCCTGTGTGCTTCCAGTTGAGAAGTGGGGCTGCTCCTCTGGGGAGACTGAAGATACAGTGATGAATGGAGAAACAGAGGCAGATGGAGTTAGAACTCAGAGGATCAAGGAAGCAGATGATGTCCCTTGTTAAAGGAACCAGGAGAAACTTCCGAAAGTGAATATTCTGAGGGAGAAATGATGTAGTTCATGCCCGATGACCTCAGTTTCAGTGTGTTTGTGGAGTTTACTGTGTTCTGAACACTGCTAGGCTCTGGGAGTTCGATATTGGGAACAAATTGTTTTTCAATTTGTATTACATTTCTGTGTGTATGTGTGCATGTGTGGACTTGTGGTGGCCAGAGGACAATTGCTGGAATTAAGAACGTGGGTCCTGGAGATTGAATTCAAGTTGTCCGTCTTGGCGGCAAGGGCCTTTACCTGCTGAGCCATCTCACTGGCCCTGTTTTTGGTTTTTTTAAACTTTGTAACACTTATCATCTGACAACATACTTGTTTGCTTATCTTTCAAAATGTTAATCACATTTCTTAACTGATTTATTGTGTATGCATGTATGCACATGCAAGCATGTGGCAGGCGTGTGCACCGTGGCAGGCGTGTGGTAGTCAGAGGGTAACTTGTGGGAGTTAGTTCTCTCCTGTCACCGCCCCTGGGTGTGTGATAGAAGCATTCCCAGTGGTGAGCACATGCACCCGTGGTGCCGCAGTAACATCCTCTCTGTGCAGGTTGTTTTCCGAGGAGGCGAGGGGGCTTTGCAGGTGTTACCTCCTCTGGTTGACGTCATCCCTGAAGCGAGGCTAAACCTGGTGATTTACTATCTTCGCCAAGGTAAGAAAGACTGGTCATGTTCTGAAGAAAATACTTTAGAATATTTAATCTGATTGAATTTGTTGTATGCATTTTAAATGTACAGCACTTCCAAATATATACTTGCAACAAGGTCATGAGACAAAACAAAGTTAACGGCACTCACCAGTTGTCCTTTTCTCTTCTCTTTCTTCTCCTGGCCCTACACACCTCTTCCTCACCCCATTCTTTTGACTGCTCTGTCCTTCTCCATCAATGTCCTTTGGGGTCTTCAGTTCTTTCTTCTCCTTAGTTTCTTTTTCTGTTTGTGTTTCAGGAAATCGTACATCACGTACGATTGTGGTTGGCTGGTTTGTTTGTTTTAAAACTATCAGCTTTTGTATTTGCTCAAAGTATCCACATCTCTTGCTCAGGAACACAGGTATCTAGGAGAAATGCTCTGATTGAAAGAGAATGTGGTATCTGAAGCTCTCATTGTTGGAAACCTTCCTGGGGCAGCTCTTCCCAGAACTTACCAGAGTAGGATACTAGGCCTCGGACCTGAAACTAGCAGTGTGGCCTTTTCAGGTGCCTGATGGAGGCCAACCAGGCAACTTATGCCTTACTGAGAAAAATGTGTATTTTGAGAGAGCATGTCTTGCAAACAGTCCCCTTCTATATGATAGATAAGCAAAAAGAAATTTGTTTTTAGATATGAATTAATGGAAAAGTGAATATACTTTACAAACTATTTTATGAAAAATTTCTAGCATAAACAAAAGAAATCATAGAACCTCTAAAGACTCCAGATTAAATCATTTTTAGCCTGGAGATGGTGGCATATGACTTTAATCCCTACACTCGGGAGTCAGAGGCAGGTGGATCTTTGTGAATTCAAGACCAGCCCCGGCTACATAGTGAGTTCCAGGACAACCATTGTTATTTCACTGTTACGTATGTAATATGTATTTCTTTTGGGGAAAAATACTTTTTTTGATTGTTTGTTTTTGGTTTTGTTTTTCAAGACCGAGTTTTTTTTGTGTGTGTGTGTAACAGCTCTGGCTGTCTGGAACTCACTTTGTAGATCAGGCCTGCCTCTGTCTCCTGGATGCTGGGATTAAAGGCGTGTGCCAGTTTTCTTATTTTTTAAAAGGATTTATTTATTATGTATACAGTGTTCTGCCTGCATGTGTACCTGCATGACAAAAGAGGGCATCAGATCTCATTACAGATGGTTGTCAGCCACCATGTGGGTGCTGGGAATTGAACTCAGATCCTCTGGAAGAACAGCTAGTGCTCTTAACCTCTGAGCCATCTCTCCAGCCCTAGTTTTCTTATTTAAATACAAACCTATTGACATAACACCCAGCCTACCTTTTATTTTATTTTATTTTATTTATTTTTAGATAGGGTCTCTCTACAATAGCCCTGACTATCACAGAACTCACTTTGTAGACCAGGCTGGCCTTGAACTCAGAGAGATCCACCTGCCTCTGCCTCCTGAGTGCTGGAATTAAGTGTGTGCCACCATGCCTGGCCCAGCCTATATTCTTAACTTGAGCATCTTTTAGGTGTTTTTTGGCTCAGTATCAGTTTTCTGAAGAGAATTGTTTTCATGGGCCAGGGTAGGACTCAGTCCAGAAAGTGCTTACCTCGAAAGCCAGGGGGACCTGAGTTCCAGCTCCAGAAGTCAAGTGAAAATGCCAGGTGTAGTGTCACGTGTTTGTAAACTCAGCACTGGGAGGTGGAGACAGCAGAGCCCTTGTTCTCTGGCTAGCCAGTCCCGTCTCAAAGTGGGCGGACTGTGTCCCGAGGATGACGCCTGTGTTG
Organism: Onychomys torridus; assembly: GCF_903995425.1. Classification (NCBI taxonomy): domain Eukaryota; kingdom Metazoa; phylum Chordata; class Mammalia; order Rodentia; family Cricetidae; genus Onychomys; species Onychomys torridus. Next base: position 31,760,012 of record NC_050445.1, on the reverse strand, counting down.
TCCTCTACCCTTCACACATGCACATACATACTTGCAGTTTTTGAAAAGGAAAATACTTGTTATCTTTAGGATAACCCCACAACCTTCAACTGGATAGAGAATTAATGGTCAGATGAAACATATTTTCTGTGTGTATGTGTGTGTGTGTGTGTGTGTGTGTGTGTGTGTGTGTGTGTTTGTGTGTGTGTATGTGTATATGCACACACACGTGTGGCCCTTCACCTGCTGTAAAAGCACTCTATTACTAAGCTGCACCCTATTTTGTATGAGTATTTGAATACTGCAGACTCAGTTTGCTAGGGACTGCTTTAGAGAGCTTTGTTGAAACACAAGCTTGTGTAACAACTGACTTCTTACCTTGCAGATGATGTACAGGAAGCTTATAATTTAATCAAGGACCTGGAACCTACTACACCCCAGGTAATTGGAGGTGCTGTACATTTCTGTGAGGCAAGTGCTGTGGGGAGCAGCGCTGCAGGCACACAGCTGTGGGGTAGCCCAGAAGACTATCTGTATGAGAATGAATGTTCTGGGCTTTTATTATTATTATTATTAATGTGGCTCAGGTCCCTTAATATCGATTCATTCCTAAAAAGCCTAAAGCTTGGAAATATTAAAATCTGTTTAAAAAATCCAAATCTAGAAATGAAATGAACAACCACTAATAGACCTTTGTCACTAATGTAAGTGTGTGTAGCTTGTCTCTTCCCTCAGTAGGCTGCTCACTCCCTGCAGTCAGGGACCGTGTCTCTATTGTATCTCCAACACTGTGTGTGCTAAGGACAGAGTAAGCATCCCTTCATTGAGACTGGAGGAGGCCGGCAAGGTGGCTTAGTGGGTAAAAGCTCCCGCCATCAAGCCTGACGACCTGTGTTCAGTCCCTGGAATCCATATGGTAGAAGAAGAGAGACAAATCCTGCGATTGTACTCTGAGCGCCACATGCATGCTATGGCGTGTGTATACACACCCATGAGCACACACACACACACACACACACACACACACACACACACGTTGAGAAAGAAAGAAAGAAAGAGAGAGAGAGAGAGAGAGAGAGAAGAAAGAAGGAAAGAAAGAGAAAGAAAGAAAGAGAAAGAAAGAGAAAGAAAGAAAGAAAGAGAAAGAAAGAAAGAAAGAAAGAAAGAAAGAAAGAAAGAAAGAAAGAGAAAGCAATCTGAATGAAAAACACTTCCTGCCCGGTTGCAGCCCACCTAACAAGTCTTTTTCTCAAGGGAACGAAAGGCTCCAGTATCTTTTTGCTACCTAGAAGGAGCCCTCTTAATAAAAGCTAATGATACTTCTAAGGAAAGTATCATTAAATTTTGGAGCCAAGATTTGAAAAAATAGGCTATAGATGAGGCTACAAGACTCCAGTAGAGAAAGTATCTTGTAAGTGGGTATCAGATGTTGTCTTTGTCCTGTAGGAAAAGGACCACAGCGTAGTTCTTGTGACATTGGAGAGGGGGTATGACACAGATGGAGTCCTTTCCCAAAGCAGTGCCTCCCCTGTTCCTTGAGACAGGGGCTCTCACTGGCCTGGGCTCACTGGTTAGGTTAGGCTGGCTTGCCTGTCAAGTCCCAGGAGTGTGTTTTCACCTCTCCAGCACTGGGATCACAATGGTTTTCTCCCATGGGTCCTGGGGATTGAACTAGTGTCCTCATGCTACATGGCAAGTCCTTTTCTGACTGAGCTGTCTCCCGAGCCTCCCACCAAGTCATCTCTGCTTAAGACTGAGCTTGCACAATGGTAAACTCTGCTATCTGGGCTCTTGCCTGCTGAAATCAAACTGGACTCCACATCCTCCCATAAGCCAAGGGTACAGCAGAGAAAGACAGCTCAGCATGTGACGTAGAGTTGGTGCAAGGGGCCAACAGGAAAGCCCACTGATTGATGGTGTGATTGTGTTTTCCCAGGAGTATATTCTCAAAGGAGTTGTTAATGCAGCCCTTGGCCAGGAAATGGGTTCGGTGAGTATGACACCATCAGTAACCCCTACTTTGCAAAGTTCTAGAAAACCCGGGATGAATGATGATGAGCAGCCAGTAACAAGCTTATGATCACTGGGTTCTTCCGTAGGTCCTTGTACTTTATTGTTGGGGTGGGGTGTGAGGGAGCAAACCCTTGTGCTTGGTAGATACTTGCATTGAGCCATATCCTTGGTCCTTCAGTTCCTTTAATTCTTTAAATACTCTAGTCCAGGATCCCTGCAAAAACAAGCCTGTTATGTAGAGATTTTTTTTTTTAAAGCTGTAGTAATAAAACTTGCTGTTTCTTTAAAAGAGCCCCACTGTAATACGGTTGTCTCTTTACTGACAGACACAGAAAATGGATTTGGTACCTAGAAAATGGGAAAAATTCTTTCTCTAGAAAAGCTTTTAAGGCACTGGGGATACACCCCCATCTCTTCTAGGAAAGCTTTTTTGTTTTTCATTTTTGGTTTCTTGAGACGGGGTCTCATATAATATACCCCCAAGATGGCCCTGAGCTCCTACCAATCTTCAGTCTTCCTGGAACTCACTCTGTAGACCAGGCTGGCCTCAGTCTTAGAGATCTGCCTGCCTCTGGAGTACTGGGATTAATGTTGTGTGCCACCACTGCCTGGCTAAAGAGCTTCTTAGAACTACGAGAACAGTCTAAAGTTAGGCTGCTCTAGGGCATGGCGGCACACACCTATAGCTGCAGGCCAAGGCAAGGGGACCTCAAGTTCAAAGACAGCCTGGGTTAGATGACGCAGCCCTTTCTCACCAGACAGACAGATAAACTAAGGTTTTTGTCCATGTTAATGTAGCATATTGAGTTCTTGGTGAAGCAAAGAGTGCAATAAATAAGCTTTGCATCTCTGGGTCTCTTCATGTAGGCAGCAAATCCTCAGTGCACAAATAAAGGAGTCTAATAATCCTTGTTATGTCCGTGGCTTCTGTACAAGTTCAGACACAGTCAGAGAGTGTGTTACATAGTTGTTGAATGAGTAAATTAATTTATTTATTACATGGATTCTAGGGTGGAATTTGGAGGTTAGATTCTTCTCTAATCGACTCTACTTAAGTTTTCACGTAATTTCAGGTCGTATTTTTCTTGGTGCTTATAATAATAAGCTAATAAGAACTTGATTATGATTTAAAACAAGGGTATTTGTTAAATGACATAAAGGAAAATGCATTGTAATCATAAGTACAATATAAATAAAATACTGTGCGTGCTTCCTCTCTCTCACTTCTGTTCTGTTTTTCAGAGGGATCATATGAAAATTGCCCAGCAGTTTTTCCAGTTGGTAGGAGGATCGGCTAGTGAGTGTGGTATGTCTATGGTCTGTCCTTTGAACCCAGTTCATACTGGAGTTGGGCGATATTGATTAGTGGAGTCTAACCACCAAGGGATTCTTGTCATGCTTTTCCTTATGAAGCAAGGAGTTAGAAACTGGAGTGAAGCGCTGAGGATGTAGCTCATGTAGTAGCATGCTCACATAGTGCTCACAAGGTCTTGGGTTTGATCTCTAGCACCACATTAAGCTAACATGATAGCTGGTACCTATAATTCTAGCCCTCGAAACAGAAACAGGCTGATCAGAAGTTCAAGGAATCCTTGGCTCCATGGGGAAGGCCAGCCAGGGATATAGGAAGCTGTTGTAATAATGACACACCCACAAATAAACACAACAATAAGAAAATATCAGAATTAGCCCCTTGGAACATGTTGGTAAAGAGGGATAAGAAAGGGCTGGAGAGATGCTCGGTGGTTAAGAACACTTGCTGCTCTTACAGAGGACTCAAGTTCAATTCCCAGCATCCACATCAGGTGGTTTACAACTGCCTGTATCTCCAGCTCCAGGGAATCCAGAATTCCTTTCTGGACTTCATAGGCATCTGCACTCACATGTGTACATGCCCTCACACGTACACACATGCACATAATTAACAATAAAATAGGTTTAGAGAAAAAAAAAAAAAAGACTGGGAGCCAGGCAGTGGTGGCGCACGCCTTAATCCCAGCACTCAGAAGACAGAGCCAGGTGGATCTCTGTGAGTTCCAGGCTATCATGTTAGCCTGGGTTACAGAGTGAGTTCCAGGACAGCCAAGCCTACATAGAGAAACCCTGTCTTGAAAAACCAAAAGAAAAAGAAAAGGAAAAAAAAAAAAAAAAAAGACTGGGTAGTAGTGGTACACACCTTTAATCCCAGCATTCAGGAGATCTCTGTGAGTTTGAGGCCAGTCTGGTCTACAGAGTGAGTTCCAGGACAGCCAAGCCTACATAGGAAGACCCTGTCTCGAAAAAGGAAAAAAAAAAAAAAAAAAAGGATATGAAGCTAAAGAAATGGCTCATCAGTTAAGAGCACTGTCTGTTCTTACAGAGGACCTGAATTCAATTCTCATTACCCACATAAAAACTCACAACTGTTTCTAATTCCAGTCCCAGGGAAACTGATGTCCTTTTCTGTCCTCTATGTGTTCCAGGTACACATGAGATCCACAGACATAAGTTAGGCAAAACCTCATACACATAAAAAATAAGTATAATTTTTAAAAGTGTGATATGAGAATAAATAAATAGGAATAAATTTGCTCCTTAGTTCCTGAGAATTTTAAATCTAAATTAGTTTTTATTCCTTCTTTTTTTGTTTTTCGAGACAGGGTGTCTCTGTGTAACCCTGGCTATCCTGAAACTCACTCTGTAGACCAGGCTGGCCTTGAACTCCAAGATCCACCAGCTTCAGCCTTCCAAGTGCTGGGATTGAAGGCATGCACCACCACTGCCCAGCGCTAAATTAGTTTTAATATGAAATGTTCTGACTGAATTTTTAACAACTCCTTATATATTAACCTTCTGGCATGTTGCAGATTCACCTCCCGCCCCACATGGGTCATCTGCTTTAAATTTCACTTTGTTGTTGTGGTTGTTGTTGTTGTTTTGAGACAGGGTCTCATTATGTAGTCTTGGCTGGCCTGGAACTCACTATGTAGACCAGGTTGGCTTTAAATTTATGCTCATCCTGCTTCTGCCTCCCAAGTGCTGAGATTACAACATGCACCACCACATCCAGCAAAGCCTAACTTCAGAGCATATGTTATTGCTTATAAAAATAACCCAGACTAAGCAGAGGGCTCCATGGTAAAGCACTTGTAATACAAGCATGAGGACCTGAGTTTGGAGTCCTGGCACCCAGGCGAATCAGTTCAGAGTGATGGACATCTGTAATCCCAGTGCTCCTGCTGGGAGCTGGGAGGTGGAGACTAGAGGATCCCTGGAAGCTTGCTGGGCAGCTAGCCTGGCATATGCAGCCAAGCTGCAAGAGAGCCTGACTCAAACAAGCTAGAAGGCAAGGAACAACATGTGAGGTTGTCCTCGGATCCCCTCGTGAATGCCGTGGTATATACACAGACAAACATGCATACGCATCATACATGTACACACATTTGTCACACACATAAAAGGGAAAGATTAAAACTAAAAGCCAGTGAGCTGAGTCAATGGCTTAAGACATTTGCTGCCAAACCTGATGACCTGAGTTTGTCAAAAACCACATGGAAGAAGGAGAGAACCAACTTCTACAACTTGTCCTTTGACCTCCACATGTACACCATAGCAGATTCATGACCACACTCCTATACACACAATTCAACATGTGTGAAGAAATGTGATAAAACATACTTTAAATGCTAAAAATAATAAGAGGTCATTAAAAAAGGAAGAGAGATGGCTCAGTGGTTAAGAGCATGTATTACTCTTGCAGAGGACTGGAGTTTGGTTCCCAGCACTCATGTTGGGCTGCTCAGAACTATCTGTAACTCTAGCTCCAGGGAATTTGATGCCTTTCTCTGGCTTCTGTGGGCATGTGGAATACTCACACACATACATAAATAAACAGTCTTTAAAAAGAGAGAAAGAGGGGCTGGAGAAATGGCTCAGAGGTGAAGAGCACTGGCTGCTCTTCCAGAGGTCCTGAGTTCAATTCCCAGCAATTGCATGATGGCTCAAAACCATCTGTAATGAGATCTGGTGCCCTCTTCTAGTGTACAGGCATACATGCATATGTAATAAATCAGCCAGAGAGAGGATAGATAGATACATAGATAGATACATAGATATAGATAGGTGATTTTTAAGTCTTGGTATTACAGATATATGTCATTACACTGAGTTTCTCCCTCCCTACCCCCTTCCTGTTCAAAAATTTAAATCTGCTGGGAATAATGTCTTTAGTCCCAGCACTCTGGAGGCAGAGGTAGATGGATCTCTGAGTTTCAGGCCAGCCTGGTCTACAGAGCAAAAAATTATGTTTGCTGAACCAAATGTTAACTTTTTTTTTAATGCTCCTGAATATTTACAAATGTTTCTCCAACACTATTTATTGAACAGTATTTCTTTTCCTTATTTAATTTTTTTATTTGTACAACAAAACTTACTAAAGCATTGGAGATATAGCAGCACATAAAACAAGAATCCCTGCCCCGTGGGGCTTACAGTCTAGTGGGACAGACAGGCCTTGTACATGAGACAGAAATAGATTATGGAACATAGCAGACTATAACAAACCTTAAACAGCATAGTCTTTGGAATGCCATGGAGTGGATAAGGATCTCATATTAGCATCTGCTATTTTAAATAGAAGTATAAGACCAGAATCAGGTAGCTCCATGGCACATTATTTCCCTGCTTGAGTCTGGAGGTGCTATGTTGTGTTGGACAGGTAAATGTGGAGACGTGACCATATTGATTGAGTTGAGGTCCATACCAGTTGCATAAACCAAAGCTCCATAAAAGCAGTCTAGGGAATACCAAAACCAGTATACTTGCAGGGGATGTGTTTCTTGTGGACTCGGGGAATTGACCTTCAAGCCTGGGGCCAGCAGATTCCACAATTTCAAAATCAGGACTTAGAAAGGGGTCCTGGGATTCATTATTTGATTTTAGATGGAGTTTCACTATGTATCCCTGGCTGTCTTGGAACTCTCTATGTAGACCAGGCTGGCCTTGAACTCACAGAAATCCACCTGCCTCTGCCTCCTGGTGCTGGGTTTAGAGGTGTGCACCACATTCTGCTGCATTCCTACAATGATGACATCTTTAACTTTAATTATGCCCAAGCCAAAGCTGCAACTGGTAACACCAGTGAGGGCGAAGAGGTGAGTACCTGCTTTTTTTCTCTCTTTAACATGGTCAGCGTGGCACACACCTTTAATCATGGCACTCAGGAGGCAGAGGCAAGTGGAGTTTTGCATTCCTATTTCTAAATTCTACAGTAATTCAAATTTTAGCTGAAGACAACTTCTGGTTTCATGAATTTCTATGGTTTCTTTTCCCTTTCCTTAACCCCATTTTAGATACAATACCAGGGAGGCAGTGCATGGCTTCGTGTTTCTTCCTGCTTAAGCAATTTGATGATGTCTTGATTTACCTCAACTCTTTTAAGGTCAGTATGGATTATTTATGTGACACTATGTATGAAACACTTTACATGCTGTGTTAGATGGGAATGATGGCTGAGGCAGGAAAATTAAGAGTTCAAGGCCAAATTGGGCATGGTGGTACATGACTTTAATCCCAGAACTCAGGAGGCCAAGGTAGGCTGATCTCTGTGAGTTAGAGGCCAGCCTGGGCTACAGAGCAAGTTCAAGGACAGCCAAGGCTACATAGTGAGACCCTGTCTCAAAACAACAACAAAAAAGGAAGTCAAGGAGAATCAGGTCCCCAAAGTTATACATTTGTAGCTAGCCCCTTATCTCTGCTGGTGTTGGTAGCATCAAGGAATTAATCTAAATCCTTTTTCTGTTTGTTTGTTTGTTTGTTTGTTTGGGTTTTTTTGGTTTTTTGAGACAGTTTCTCTGTGTAGTCCTGGCTGTCCTGGAACTCACTCTGTAGATCAGGCTTGTTGTGGAATATATTTTAAGGTGTGTTACTTTTTTTTAATTTATGTTGCATTTGTTTACCTCTGTGAAGGTGTGTTAGTGTCCCTGTCTAAAACACCTGATGGTCTAATAAAGGGCTGAATGGCCAATAGTGAGACAGGAGAAAGGATGGGCTGGGCTGGCAGGCAGAAAGATATAAGAGGAGAAATCTGGGAAAGAGGTCAAGGAGTAGCTAGAGAAAGAGGAGAACATCAGGGGCCAACCACCCAGCCACACAGCCAGCTGTGGAGTAAGAGTGAAAGTAAGATTACAGAAGTAAGAGAAAGGTAAAGTCCCAGAGGCAAAAGGTAGATGGGATAATTTTAGTTAAGGAAAGCTGGCTAGAAATAAGCCAAGCTAAGGCCAGGCATTTATAAGTAAGAGTAAGACTCCATGTCATTTATTTGGGAGCTGGGTGGCAGGCCCCCCAAAAGAGCAAAAGAGCAAAAACAACCAACAACACAGGCTGGCCTCGAACTCAGAGATCCCCCTGCTTTTGCCACCCAAGTTCGAGGATAGGAGGTGTATGCCACCATACCTGGCTTAATTCCTTAAGATTACTCCTGTGGGGGCAGCAAATTGCTTCAAAAGCAAAAGATTTTTTTTTAGCTAATGTAGCTGATGATTCTTCATTATTACTCATTATTTTACCAGTCAGTATAGCTGATGATTTTATATTTTACATATTAATATTCAGTGTGTCATGTTCTTGGCACATTTTTCAGAGTTACTTCTACAATGATGACATCTTTAACTTTAATTATGCCCAAGCCAAAGCTGCAACTGGTAACACCAGTGAGGGTGAAGAGGTGAGTACCTGCTTTTTTTCTCTCTTTAACATGGTCAGCGTGGCACACACCTTTAATCATGGCACTCAGGAGGCAGAGGCAAGTGGAGTTTTGTAAGTTCAAGGCCAGCCTGGTCTACAGAGTGAGTTCCAGGACAGCAGGGCTACACAGAGAAACCCTGTCCTGAAAAACAAAAAACAAAAACAAAAAAATTATGATACTTCTTAGGGTGCCTGCTTTTAAAGGCATTTGAATTATCATATCTAGAAGCATTCTTCGCTTTTTCTCACTAAAATAAAATAGCCAAGAGTAAAGGACTATTATAGGTTGATCAGTCCTATAAACCCTGAACCAATAGCAAGACCATGCCTCAAAAAGCCAAAACAGTCCAGAGAGATGGCACAGTGGGTTAAGGAACTAGCTGTAACCCAAGTCACCCCTAGAGCCCACATAAAAAAGCTGGCTGGGGTGTTATCTTGTAGAGGGGAGGCAGAGCAGGAGAACTACCCGGAGCCTGCAGGCCAGCTAGCCTGGAGTATGCAGCACTTGTGGCAGCAAAATAAAAGGCCCTGCTTCAGCAGGGTAGGGGCAGGAAACAACTTCTGAAAGGTGTTCTCTGACTTCCGTATGCACATCATGTTATACATGTGCCATATACTCCTGTGTGCACAATTTGTTTCATTATGGTTTACATTAAAAAAGTACAGTATCAGGCTAGAGACATGGCTCAACCATTAAGAGCACTTATTGGCTTTTGCAAAAATCAGGGTTTAGTTTCCAGCACCTATATAGTGGCTTACGACTGTAATCTAAATTCCAGGGGATCTGACATCTTCTTCTGTTTTCCGTGGGCATGGTGTGCATAAACTCAAGCAGACTCACATGCCTACACATAAATTAAATAATCTTTCAAAAAGTACAGTGTCGATCAACATACGGATTTTATAATATTAATGTTTTCCTTTACTTCAGTTTTGCTAATAAACTATAAGGCTATAGTATCAGCAACCTGGTCTAGTTGAGTATGTCCATTTCTTTTGCTGACCTGGCCTCATGTTTACTCCCTTTCCCCTCTCCTAGGTTTTCCTCCTGATCCAAAGCGAGAAGTTGAAAAATGATTACATTTACCTCAGTTGGTTAGCTCGCTGCTGTAAGTTTTCTTTCTCGACATTAGAATGCTCTTTTTTTCTTTCCCATTATGTAATCTGTTTGGAAATCACATTAAGCATTTCCTACACTTCTTTTGTTCTGTAGAATGAGTAGACACTGAAATGATGGGTTATTTATGTTCCTTGGTAAGAGCTGCCATGTGAATATGATGTAACTTCACCCATGATTAGTTCCACCATTCACAGACATACCAATGCCATTCAGCAAGATGTCAGCTTCTTTTAGCTTTATTAAAGCTTCCAGACTCTGCATTCAGTGCCATCAGGGAAATGGTGCTGTCAGGCTGGTTTTACCTTTTCATTTTTCAAGCCTGAAAAGTAGCAACATGTCAAAAGGTAATTTTTGTTCATTGATAACCTGTAATAAGTCTCTCAAATCTTTTCCTCTTTTCTCATATCTTCATTACACATAGTGCCAGGTTTCATCAAGACAACTTCAAGTGTATCATATACTTTGACCATATCCACCCCCATACTCTCCCATAGTTTCCTCCATTCCCCATCTCCCTTCTGCCTTCATCTCCTATGGAGAAATGGTCTTGTGAAGCTGTATAAAATCTAGGATGTACAGATGAGAGAAGATGTTTGTCTGAGTTTTCATATGTTAATACAATGATCTTAAGTTGTATTATTTTCTAAAACATAATTTCATTGTTCTGTATATCCTATATATGTTTGTGTGTACCATATTTTATCTGTTCATCTGTGGTGGGCACCTGGGCTATTTCCCCAGCATGGCTATTACAAATACTGCAGATATAAACATAGGTGTGCAAGTATCTATGGTATAAAGATCTGGAATCATAGTGTAGTTCTATTTTAGGCAGTCTTGCTTTGTTGTTTTGTGGTCTAGTGATCAAACCTGGGGCCTCATGCATGGCAGGCCAGTGCTATACCACTCTAACCCAGCCCCACTATTTTGAGATTTTGAGAAACTTTGATAACAGCCTTTTGGACTTGTTGGACTGGTTTATATTCCCAGCAACAGTGTGTAGTTCCTTCTCTCCACACTCTCCATACTTGTTCTGTTTGATGACCATTGTGCCTGGGAAGAGACGGAGTCCATGTGGTTTTAATTTTCATTTCTCTGACTGCTAAGGTTGTTGGATATTAGCATACACTTATTGACCATTACAGTTTATATTTTCAGAACTGTTCATTTTCTTAGCCCATTTGTTTGTTGGGTATAGCAGGAATCTTAAAGAGTCTTGTTAATAAAATCAAACCTGAGGCAGGTATTGGGGTGAATGCTGGAAGATCAGAGAAGCAGAACAAGCCACAGCTACCTCACCTTGCTAGTTCCTCAGGTGATCCTGTTTCCTCAAGCTGGAAGCTTCTGAGTCCTCCTCCACATGAATCTCAGCTGAACTGTGCTGCTCCAAAGCCTGAATGCTTAACCAGCCAAATGCTTCACTAACTTAGTTCCTGGTCCTCAGGCCTTATATACCTTTCTGCTTTCTGCTATCACTCCCTGGGATTAAAGGCTGGATTTCTGGGATTAAAGGCTGTGTCACCATGCCTAGCTGTTTCTAAAATGGCCTTGAACTCAAGAGATCTGGCTAGCTCTGCCTCCCAAGTGCTGGGATTAAAGGCATGTACCACCACCACCTAGCTTCTGCTATAGCTTGCTCTGACCCATTTTCTAGCCACCATTTTTGGTTCTGTATCTAGTGGCTGTCTGTTCTCTGACCCCAGATAAATTTGTTAGGGTGCACAATATTTTGGGGAACACAATACCACCACAGTTGGGTTATTTAGATTTGGGGAATTTTGAGTTGTTGAAACTCTTTACATATTCCAGACATTTATCTTCCATCAGATATATAGCTAAATGATATTTCTGCCCTTTCTGTAGGCTGCTTCTTCACTCAGTTGTTTCTTAGGCCACATAGAAGCTTCTTAATTCAAGAAATCCCATTTGTTAATCCTGGCCTCAGTTACTAAGCTGTTAGAATGCTTTTCAGAAAGACCTTGTCTACGGCTCTGTCTTGGAGCATTTTCCCTGTGACTTCCTCTAACAGTTTTAGTTCAGTCTTAGGTTAAGGTCCATATTTTTAAGTGGAGTGACAAACAGGGACCTAATTTCTGTCTTCTGTATGCGGATGTCCACTTCTCAGCACCATTTGTTTGAAAGGCTCGATTTCCCCAGTTGAGGTTTTGAAACCCTTGTCAAACTCAGATGGCCATGACTGCACTGATTGAACTGTAGGTCCTTTATTCTCTTCCACTGAGTTCCACGTCTGCTTTTGTGCCCATCCCTCTTTTGTACGTCTGTGTGAATTGGAGCAGGTTTGTTTTGTTTTTGTTTTTGTTTTTTCTGTTACTGTGAGGAATGTCTTTGGAACTTTTGTGGCAATTGCATTGAAATTGTATGTTGCTTTTGGTAAGATAGCCATTTTTATTTTGCTGACTCAATACCATAGTGGCCTTTTCATTTCTCTAGTGCCTTTTTTTTCGTTTGTGTTTACAGTACCATTGTGTGGGTCTCTTACTTCCTTGGTTAGGTTTATCCCCAGTTGTTGCACCATCTTTAAAGCTATTATAAATGGAAGTTTCCCTGATTTCTTTCTTGGCAAGTTTGTTATTGGTAGATAGAAAAGCTACTGTTTTTTAAACCATGTTAGTTTTTATATACATTGTAGAAAGGGTTCATCGGTTTTAAAAGTTTTCCTGTAGAATTTTTAGAGTTTCCAATGTGTAAGATCATATCATCTAGCTGGGCATTGGTGGTGCACGCCTTTAATCCCAGCATTCAAGAGACAGAGCCAGGGGGATCTCTGTGAGTTTGAGGCCAGCCTGGGCTACAGAGTGAGTTCCAGGACAGGCGCAAAGATACACAGAGAAACCCTGTCTGGAAAAACAAACAAACAAACAAAAAAACCAAAAAACCAAAACCAAACAAAACAAAAGATCATACCATCTACAAGTAGGGATAATTTGACTTATTACTTTTGTTTTATTTGTTTCTCTTGTCTTATTGCTCTTGCTAAGGCTTCAAGGACTATATTGAACAAGAGTAGAGAAAGTTTTAAAACATTAAAATTTCTTTTTGTTTTTGTCTTTTTGAGACAGGGTTTCTCTGTGTACTTTTGGTGCCTGTCCTGGAGCTCGCTCTGTAGACCAGGCTGACCTCGAACTCACAGAGATCCGCCTGGCTCTGCCTCCGAGTGCTGGGATTAAAGGTGTGTGCCACCACCCAGGGCATTAAGAGTTCTTCAAGGGTAGAGAAAATGGACTCCTGGTTTTAGTAGTAAGTCCGAGTTTCCCCATTTAGTGTAATGTTTGCTCTAGGTTTTCTCTTTGCTTATTTACCAGTCTCCTGTGGTCTGCTCTTTCCTATGTCTTCATGGCTGTGTTTGTCTTTTCAGTGTGTGTGATTCGTTCCACTTAGTTTTGTTTTAGTGAGCATAAATTCTTTCTAGTTTGTATTTATCATGGCAAGTTTTCCTTTCTTCAGTTATGAAGCATAGCTTTGCTGAGTATAGTAATCTGGGTTGGCGATTATTGTCTTTGAGAATTTGAAATATGACATTCCGTGCATTCCTGACCTTTAGAATTTCTGTTGCAAAATTTACCCTTGTTTGATAAAGTTGTCTTTACCTTCTCCCATGAAGCTTCTAATATTCTTTTGGCCCCCATGTGTTTAATGTTTTAACTATGGCATGGGAGGTTCTTTTCTGGTCTTATCTTGGCATTCTAAAAGCCTCCTTCCTGTATCTGGATGGATATCTCTTTCCCTAGATTTTCACATGTTCTACTGTGATCTTATTAAATATGTCTGTACCTTTGTCTTCAATGTCTCTCTGTTCTATGCCCATGAATTATATATTTAATCTTTTAATCATGTCCTGTATATCTCATTTCTTCATCTTCTATTAATACTTCATTTTCATCGTTATATAACTGTTCTAATTCATGGTATTAATCATCATTCTCTAAAGGAACAAAAATGAGAATGTACACACACACACACACACACACACACACACACACACACACACACATAATTTGCTATACTATACTAGCTTACAGGCTAGGGTCCAGATAGTTCAGCAATGGCTGTCTCATGGTGGAAAGACTGAGAATCTGGTATTACTCAGTCCCAAGGGGTGGATATTTACCAATCTCCAAATCAGGCACTGGCGTACTAGAGGACTGACTCCTGGAGAACTGCTGAGCTTCAGGCTATGTTGGAATCCCAAAGACATTAGTTCTAGTATAGGCGAAGGAATGCATTAGCAACAGGGCAGATGAACTTGTCAGTCAGAGTGAGGGCAAGCAGGTAAAAAGCCAAAGCTTCCTTTTCCCAAGTGTTTCTATGTAGGCTGCTACCCTAAATTGTGGCCCACATTTAGGGTGGGTCTTCTGGCCTCAAATAATCAGTTAAGAGAACCCCTGACAGGCGTGTCCAGAATCTTGAGTTGTAGTTGGTTCCAGATGCAGTTTAGTTGATACCGAGATTAGCTGTCACGTTCATCTACTTTCTCCCCAAGCCCTGACACTATTCCACTTGACCCATTCTACCGGCAAGGCCTCCTTTGTACGACTTACGGAATTTTCCACTTACAAAATTAAGTTTCTCTAGTATTTCCTCTTATGAATTCATTTTCATATCTTACTTTGACTTTTAAATTTTATTTTAGCAATTTAGGGCTTAAGAAATTTTTTTTTTTATATTCATGGATGTATATATGTACAGTCTTCATGCAATGCTTGTCCAGGCCACAAGAGGGCATCGGATCCCCTGGAACTGGAGTTACAGACAGTTGTGGGTCATCTTGTGGGTTCAGGGAACGGAATATGAGTCTTCTGGAAGAGCAGCCAGTGCTCTTAGCCACTGAGCCGTCTTTGATTTCAATGAATGTTCTCATATTCATTCCTTAGAACTCCTTGTCCAGGACTTCACCTAACTCATCTCACTTTCACTGGACTGCATTACTGTGAAATTACTAATTTTTAGGATAGTTGTATTGTCGTGATTTTTCAGGGTTTTTATGTTTCTGCATTGGGACAAGTGCTGGACTAAAGATGTGTGCCACCACACCTGGCTTTGCATTGGGCTTTGCACATCTGGGATTCTGTTTTGGTTGGATTTTGTTTTTCAATCACTTTTGCATTCTTTCAGTGAAAGTGTTTTCAGTGTTCAGTGTTTTTTCTCCCCGCATGCTCAGAGCACCAGGCCCAATATGCAGCTCTGCTCTCAGAGCAGAAGAGTAACTGAGGGAACAATTCTAACTATAGATATGTCTACCATGAAAATGCAGCAGCACTCAATTAAAAGCAACTGCCTCTCCAATTCCAATAATTTTAGGAATTAAAGAAATAAAAAGGGTTGGGGATTTAGCTCAGTGGTAGAGCGCTTGCCTAGCAAGTGCAAGGCCCTGGGTTCAATCCTCAGCTCAAAAAACAAAACAAAACACAAAAAGAAAGAAATAAGAATAGTACATCGTGTGCTATAATATTAGTTATTAATGGTAGGGATAGAAGGGAAATAAACTGCATAATACTAGCAATTAGACTGAGCAACAGGAAAAATGTAGGGAGAAAGGTAAACAGAAAGGATGAACAATAAAGACAGAGAGGCGATCATCCATCTTCAGCGAAGGGAGAAAGAAATCCTATCAGATAGCCTTGCCTAAACAACACTAGCATTCAGGAGGCTGAGACCAGGAGACCCATAATTACAGGTCTACTTATGTTCTTTGAGAGTGCCAGTTTAAAAAACATCAAAACAAAAACAATCAAAAAACAGCACCACTTAAGAGGAAGTCAGGTCAGAAGTTCAAGGCCATCCTTGGCTACATGGTAAATCTTGGATACATGATGTGTTTGTGGTCAGCTTAGGATATATTAAAACTTGTCTAAAAAATAAATAAAGCTGTTTGGGAGACAGAGGGAGGCAGATCTTTGTGAGTTAAAAGCCATCCTGGTCTACATATGAGTTCTAGACCATCCAGGGCTACAGAGTGAATTTTTTTTTTTTTTTTATAGCTAATCTGGGCTAGAGAGATGGTTGGGTAGTCAAGAGTACTCACTGCTCTTTGAGAGAACTTGGTTGGATCCCAGCATCCACATCAGATAGCTTACAAGGGGCTCATAACTCCAGTTCCATGAATAAAACAAATCTTTAAAATAAAAACCAAAAATAAACATAATTTTAAAAAGAAGAAGTAACAACAACAGGGCACAATGAGGTGGTCCACTAAGTTAAAATTAAATATTAGATAGGAAAACACAGAAGAGAAGGAAAGAGAACTCTGGGAGTTCTGTATATGGTGCCTGCTCTGGGCACAAGTGTCAGGCCATTGTTACCATTCGGTCAGATTTAAAATACGTGCCAAGGGCCACTGAGATGACTCAGTAGGTAAGCGCTTGTCTCCTGGAACCCACATAAAGGAGGAAGAAGAAAACTAACAGGTTTGGGCTCTGACCATCATATATGTACCCTGGCACATAGTCCTCAATGCCAAACACAAACATCACACACACGATAATAAACATTTTTAAACTATACTTAAAATGTTCAGTAAGTTTTTGTAGTCACAGGAAAACTTTAGCAATTACATGTTCTTTTTGTTGGTGGTGCTAGTAATATTTTGAGGCAAAGTGTGTCCCGGGCTGGCCTTAAACTTCTGATCCGATTGCCTTAATCTTTCGAAAGTTGGAATTACAAGTATGGACTACCACACTTGGCTAGCAGTCAGATTCTGTGAGGATGAAACTGAGCAGGATTGAATGAATAATAACTATACTCTTTAGCAAAGTAGAAACTTCTAGAAATCAACCCAGTCTAAAAGATAATTAGATAAGTCTTTTATATTTTAAGTTTGGTCTACTTCTGGTAAGGAGCCAGTTAAATGGCAACACTTCACCATTTTGTATTTGGGGATATAAATCCAAGTCCATAGAATGGCACAGTAAAGGACTTAGTTCTTGAACACTTAAAAAGCTTAAGCCTAGGGGCTGAAGTGATGGTTCAGTGGTAAAGAGTGCTTGTTGATCTTGCAAAGGAACAGAATTCAGGTCCCAGCACCCAGTCAGCTCATGACCTCCTCTCACTCCAGCTCCAGGGGACGTACTGCTCTCTTCTGGCTTCCAAGGGCACACACACATACACATAAATAAAAACTAAGTTTAAAAAATGGTGGTGCACTCCTATAATCCCATCACTTGAGAGGCTCAGGCTGAACAACAGCTTGGGTGATATCTTGAGACACTGTCATAAATAAATAATAAATAACAATTGTTTCCTTTTGTAGATATCATGAATAAAAAACCAAGACTAGCTTGGGAACTTTATCTCAAGATGGAAACCTCTGGCGAGTCCTTCAGCCTCTTACAGCTCATTGCCAACGACTGTTACAAGGTGAGTTTGGGTCCCAGGAAAGGGAAGACAGGATCAGTGTCATGTTTCATCAGCAAAATATTAGTCCTGGAGACTGGCTAGCTGTTGGTGAGAAGACTGTCATCCTTTTTAAGAATTATGTGACCTCAGGGATAGGTTAGTATTTCAGAGTCTCGTCTGCATATAAACAATGATTTAGAAGGAGGCTTCTGATTTCTAAGGCCCTGAAATCTCAGGAGCTATCAAGGTAGAAGTATTCAGCTGATGGACAGAAATTTGGTTCTGAAACTTGAAAAACGTCATCTGGAAACAGATTAGGAATCACCGTCAGCATCTAAGTACTGATTAGCTAGGTGTGGTAGCACCTGCCTCTGATCTCAGCACTTGGAAAGCAGAGGCAGGAGGACCACTGACAAGTTTGGAGGCAGCCTGGGCTACTTAGAGATTTCAAGACCTGTTTCAAAGAAAAAGAAAAATGAAGCCCTCAGAAACAGCTTAAGGGCTGGCATGACTTAGCAAGTAAAGGCACCTGCCACCAAGACACCTGATGATGTGAGTTCAGTCCCTGAAACCTACTGGGTGGAAGGAGAGAACCAATTCCTCTGGCACACTGGCAATCACACACACACACACACACACACACAACCTTTCCCTGCTTTCTAAGGAAGCTGGGAGTATAGGTAAGTGGTAGAGTGTTTGCCTACCATGCTCAAGACCCTAAGTTCAACTCACAGTGCCACAATAAATAAATAAATTTATTGATCCCAGTTCTACAGATAAGAAACATTTTCATACTCCTCACGGGGGGGGGGGGGGGGCATCATCAATCTCAATATCCAAACCAAATTTTGGGGGTATCCCTAGTTTTGTAGAGTGATTATAGTGAAAACAAATTGATACCCAAGTTAATAAGGACTATCATATACATTATGCTGAGTAAAGAAAACAGTTTTGTGTTTTATAACATATATAAAAAATATTCTTGAGTCAGGCAGTGGTGGCGCACGCCCTTAATCCCAGCACTCGGGAGGCAGAGGCAGGTGGATCTCTGTGAGTTCGAGGCCAGCCTGGGCCATCCAGGACAGGCTCCAAAGCTACAGAGAAACCCTGTCTCAAAAAACCAAAAAAAAAAAAGAAAAGAAAAGAAAAGAAAAAAGAAAACCAAAACAAAAAAATCTTGAAATTATAACAGCAGTGACAAGATTATCAAGAAATATTAGTGGGTGCTGGTGTTAGGGATGCTGAGTATACAGGGAAGGGCTTGACATCACTGTAGGCTGGAAACAGGGCAATCTCTGGTGATGGAGGAATCTAGATCTTGATAGCGGAGGAAGTCAGCATTCTCCACAGGATTGTCATCTCCCCAGTGCCTACGTAAACTTCCTGATTTTTTTTTCCCTATGGTTTTAGAAGCTATAAGCATTGGAAGAAATTGTGAGATGTACAGGAGACATGATCCTATCTTTATAATTTCCCATAGAGTTGTAATTATTTAAAATAAAACTGGGGATGTTAATGGCTGGAGAGATGGCTCAGCAGTTAAGAGCACTGGCTGCTCTTCCAGAGGATCCAGATTTGGTTTTCAGCACCCACAGGGTGGTTCACAACCATCTGTAACTTCAGTCTCAGGATTTGATCCTCCTTCTGAAATTCATGGGCACCAGGCATCCACACTGTCCACAGAGATGAATGTGCACAAAACACCACTATACATAAAATAAAACTAAATCTTGGCCAGTGATATCATTCTGTGGGTAAGGCACCTGCTGCCAAACCTGGCGATCTGAGTTTGATCCCTGGAATGCAAATGATGGAAGGAGAGAACCACCTCCCACAGGTTGTCCTCTGACCCCCACGTTTGCCATGACAGGTGTGCAGGGAAACAAACAATGAAATAAAAACATAAAAAGAGGGGTTGGGGATTTAGCTCAGTGGTAGAGCGCTTGCCTAGCAAGCACAAGGCCCTGGGTTTGATCCTCAGCTCAAAAAACAAAACAAAACAAAAATCCACATAAAAAGAAAATACCTAAGGAAAAAAACTAAAACTAATTAGTGCTGTATATAATAATGTAGATGAATGTTAAAGTTTTGAGCCAAATGCAATACCTCATGTAGATAAAACTCTGAGAGGCAAACTTGATTACATTGTTTAAAAGATGCAGAGGCCCAGTGAGGTGGCTCAGCAGGTAGTTACTTGCCACTAGGCACAGCGAACCTTAGTTTGATCCCTGGGACCCACATGGAAGCAAAGGACTGACTACCCCAAGTTTTCCTCTGACCTCCACACATGCTATAGCAAACATACTCCCCCCAACACAAAATTTAAAGATGCACAGGTAGAAGATAAAAGTATAAAGAGGGACTAAGAATTGAGCATAGAAGTGGGAATAGCAATCGCTGCTGAGTGAGGAAGAAGCAGGGATCATTGGCAAGGGATATGCTAAACTCTTATTTTCCATATTGTGTGGACCTGGGTGGTAGACTCTCCACTTGTATTCACACACAGTAAGCTGTACATGTTTCACACATTGCTCTCTCTGTGTTATTTTACATATTGTAAAGAAACATGAAGACAGAAAGGTTAACCCTGAGAAGAGGAAGAACACTTGTTTTGAGAGATAGGAAGAAAGATGGCACAAGGGAGGAGTAGTATTTGTTCTGAGGGAAGGGAGTGTATGCTCTCTCTGCAGTAAAAGCTGAGAATGCAGTATAGACTTAAGTGGTCAGTGTCTGAGAAGTAGGCGGGAGGGTAATCACATCACCAGTGAGGAGGGTCACCCAGCATTTAGGAGCCTTAAGAGCCAACTCAATTGTGCTCTACATGTCCTGAATGGGTCATGTCTTTGGGAAAGATGTCTGTCAAAATGAATTAGGAGATGCCGTACTTAAAATTGTCACTGCCTAGGCATTCTAAGCATTTAAGATAATCTGGAAAAGATAAGTCTTTTGAGTTGAATATGATCAGGTTAGTATTTAAGAGACTTGAAAATACCCTTTTTAAAAAAGACAACAATCAGTTTCTCACAAGAGTGGAATAGAATTAGAAGAAATAACAAACGGCTTGATAGCAGCATGATTCAACAGTATGTAGACAAAATGTTCTCTCACCGAAAGTAAGAGCATGTGGCTCTGAACAAACCTATGCACGTAAACTGGGGTCCTCTCCTTTTGGCTAGGAATTGGAGGAATTGGAATGTACCTAAGTTGCTACCTCAAAATGGTTTGTGTGTGTGTGTGTGTGTGTGTGTGTGTGTGTGTGTGTGTGTGTGTGCGCGCATTTGTTCCATCCTGTTCTGTTCTATACTCCATATATTTCATTCCGTTCTGCCTCTTGACTAAATGTCAATGCTACCACCATGCTTTCTTGTGTGCAGATGGGCCAGTTCTACTATTCAGCCAAAGCTTTTGATGTCCTAGAGAGGCTGGATCCCAACCCTGAATACTGGGAAGGCAAAAGGGGCGCCTGTGTGGGCATTTTCCAGATGATTTTAGCCGGAAGAGAGCCCAAGTAAGTAAACAAATGGACAGAGGCACTTCTGCTCGACCATCCCTGGGACAGGTGCCTGTGGAAACTGTAAAGATAGAAATGTTGAGATGTTAGATTTTCTGTTTGACCGTTTCTTCCAGAATTGTCTTATTTCATGCAATCAAATAAGTGATACATACTGGGGACACTAAGCGTATGAGAGCCTCCAAATCCAGGGCAAAGTACACATCCAGATGAACAGCCATTTCAATAACCAAAGCCATTCACCTTTCCACTTTCTTTGCCTGTTGGCTTTCCCTTCTGCTGTCTAGTTCCGGCCTCAAAGAAAGAGGAATAGAGCAGACGAGATTGATAATTCTGTTTTTGCTTCTGCCTTCTTATATTCCAGGAAATGCTGAGATATTTGATTATGTAAAACTAAGAGACTATAGTTCTATCTGAATACAAATTAAAACACTTAAATTCCTAGCACTTGGGATCCTGAAGCACAATTGTGAGCTCAAGTCCAGGAAAGGCCAGCCTCGGCTAAAATTAATTCATTAATTCAGTATTCTAAAAATAACTCTATGTAATATATTTATTGCTTAATACATATGGATAGAAAAATGTAATAATTTTTCAAGCAAATTATCAGAATTTACCTTCTGCTTTGTATCTATTTACAATCCCAAATAGAAGCACTTGGGTGCGGGAGGCTCCTCGGAGAGAAAGGGATAGAAAACAAGACAATAAAGGAGTGGGCCCACAGACAGTTGCCTCGTTCTGATGGGACAACAGGGAAGTGTCAGCCCACCTCATTATAGTTCATTAAAATCCAAGCTTTAACTACAATGCACTGGAATTTGGGGCTGGAGATGGCTTGTGGTTAAGAACACTTGCTGCTCAGTCATGAGGACTGGAGTTTGAATCCCAGCATGTATGACAGACAGCTCACAAACACCTGTAACTTCAGCTCCAAGGGATCTGACACCCTCTTCTAGCCTCCTCAGGCACCTGCATACACATGCAAATCCATTCACACAGACGTACACAAAGGGACACATGCATGCATACATAAATAAAATGAATTTTAAGTTAAAGCATTTTTAATTAGTTAAATTATAAATGCTGGATATTCACCAAATTTGAGTCCTTACTGCTATTCACATCTCTATTCTTAGTATATTTGAACCCCTTTTAAAACCAATCTGCTGAAGAAGCCACTGGTTGGTGTGGCTTAGAAAACTGGTAACTTTGTAAGTGGCTTGCGGCTCAGTGGAGGACCCATGAGCACAGATGCCTCACTTGGATACAGTGTAAGAGTGTGAGACTGCGGGGGTTTCCTTTTCTATTGAGACGTGTGTTCTTGCCAACCCTTTCCTCAGGGAGACCCTCCGAGAAGTGCTGCACTTACTGAGAAGCACAGGAAACACCCAAGTGGAGTATATCATCAGGATCATGAAGAAGTGGGCCAAGGAGAACAGAGTGCCTATCTAAACAGCCCAGCCCTGGGCCAGGGACCAGCTTCCTCTCACATCAAATTGGAACTTGAACATGTGATCCAGGACCGTTTGATTGACATTTCCTTCCTTGCTTTTAGCACGTCAAGATGAGTGGCTGGAATGTGGGGACTCAGCCATCGGGAAACACAGGCCTCCCTGGTCTGTACTGACACCCCATGTCATCTACTGGTGAAAGGACTTTGGATCCTGCCCCATGCCTTTCTCCCAAAAGCACTCAGAATACTCCTCTATAATTCACTGGCTTTTAGAGTAGATCATAGTTTTGTTTTTCTTTTTCTGTTAGCATTTCAGGACATGTTCTCCTAGCTGCCGTGACAAGTACTTTTATACTAAAGAATGACTATCACTTGATCATCTTCTATCATCTTGTCCATTAGCCCATCCGTGAAGAATACATCTGAGTCCTGGGAGAAGTAGTCTTCCCCAGTGTGTGGTCCTAAGGATGGCATGGGACCCTCCACCGAACTGTCCAGTCGTTAGCAGAGAGCAGGCTCCGAGGCTCACTCTCTCAGTAGGTCAACGCTGCTCCTAGCTTGTTGTAGTGAGACAAGTCGAGCGCTGTAGGGTTTTAAAAGGTGAGGGAAAGGGAAAATGTGGCGTCTCTGAAAGTGTGCCGTTCAGAGTTTCCACTACCTTGTATTTTAGGAAACAAAGCCAGGGCAAGCTTCTTCATCTATCAGCTGAATGAACAGCAATTTGATCATAGGGCTGTGAAGGTTTTCATGAAACATATGTACATTTGTTTGTTTGTTTGTTTTTTGAAACAGGGTTTCTCTGTGTAGCCCTGGCTGTCCTGGAACTCACTCTGTGGACCAGGCTGGCCTCGAACTTGGAGAACCGCCTGTCTTTCCTCCCAAGTGTGGTATTAAAGGTGTGCACCACCACCACCTGGCATATTATATATTACACACATGCACATGTAATAGGGATTCACTGATAGTTATAAATGAGGGTCCTTGGAAGGGACCTCCTAGTAGTTAGTCCCTCCAATATATCTCAGCCTCCTGTCTCTGAGCTGACATCACATAAACCTCTTTTTCTACAACCAAGTATTTTCGGACTTACATCCCACTTTCAGAAAACAGACATCTTTTTCTGTATCAGATTACCTTTGTTTCTATGCTCTCTAATTTTCTTTTGTAAGTTTGAGCTACACAGTGTCACAAGCTAGAACACGCAGACCCATCCTCGTAGAGCAGAGTGGATGGGGAAGGATGCACTGCTAGTTCTTCCTCCTGCCCCAGGCTCCCGCTGCAGGTGGCGTGGTGCTGAACAGAACAGAGAGGAGAGCCGGTCCAGAGTGAGAGCAGCCAGAGCAATGGAGCAGCGGCTGGACACAGCCTCCACGTCTGGCCAGACCCCAGGTGCTCTTCAGGTCTGCTCAGAAGGTGGCCAGTGTGCCATCCTTGACATTAGGCTCAGATCTGATGGGTCCAGAGCACTAATCACTGTACTGGTCTAACAGAACTCCAGGAAACAGAGTCACATCATCTCCCTACGCCAAAGCTTCGTTTTCTTGTTCTATTCTTACTTCTTCAGTCATAGCTGATTCTCACTGTCAAGGATGTAGGTGGGTCAGATATGGCTGAACCCACTAGAGTTCTGTGAAGCATTCTTGGCAAGTTTCCCTTATGCTAAAGGAACAGAGTAGTGGAAGGGCAGGTGTAAGACCTGGCAGTTGTGGGCATCTTCCAGTGAGGTGCTGCTCAGTTCTAGGTCTTCATTCCTGAAAGATACCCATTCATGCTAATGCACTTCCCAGGGAGGTTTCCAGAGTTTATTACTCAGTAGTCTGACATCTTCCTGTCTGGAGGGAAGGATAGCTGTTCCTCCCAACAGCAGAGTTTTAGATTACTTTTCAAAGTTTTTAATCTACAAGATTGAGATAGAAACATGAAGGCTACTTAAAGCGAAGCATATGCAATTCTGTTAGGAGGGTAATTGTTTCTGGTTGTCTTGACAGGGTTTCAGGCCTTCTCATAGGATAGCTCAGAGGAAAAAGGCTCCAGGATGGGGAATGGGAAATGTGTACAGTCTATAGCATCAATGTACTATTTAAAATCTGTAGTGTATACTTAGAAATGGAAAAACAATCTTTTACAATTATTTTTGTACTGCAAAAGAATTATATACCACTGTACTATATTTAAATTAAATTTTATTTTTGGTTCTTTTCATGTGTGTTTATGAAGGTATGCTTGCACATTTGGAGGTCAGAGGCCAAGTTGAGTATCTTGGCTCTTTCTACCTTATATTTTTATTTATTTATTTATTTTATTTTATTTTGGTTTTTCGAGACAGGGTTTCTCTGTGTAGCTTTGCAGCCTGTCCTGGAACTCACTTGGTAGCCCAGGCTGGCCTCGAACTCAGAGATCCGCCTGCCTCTGCCTCCCAAGTGCTGGGATTAAAGGGGTGCACCACCACCACCACACAAGTCACCATGATTATCTACATTAAGTTGTTGTTGTTGTTTTAAACTGGCTTTTCTTTTAGACAGGATCTTGTGTAACCCTGTAGTGGAGGATGATCTTGAACTTCTGATCCTTCTATCTCCACCTTCCAAGTGCTGGGATCACAGGCCTGGGCCATCATTCCTGGTCATTTGAGTTCTTTATGACACAACATGGAGCCGGGCACGGTGGCGCACCAGCCTGGTCTAAGAAATAAGAAACAACATGCATAGCCTTACTTGCTAGCTTTCACAGTACAGCTCAGCAATTCCATTTTTTATCTACTTGCCAAAGAGACATTCTATACAATCACAATATGCACAAGAATGCTACTTTAAGCTGGGCAGTGGTGGCACTCGCCTTTAATCCCAGAACTCGGGAGGCAGAGCCAGGCAAGATCCAGGACAGGCACCAAGACTACACAGAGAAACCCTGTCTCAAAAAACAAACGAACAAACAAAAAAGTGGAAGTGGGGAGTCAGGTGATAGCACATGTCTTTAATCCCAGCACTTGAGAGGCAGAGGAAGGCAGATCTCTGTGAGTTGGAGACTAGCCTGGTCTACAGAGTAAGTTCCAGGACAGCTGGAGCTACACAGGAAACCCTGTCTCAAAAAAAAAAAAAAAAAAAAAGTGGGGGGAGTCGGAGATGGCAGTTTAAGGACATCTGACATCTCAGCCAAAGCTGCTGGCTCTGCAATGGAGGAAGAGAGCCAGGCACCAAGGCCTGAGGATCTCCAGAAACTGGCTTTTCCACTGGAGCTTCCGGAGAGAATACCGCCCTGCCAAGGACTTAATTTTAGCCCAATTGGGCCTATTTTCAGACTCTTGACTTTGACTATAAGATTGTTGCTTTTAGTCAGTGTTCTCTGTAATTTGTTAGCGGCCACAGGAAACGAGCACTCTATTGAAACAATTCTAGGTCACATTGCCCAGTTGGAAAAAGTGGGTTACAAAATAACATTGTAATGTTGCCCTGGTTTGAGTGTATCTTTGGGAACTCTGGTATCAGTCCTCAGTACCGGTGGTAGGTGGGCCTTCCCCTGTGTTTATGTGGGAATGTACCCTAAGGATGGACTAGTGGTGCTGTGAAATGGGGCTCACCAGTGGATTCACTGTGTCCTCTTTCACTGAATGAGGACCAGCAAGAAGCCACAGGACGGGGTGGCACACACTTTGGTCCTAGCACTTTGGAACCCCGGAGGCAGGAAGGTAATGACTTCAAAGTCATTCTCAGCTATTTAACAAGTTTTGACTACATGAGACCATGCTTTTAAAGATTTCATTCTTACTTTAAGTTATATCTTGTATGCATGTGGTTTGTACAATGAGTAAGGTGCCCTTGGAGGTAAGAGGAAGGAATCAATCCCCTGGGGATATGATTGCAAGCAGTTATGAGCTGCTTGATATAGATGCTGGGAACCAAACTTGAGTCCTCTGCAAAAACAGTACTTACTCTTTACTACTGAGCTGTCTCTCTAGCCCCATGAGATCTTTAAAGCCAAAGGAAAGCTAGGTGTGGTGACACATGCCCTCCATCCCAGCATGAGAGACAGGTGGGTTTTCTGTGAGTTCAAGGCCAGCTTGGTCTACATAGCAAATTTTAGGCCAGCCAGGGCTAAACAGCAAAAACCTGTCTCAAAAATAAAGATGAACCAAAGGTGGGAAGGAGGGGCTAGCAAAAACTCCCCAGATACAGGCAGTTTGATTTGAACTTGGACCCCGAGCTATGAGAAAATGTGTTTCTGTTGTTTGATTATTTGTAAACTACCCAGTCTCCAGTTGTACACAGCGGCACAAAACAAAGGCGTGACTCCATTCCTGTGTATTTACATGTACATGCACAGAGACTTCAAGAGTAACGCCCTACAAAGTTAAAATTGGACTTTTGCTAATAAGCATTATGCCTCTATTATGAGCTAGGGGTATAGCTCTGTTGGAAGAATGCTTGCCAGACATGCATGAAGCCCTGGGATTCATCCCCTCCAGCCCTGTACAAACTGGGGCACAGTGGTTTGCTATAGATGTAATTCTGAACAGTCTTATAAGAAACACAGAGCCAAATGCAGAGTTAAAAGCCCAGAGATCAGAGAGCAGTAGCCAAGAGATGAGACCACCTTCTTACCACCCACTGCCGCTGCCGTCCTTCCCCTGAGAAAAAGACCTACTTCCTGTGTATCTGTATTTTTATTGACTTTCTGTTCTGCCTTCTCATTAGTTGTAAACCCAACCACATGACCTCCTCATCACTGCCTGTCTATACAGACCTCCAGGTCTCTATGGTTGGTTTTGAGATTAAAGGCGTGTGTCTCCATGCTGGCTGTGTCCTTGAACACACAGAGATTCTGCCTGTCATGAGATCGGGATTAAGGATGTGTGCTACCACTGCTCGACTTCTGCTATGGCTTGCTTTATTAGCATACAAATAAAATCACATTTCAGCACAAATAAAATATCACCATAGTTTGCTCCTCTAATACGAGTACTCTTGGGAGATGGAGGCAGAAAGGTAAATTCAAGGTCATCCTTAGTTACATAGTGAGTTCAAAGTTAGCCTGGGCCACATGAAAACCCTTGTAAAAAACAAAACAAGAGAAAACATTTCCCCTCTAGTAGTAACTGAACTGGAAAAATTTGTTGTTTTTATGAGACAAAATGGCTGGGAAGTTAAGATACATGCATATTCACCATGACTGCACATTTGCTGAATCTCATGGAATTATATTTAAGATTTGGGGCTTGGGGGTACATCATATAATATAGGGGTTTTTTGTTGTTTTGTTTTGTGTTCTTTGCTTTTGGGTTTTTGAGACAGGGTTTCTCTGTGTAGCTCTGGCTATTCTGGAACTCATTATATAGATCCGTCTGCCTCCTGAGTGTGGGATTAAAGGTGTGCACCACCACCACCTGGCATAATATAATTATTTTTAAAAAGGAAACTTGGCAAGATGGTGCCACAGGTAAAGGTGCTCGCCTCTATACCAGTGGTTCTCAACCTTCCTAATCCTGCAACACTTTAATACAGTTCCTCATGGTGTGGTGACCCCCAACCAGAAAACTATTTTTGTTGCTACTTCTTAACTGTAATTTGCTACTGTTTTGAACTGAAATGTAAATATTTGTTTTCCAGTGGTTTTAGGTGACTCCTGTGAGTGGGTTGACCCCGAGGGGTCACAACCCAGAGGTTGGAAAGCATGTCTCTATAGTCTGGTGGGTGACCTGTGTTCCATCCCTGGAATCCATGAGAAGGTAGAAGGAGAGCATGTGTGGCATTGCCCCAGCCTTCACATGCATGTATAGCATGTACAATCTCACATAGATAAATCACACAAATATACAATAATAAATGTTTAAATGTTGATTAAAAAACAAGAATCCGAGGTTGTAAGCATTTGCTCTCTGTGTGATGACAACAGCTATCAGAGACTGAGATTCTGTCTAGGTATCCATCCAGGGTCTCAACAGAAGGGAAGAGACGATAGAAACTCAAGTGTCTGGTGGGCAGAGGAGGGAGAGAGTACAAGTGATGAACAGATCAATAGATGACACTGGTCACCTCAATGGCAGCTCTACACATACACTGCAATGTCTTAAGAATTCTGAGGAGAGGGGCTGGAGAGATGGCTCAGCAGCTGACAGCACTGACTGTTCCTCCAGAGGACCTGGGCTCAGTTCCCAGCGACCACATGGCAGCTAACTACTCTCTGTAACTCCAAGATCTGACACCCTCACACAGACATACATGCAGGCAAAATACCAGTGCACATTAAAAAAAAAATCCTGAAGAATTCTGAGGAGAAAATTTTCAATTAGAGACTGTCACGCAGATATGTAAATGAACAGATATTCTTTTCATATGCATGGTGTGAACCATCTAAGAACATGGGAACAGAGGTGAAAGACCCAACATAAGAACCAAGGGCTCTAACTCAAAAGAAAGGTGATAGAAATGCTTGGATGGAAGCAGATTTCAGGACAACTGTAGATGTAATACAGAGTTAATAGCCAAGAGATCAGAGCAATAGCTGAGAGCTGAAAACCTTACCCTTCACTGCTGCTGCTGTCTTTCCTATCCCATTTCTTGTCTCCAAAAGCAGCCTATCTGCAGACTACTGTACAACAGTCCCAGCATCGCAACATACAGCTCCAAGACCATGCAAGATTAGATTCACCCGTGCACACACTGAGATTAGATGAGAGCCTGGAGCTAGGTTAAGTAGAAAAGTAAACAACTATAAAGGTGTTTTGTTTTTTGGTTTTTCAAGACAGGGTTTCTCTGTGTAGCTTTTGGTGCCTGTCCTGGATCTAGCTCTGTAGACCGGGCTGGCCTCAAACTCACAGAGATCTGCCTGCCTCTGCCTCTCAAGTGCTGGGATTAAAGGTGTGCGCCACCACTACCCAGCTAACTATAAAGGTGTTCAGGGAAGGAAACATATTGCTACTTCATAGCTCAGCTGTAAAAAATAATTTCTATGGTTTACAAGGCTGTATGCAGAGGCTGCAGAGATGGGTCAGGGATTAAGAGCACTTGTTGCTCTTGCAGAGGACCTGCATTTGGTTCCCAGCGCTGACATGGTGATTCACAACTATTACTCACTCCAGGTCCATGGGAGTCAATGCCTTCTTCTGAACTCTGTGGGTTCCAGACATGCACGTGGAGCATACACATACATGCAGACTATGCAGTCATATACATAAGACAAATGAATCTTGAAAAACAAAACAACAAACAACTGTAAGCAACAAACACTGACTCAACCAAAGATGGATTCAACTGTGTTAGGAGACGACCACACGTATACATGGTGTGTGTGTGTGTGTGTGTGTGTGTGTGTGTGTGTGTGTGTAAGAGAAAGGAGGTAGGGGGAGACAGATAGACACACAGTAAGAATACAAAATCTTCCTGTTTGATGCCAGGGGTTGGTGGCGCACGCCTTTAATCCCAGCACTCGGGAGGCAGAGCCAGGCAGATCTCTGTGAGTTCGAGGCCAGCCTGGTCTACAGAGTGAGATCCAGGAAAGGCATAAAGCTACACAAAGAAACCCTGTCTTGGAAAAAAAAAATCTTCCTGTTTGATTACAATATGATGAATGCAACATTTTAATGGCAAATTTCCTTGGACATAGTTCTGAGATGCTGAGCAAGGATCAGGACATCAGAGACACAGAGTATTTGCCCAGAGCATCTCCTAGCTGCTTATCAAATGAACAGTAAATCCAACCTCAGGGGCAGAGGCTGAAGGCTTGCTAGGTGCACACACACACACACACACACACACACACACACACACAATCCCACGTGCCTCACCAGCAGCTTTCTCGGGAAAACTCATGTTCCTCAGAGAGGAGTAGCCAAACCACAGATACAGCACAGCTTAGCATCTGAAGGAAATGAGCACAAGTGAGAAACAAGAAAAAGAATAAAACCAAGATTAAGAAGAGGGTGGGGGCAGCCGTGGTGGTGCACACCCTTGATCCCAGCACTCGGGAGGCAGAGGTAGGCAGATCTCTGTGAGTTTGAGGTCAGTTTGGTCTACAAAGCAAGTGCCAGTACTATTATAACACAGAGAAACCCTGCTTGGAAAACCAAAGGGGAAAAAAAAGATGGCTCAGCAGTTAAGAATGCTCACTATTTTACCAAAGGACCAGAGTTTGGTCCCCAGCATTCATATTGGACTCAAATGGCATGTGAGTACAGCTTCAAGGGGTTTGATGCCCTCATCTAGTTTCTGTGGGTACCTGGGCACACACAGGACACTCACAGACAGACATACACACACACACAACACAGGGGACACATACACATAAATCAAATCGAATACATCTTTTAAACTATCACTTGAAAATCGGTACATGTATGTGAAAGTTGTAACAAAGCATTGTATTCTGGACAGAAATGTAGACAGTAGTATTAGTACATTAACGTCATTTACTAGTGATAAATCTAGTCACAGGCATGGGTGTACCTTATAATAACAAGTTAAAGTACAGAGAAAAATAACACTAACATTGTAGACAATGTCCCAAAGAAACTGAGAAGTAAGGCCATTTTAAATTTACCTCTTTACACAACATACAACCATTCAAATGATCAGAAGCAACATATACAAAAACAGAACAATTAGACAATTTCAAGGAGTCTTTGAAAGATGTAAAGGAGAAAGAATGACACAGACTAATGTGGTATGTCTCTGCTCCAACATCTCTTGTTCAAAACTGTATATGGGTTTGTCGTCTATTAAAACAAAGGACTGGCAGACTGGATCCCAAAGTGAAATCCAACTCTGGGCTGCTTGCTCTTACGGAGAACACAGGCATTCATAAAGACTACCAGGAAAAAGACAGGCAGTGCCACAACAGGGGAAATGCTAATCGAGAGAGAGCAGGTGCCATAATCAAGCAAGGTTGGATTCAGGTCAAAATCATTAAGCAAGTCAAAGAAACACACTGAATGATAAAAGCTCTGTTTCCTGATATAACCACAATGGTTATGAATATGCAACAAAGGAAATGAACCAATATTCAAAGAGCGAAAATGATGAGAGACAATGGCAGTCCATGACAGGTGAAAGAAAAACGTAAGTAAAGCCTGCAGGTAATCTAAACCTTATCGGGAATAAGCAGGAGATTAATATGCCACCCAACAGCCCTCTCCTTCAAGGACCCATGGGCCAGTCAATAAAATTGACTGCACATCATGCCACAAAGAAAACAGTATCACTTTCCATGGATCACACCCTATTCTAAGCATGCCACAAATGTTAGCCCACTTAATTCAAACACTATTTTTTTGTTTATTCAGAGCTGAGGACTGAACCCAGGGCCTTGCACTTGCTAGGCAAGCGCTCTACCACTGAGCTAAATCCCCAACCCCTCAAACACTATTTTTAAATAATTACATACATTTATTTTGTGTATATGTGGGGACATGTGTTCCATGGTATATGTGTGAAGATCAGAGAACAAGTTGGGGAGACAGTTTTGTTCTTCCACCATGTGGGACTTAGAGAGACTGAACTCAGGTCCTCAGGCTTGGCAGCAATCACTTTTACCAAGTGAGCCAACTCACTCACCCCAACACCAGTGCTTTAAATGATGTATATTATTACTATTCCCATTTGTCAGATGGGGAGACTGAGATACAAAATGCTCAAGTGACTTTGTGTAAAGGTCTGAGAGGGTATAATAGTAAGCAGCAAAGGTAGAGTTAGACCCAACCCAGCAGCCTAGTTCTCACCCTGTGGTTGTAACCTCACTAGTGACCCTCTTCAGTAAACTCAACAGAACCAGTGTGCATTTTTTAAAAACTTCCTTTTTATATATTCTTTGTGTCTTTCACATCATGCATTTCGATCCCATTCATTTCCCTGTACTTTGTATCCACCCTCTGCCCCTTGCAATTCCCCTGTACTTTGTATCCACCCTCTGCCCCTTGCAATTCCCTCCCCAAATCACATTTTATTTATTTGTTTGTTTGTTTATTTATTTTTGGTTTTTCAAGACAGGGTTTCTCTGCATAGCCCAGGCTGTCCTGGAACTCCTTCTACAGACCTGTCTGGTCCCAACCTCACAAAGATCCACCTGCCTCTGCCTCCCGAGTGCTGGGATTAAAAAATGTGTGCCACCAATGCCCAGTATGTGGGTTTTTAAATCACAGTGATAGAAAGCAGAAGTTAATACTAAAACCAAAGGAACTAGGTAGGTACTTACTGTGCCATCAACAGATTTTCCTCTGTTATGCTAGGCATTTAACTCTGGGCTTCTGGAATGCTTGGAAACATCCTGCCACAGAACTACCCTCCCAGCTCTAAAACATTAAAAATAAATAAATAAAACTAAAGAGACCAAAAATAATAATAACAAATGCCTAGACGAAAACTGTCCTAACTATTCAGTAAAAAAGGCTATCCAAACTAGATTTACGGTAAATCTTGGGAGACAGGGTCTTGCATCCTTATACTAAAAGCCAGGAAAAAATGAAAAGGAGGTGCCATTGGGATCTTCAGGAGTTATAAAAAGATTATTGAAATAAGCATAAAGACTTCACATGAAAGACTAATCAACTCCAAAATTAATTAAGTTAAAAATAGAAGCCATATGGTGGTGCCTGCCTGGAATCCCAGCACTCAGAAGTCTGAGGCAGGAGGATGAGAGCTTGAGGCCAGTCTGGACTGTACACAGGAAGATGTTGTCTCAAAGAAAATAGAAAAATGATACTACTAACAAATGTGTGAAGGAGCTGGCTTTGAAAAAGAATTTCAAAATAAACAAAAAGTAATTTAAATCAGTAAAATAAATGAAAAAGCCTTCATATCTCACCAATCAAGTTGGGAAAGAACAAAAACATACAGCATTTGGGACTTATCTGTCATACGGCTGAATGGGGGGTGGGAAGATTCTCCCCTGCCCTGTCCCCCTCCCCCCACAGCAAAGACTTAAGAGCAGGAGAGCCGTCCCTACCCCCCATCAGCTGCAGCATTGGGGAGAGTGACCTCCTTGATTGGGCAACCCAGTAGAGCTGGCCTTGAAGGTGCAGTGTAGGAGAACCGCCCCTGTGGATGCGAAGGCCAGAGAACTGGCCCTTCCTCTTCCTTGTTGCTGCAAGGGATGAACTAGCCAGGGCAGTGCTGGAGACCTCACCCTGGTGATGGAGACAGGGGACAGCTGTCTAAGGACCCAGGCCCAGACCTAGGGTTAAGTGTGGCCCACCCCAATATCTGCCTCATCTGTGATCTGCAGGAAAACAGTTGTGTGTGCATAGGGGGGAGGGGTGGGTGGTCCTGCCAAGCCAGGGCTTCAGGGGCTCCAGGACACAAGGCAGCAACTGGATTTCCAGGAAGAGTCTCCGTGTTGACAGTGTAGCAGAGACCAGGGGCCTCTAACCAAACCAAAGATTTTTTGCAATGAAGGCCTGTATGTAAAGATGTATGGATAAAAGGGTTGAGTGTGTGATTCACGGTGTCACACTGCAGCTTCCAGGATGAGGATGAGATTTTCCCTTTCTTCCTCCTCCCCCCCTTTTTTTATCTTAAATTTCATTTTATTTTTGGGGGGTTGGGGAGAGAGGTTGCAGAGGTAGAGGGCAGATTCGAGGGGGCAGGAGATGGGTGGGATAGGATGTATGCTGTGAAAAACAAAGAGTAAATAAAAAAGAAAGTTTAAAAAAAAAAGATGGCTCAGTGGGTAAAGGTACTTGCCACCAAGCCTGAGGACTTAAGTTCCAACCCCAGGACCACACTGAGAGAATCCTCTCTTGCAAATGTTTTCTACTCCCCACCTCGACTCTCACACCTAATAAGATGTAATGAAACATAGCTCTTTGATAAACTCACAGAAATGGGAGCTCAAGCATGTGCACCTTTGACAGTTATTTCTAAATTGCCACACACAAAGTTTATCCCAGCAATAAAAGGAAGTGATTGTTTCCCCACATCCTCAGAAGCCCAGTGCTATCCATTTCTAACTCCATCAACCTAGAGGACCAAAGAGCATTTCAGGACAGCTTTTCCTTCAGTGTTGCAGTAGGTTTATGCTGGAACTGGATTAAGCATTTCACTTGATATTTGAAAAAAGCAAAGTTTTGGGGAGCAGACATTTCCTGTTCTATGCTGCAGCAATTTAGATACTACGAAACC
Organism: Onychomys torridus; assembly: GCF_903995425.1. Taxonomy (NCBI): domain Eukaryota; kingdom Metazoa; phylum Chordata; class Mammalia; order Rodentia; family Cricetidae; genus Onychomys; species Onychomys torridus. The sequence goes on along the minus strand of NC_050445.1, from coordinate 31,725,753 downwards.
TACTTTCCTATCATGTTTGACTGAACTCTCTGTCCAGTCTCTAGTCTTTGTGTTTTGTTGGTCTGTCTTGTTTTGAGGTCAGCTTTTTGACAGCATTCTTTTTTTTCTTTTCCTTTGGTTTTTCAAGGCAGGGTTAATCTGTGTAGCTTTGGCTGTCCTGGTACTCCCTCTGTAGACCAGACTGTCCTGGAACTCACAGAGAGTGTCCTGCCTCTGCTTCCTGAATACTGGGACTAAAGGTGTGCACTGCCAACCACCCAGCAACAGCATTCTTGATTTGGCTTAGATTTTCTTTCCTTTTATGAGTTATGTTGTATCTATGTTTTCTTCTGTGAGTAAAAAAAAAAAAATCATCACCTCTTAAAACACGAGGTATTGTGGGCAATTTTGTCCTACTGTCTTCTCTTATGGGCCTCAGAATAGTTGCCTGTCAGGCTCCTAGTCCTTCCTGGAATATTATCCTTTTGCCTAAACTCCATCTACCTCGGCGGAAGAGCCTGGTCACCAGACCTTTCCTGGCAGTTGATGGATCTGAGGATTGGCACTGACGGTCAATCATTGGTCCTTCCCTAGGATTTTGGAATTAGATGTAAGGGTTTGCAGTCTTTAATCTGGTCTGGCCTATCCAATAATGATGCTAAAAATAAAGGAGAAAGGAGCTAGGGATATGATCAATCAGTAGAGTCCTTGTCACACAAGCAGACTTGTTGAATGTTAGAAAGTTAGCTGACTATCATTATGCCACTTTATAATTTTTTCCATTGGCTTTTGGTTTCATTTTTATCTAAGATTTATTTTTATTTATTTATTTTTTAAGATTTATTTATTTATTATGTATACAGTGTTCTGCCTGCATCCCAGAAGAGGGCGCCAGATCTCATTACAGATGGTTGTGAGCCACCAAGTGGTTGCTGGGAATTGAATTCAGGACCTCTGGAAGAACAGCCAGTGCTCTTAACCGCTGAGCCTTCTCTCCAGCCCCTCTAAGATTTATTTTTAATTATGTGTGTGCTTGTGTATGTGGGTACAGGTGCCTGTGGAGTCTCAGTAGGATGTCAGATCCCTTGGAGCTGGAGTCATGGGCAGCTGTGAGGTGCCTGAAGTGGGTGCTGGGAAGTGAACTTGGGTCCTCTGTAGGAGTAATACTTGCTCTTAAACACTGAGCCAGTTTTCCAGGCTCTGGTTCCATTGTTAATAATACTTAATGACCTGGTCTACCAACTCTACTTGAAGCTCATCTCTATAGTCTAGCTTTTCCACCTTCCTTTCAAAACTCCAGCTCACTCCCTCCAGAGGCTACACCTAAACTTTCTTTCTTCAAATTTCCTCCTTCAGAGTTTTGCAAGACATTAGTTCCTCCCACAAGTGTTAACAAGAAGGTATGCATGGGGCCCAGGGAGATGGCTCAATCAGTAAACTGCTTGCCAGCACAAGCATCAAGCTCCGAGCGTGGGTCTCCCAGCATCTATGTAGAAAGCTGGGCCTGGTGCCTCAAGTTTCTACTCTTGGTACTGGAGAAACAGACAGGTGGACCCCTGAAACTTGCTGGCTCACCAGACTAACCACACTGATGAGTTCCAAGTTCAGTGAGAGACCTGTCTCAGAATATAAGGAAGATGAACTGATGATATGGCCAGACAGACAAGGCACCACCAAGCCTTTTGACTCAAGTTTCAATCCCAGGCCCAGCATGGTGGAGAGACCCAATTCCTGCAAGTTGTTCTCTGACCTCCATATGTACACTGTGGCACATGTACACCTCCTCCTAATCCTCCCAAATACAGAAGTTCACAAAATAAGTGTAATAAACAAAAAATAAGGTAGAAAGTGATTCTGGAAGACATCCAACATAAGTATGCACATACAATACACATATACACCGACAGACAAGGTACAAGGAGCTTAGTAGCTTGATCTCTCAGGATATATAATTATTACATGGATATACAAATATTAAAAACAAGAGTAATCTGACATTATAGTATATAAAACTTTAACTATATAAAATACTGATTTGGCACTCACTAGGATGTGCCTAAAACCTCTTCCTAGCTGCTGCTTCTTCTTCTTCTTCTTCTCCTCCTTCTTTTTTTTTGAGACAGGGTTTCTCTGTGTAGCTTTGTGCCTTTCCTGGAACTCACTCTGTAGACCAGGCTGGCCTCGATCTCACAGAGATCCACCTGGCTCTGCCTCCCGAGTGCTGGGATTAAAGGCGTGCACCACCGCTGCTTGGCTCTTCCTAGCTTCTTTCAGGGCCCCTTTCTTCAACTACATCAGTTAGGATTTTCTAAGTTCTCTCGGGAATGTGTATGTATCTGCCTTCTACCCCTAGTCTCTAGGAGCAAAATTACTTTTTCCTGGCCTGTCCCGCCTCTAACTGCTAAGATGCACATTTACTTCAGCTTCAAAACTGCAACCAACTAGAGGGCTCAGAAACCAGTTCTGAGGGTTACAATATCATTTAATCATTTAAGAACAAATAAAGCAAACTACAATAAAACTTAGGAGAAAACATCGGTACACGCCACACCAGTCCTTATTTAGAACTTAAGAGTAGAGCTGCTAAGACCAGGGTATGGAGCATGGGGATATGGCTCGTGAAAGGCAAATTCTGGGTTCATTCTGGGACAGACAGCCTAACTTTACATTGCCACAAAGCCCTGGGACATATGCAGTTAAGCAGATGAGAATGTCATTTGCTGGCAAAACACTCAAAACTTTCTATTGTGTTTCAGGAGAGTAAAAACCCTTATGAGTTTAGGAAAAGGATGTCATCAATATCAGATGTGTATGTCACGATGTTATTCAAGATACTATAAATTGCTCTCAAAGAGGATGTTTTATTAGAAAAAGGAATAGAAGCCAGGCATAGTGGCACACCCCTTTAATCCCAGTGCAGAGGCAGACAGATTTCTGGGAGTTTGAGGCCAGCTTGGTTTGCATAGTGAGTTCCATGACACCCAGAACTACACAGTGAGAACTTGGAGAAAGAGAAAGGGGTGGGAGGGAGGGAGAAAGGGAGGAATAAAAAAAGGGAGGGAGGAAGAGGGCTGGGAGAGAAATAGGAAAAGTGAAAAGATACAGAAATGTGTTTACTGGTTTTTTCCAAGACAGGGTTTCTCTGTGTAGTCCTGGCCGACCAGGCTGGCTTTGAACTGAGATCTTCTGCCCCAGCCTCCCAAGTGCTGGGATTAAAGGTGTGACTACCTGGCAAAGCTTAATACTTTCAAAGTCCAAAGCTAGCTGGATGTGGAAGGAAGGACATCCCCATAACAACCACAACGCTCTGGAGGTGAATTGGAAAGGACAGGAGTTGAGGGCAGTCTTAGCTCACGACTTTGTCAACAAAGCGACACCTGAAACGTCTCTAGGGTTAAGTTGTCAGTAAGCTCTTTTATTCTCTATTTGTTTGGTTTTTCGAGACAGGGTTTCTCTGTGTGGCTTCGGAGCCTGTCCTGGAACTCACTCTGTACACCAGGCTGGTCTAATAAGCTCTTTTAAATATGACCTTAAAATGTAAAGTTAATCTTCTCAGTCAATGAAAATTTTAGAAAGACAGTATTAATTGCCTTCTGATGTAGCAAATGAAAAATGGAATTTTTTAATTTATTTTTTATTTATTATTTGAGACAGGGCTTCTCTGTGTAGCTTTGGAGCTGAAAAATGGATCTTATTTAGGGTTGAAAACCAGCCAGGCAGCTGGTTGGTGGTGGCGAATGCCTTTGATCTCAGCACTGGGGAGGCAGAGACAGGCAGATTTCTGTGAGTTCAAGGCCAGTCTGGCTGGGGTAGTGGTGGCACATGCCTTTAATCCCAGTACTCAGGAGGCAGAGGCAGGTGGATCTCTGTGAGTTCGAGACCAGCCTGAGCTACCAAGTGAGTCCCAGGAAAGGTGCAAAAGCAGAGAAAACCTGTCTCAAAAAAACAAAATGTGAAACTCAAGGCCAGTCTGGTCTGCAGAGAGAGTTCTAGCATAGCCAGGGCAACACAGAGAAACTTTGTCTCAAAAACAACAACAACAAAGGAAAACCAGCCAGGCATATTGTTACACGCCTTTAATCCCAGCACTAGGGAGGCAGAGGCAGAAGGGTCTCTGAGTTCAAAGCCAGGCTGGTTGACAATAGTGCGACCTTGTCTTAAAGAGAAAAACAAAATAAACAACTTCTTTATTCAGCATTGGTGGATATAGTACATATACTTTTTGAGAAATAAGCTAATAAATCAAAAAGTTGTTCTTGGGGCTGGGTAGTGGTGGCACATGACTTTAATTCCAACACTCAAGGTAAAGGCAAGGGATCTCTGAGTTCAAGGCCAGTGTGGTCTATAGAGCTAGTTCCAGGACAGCCAGGCCAACACAGAAATCCTGCCTTGAGTAATCAAACCAACCAAACAAAAAACACTTGTTCTTGGTGATGTCACAATCTAAACTATTACTATAGAACATTTAGAATGAAAAGGCGTAGAACACTTTTATTTTAGATATATGTAGCAAACCAGTTTTTTGTTTTCTTTTGTTGTTTCTTTCAAAACAGGGTTTCTCTGTGTAGTTTTGGTGTCTGTCCTGGAACTCAGCTTTGTAGACCAGGCTGGCCTCAAACTCGCTTAGATCCACTTGCCTCTGCCTCCCAAGTGCTGGGACTAAAGGTGTGTGCCACCACTACCCAGTGCAAACCAGTTTTATATAATTACTATCGTCGGTGTAGGAAAGTATATTCAATACTAGAAATGAGCATTTAAATAATTCTAGGTCAACAAGGTGACTCATTAGACACAGGACTTGCTATGCAAGCCTGGCCACCTAGAAGGAGAAGACAGACTCCACAAAGTCATCCTTTGACCTCCATCATTGGTCTTCCTGTATGCCTCACAGTGAGGTATCTTATACTTCAGGTGTGTGTGTGCACTGACTTACAAAGAATCTTCTTTTTGTTTTGTTGTTTGAGACAGGGTCTCATTACTCTGGCTGGCCTGGAACTCACTATGCAGACCAGGCTGGCCTCCTGAGGGCTGGGATTAGTGCTGATGTAAAGGCTTAGAATCTATTTCTTATTGTGGATTGAAGTTCACAGTATTGGGAAAGCACCCGGCAGAGGATAATGTTGGATGAGCAGCATGCCTACAGAAGAGCTGGCTCAAGGACAGACTGAGTGAAATCTCTGGGATAAATTGTAGATACTGAATACAGGTATAGAGCTCACTTTGCAGGACAATTGGAGCTGGGATAGAGAATGATACGCTAAAAAGTGTTTCAGAAACATTAATTGTCCCATTGTAAGACTGGCAGAAATAGAGTCTGAGGGCAGAAAAGTCATTTAAGTGCTACTAAGTCCAAAATATAAGATCCCAATCAAAATCGGGAAGGAATATAGGAGGTAAAACATGGTGTCAATGAAATATTGCAGCATTTTAGAGCTACAAGAGTTCATTTCTTCTTCCTCTTCTTCTCCTCTTCCTTTTTTTTTTTTTCCAGACAGGGTCTCACTGTGTAGCTCTGGTTGGCTTGGAGCTCACTAAGTACATTAGGCTGACCTTGGACTCAGAGATCCACTTGGCTCTGGCATTCCACCACCACCATTAAAAAGTGCTAGACGGCCTGTAGCTGGCTATGCAGACCATGTTGAAGTCCAACAGGCTGCCTCTGCCCGTGCACCTCCACACCTGGCTGAGAACTAGGAGGGACTTTTGGGATGAACATTCCATCACCACTTGGTACATCTTTGGAAAGGAATGGAATTCTGAGCTAATACCAGCCAGTTAAAAAAGTCTATGACGTCACTTTGACTCAGCTCCTCAGCATCTAATACAGCTAAGGCAATTAACAAGCTTGGGTTTCCTTAAAGACGCGGAAAGCGAGCTTTCAAATTCACTTTCTACTAAATAGATTAAAAGAGCCAGTAATTCTCATCCTTAAAAACCTCAATTCCAATTCAGTTCCCACGGGTACGCCAACGGAGCCTAACCCACGCTCCTTCCCACTCAGAAATGGGCCATCTAACGTGGTTTTTTGTTTGTTTTTTCCTGAGAGCGAGTCTCCTAAAATAACAAAACCTGCTGAGACGTTCACGTCTTCAAGAACTGTTCGTTTGCCAGTTCACTTTCCCAACTGCGGCGCGTCATGGAGCGTCTCACCGCCATGCGCAAAGCGGCTGGGGAGAAGTGTAGGAGGCATCGGTGTGGGAGGCAGCGTGGCGCTTTCGGGAGGGGTCTTCGCCTTTCTAGCCTGGGCACCTCCGGCGACTGGGCACCGGGCGGGCAGGCCCGGCGGCCCGGCCTCGAGTCCCTCAGCCCTCTCCAGGGTCCACCTGGAATCCTCAGCTGACAACCTCCCCCCGCCCCCACGCGCCGAGAGCCACAGGCTGACGACGGGCGGAACGCGGCGCCATGTCTGGGTCGTTCCCAGGCACATCGCAACGCTCACCCTGAGGGATCCGCGAGCGCGCCTCGATTTCCGGACGAGGAGAGGAAATTACTCCGGGAACCCCAAACCCCTCCTTCCGAGCCGAGGCATAGATAGCGTCCGCGTTACCACGGAGACAGGCCTGTCTGTGACGTCACTTCCGGCGGGCTGTCTGGACTCCAGACTGTTGGGAGGAAAAGAGGAAAACTGAGCAACAGCCACGACTGTGGACGCGAGCGTCTCCGGTGTGCGCATGCGCCCGCTCAGCGGCCTGCTTCTATTTATGTGGGGGACCCAACATGGCGGCTGCGGCGACCCTGGCGATGGCGGTGGAGCCCATCAGAACGTAGTAGCGGGGACAGGGACCCGGTCCGCACTCACGGTGGCGTCCGCGGAGACGGCTGAGGGTGCTGGAGGGAAGAAAAGCGACGGAGAGCGGAAGGAAAGGCGGGCAGGCACGCCGTACGGCGTCGAGGCGAGAGCCGGCTCGAGCGAGCGCCGAGGGCCAGAACAGTGGGGATGGCGGAGCCGCGCAGAGTGGCGTTCATTAGCCTGTCACCGGTGAGGCGGCGCGAGGCCGACTTCGCGGGCGCCGAGCGCGAGCCCCCCCGACTGGAGCCGCAGCCGTACCGCGAGCCGGCCCGGGCGGAGTCGGCCCCCCGCGCTGACGCGCAGCACCCGGCGCGCGACAAGCCGCTCCCCCAGCGCGAGGTCAGCCGCGCCGAGCCGCCCATGGCGCTGCAGCGCGAGCCCCCGCGGCCCGAGCCGCCGCCGCCGCCGCCGCCGCCGCTGTCCCTGCAGACTGCCCCGCCGCGGGAGTCGGCTTCCCGGGCGGAGCCGCCGCCGCGACCGCCGAAGGAGACGGTTCGCCTGGAGCTGGTGCTCAAGGACCCCACGGACGAAAGCTGCGTGGAGTTCAGCTACCCGGAGCTGCTGCTGTGCGGAGAACAACGGGTACAGAGGGTCCCTCCCTCCCGGCCGCCCCACGGCTCGGGTGCCTCCGGACCGGCCGCCTGCCCGGGCTGCTCTGCACTTCGCTCGCCCCGGGGGTGGGGTGGCGGGGGCCGGGCGGCTAGACGGGGCGGGAGCTGCGCGGCTCGGCCCACCTAGGTGGCCGAGGCTGCCCCCTTCCACACCGCGGCGAGCCCGTTTTCCTCTGCACCTTTCGAAACCTCAGCTTTTTCCTCCTGTTCCTTTCTGTTCCCCACACCAAATCCCGAGGCCCCGCGAGCCGTGCGGCTAGCTTCTTGTGGCACTCCATCTGTCGTTCCGGTAGAAGGGAAGCGAAAAACCTTGGGGGACACGCCCCCCGGTCTGAAGCGGAGAGATTGTGTGACCCCTTCTCGGCTCATCCTCATCCTTCCTCAACCCAGCTGTACCGGGCTCCAGGGCTGCTGAGATGGGCTCGTGGCCGGGTGGTTTATTTTCCTTGATTGAAGGGGATTTAAGAGCAATTAAACATTTTCAGAAACTAAAGATTCCACGTTAGGAATGAAAAAGTGGATTCGTTAATGTGGTTACACTCGTGTTGGTAAATATTGTTAGCTCTGTGTGTGTGTTGAGTTTGTGCATATTGTCTTTGAATGGAAAGGTCCCTTGTCTTATTCGGTGGCTGTCTAATCATATGATTTGCGTGGCTATCATTAGTTCGAATTGGGGTTGTTTGTTCAATGTAGTCTTTTGGAGAATGATGAAAAAAAAACGTTGGCTTTGAATTAAAAAAAAATTTAGGAGAATACATAGGTATGCCTTTGAGGGAAGCGGTGAACAATGGGGATTAGGGCAGCGGTTTGTCGGTGACTGTAATTTTTATTGTTGTGGGTTGCTGATCTTTAGAGGGGGGAGGGGGGAGAGAGACAGGCAGACAGACAGACAATTGTCCTCTAGTTTAGTGACTATGCTTTTTATTAGCCTGGGCTTTCTAGCAGGTCTAATGGACTCCAGAATTCATTAGTTCCTTTCATCAACTATCTTTGTTGTTGCAGTGAAGGACTCTTAATCAAAAGTCTCACGGTGAAAAATATCATTAGTCTGTGTTCATTTTGTGCCAGATAATCCTTTGATGACTAGTTACAAGTATTGTTGTGCAGCCATCATTACTAAATGTTTTCAGAGAAATTGAATTGTTAGGGGTAGAGACCATTTTGGTCACTTTCACATAACATTTGTTCTGTAGATAGACTCACTTCAGAACTCTCTTTTTTTTTATATGTCTTTTTTTTTTTTTGTCTATTAAGTTGGAGCATTTTTCAAATATATTTCAAAATATAATTATACTTGTTAATATAAGTAGGCGTTCAATTTTTATAATTTGCATATGTTACAGATTCAAAACGTTTTGTAGATGGGTGTGCTAGTCTGTGACCTCAGTGCTCTGGAGACTGGGGTTAGAAGGATGGAGAGTTCAGGGCCATATTGTGAGACCCTGTCTCAAAAAACAAAAACTGGATGCCAAAATGGCTGAGCAGGTAAAGGCATTTGCTGGCAGACCTGAAGACCTGGGTTCCATCTCCAGGATCCATCCACGTGGTGGAAGGAAAGGACCATCTTCTGCAAGGTGTTCACATACAAATAAGTATAACAAAACTGCGAGACAAAAAACATCATTAGGTAAAAATACATAATTCTAGTTAGTGTTTTGCCATTGTACAAACACTGTAGAAACTAACCTAGGTGGGGTTTTTGTTTGTTGTTTTTTTTTAGTTTTGCTTTTTTGAGACAGGGTTTCTCTGTGTTGCTGTTCTGTCCTGGAATTCACTCTGTAGACCAGGCTGGCCTTGAACTTAGATTCCTCTGACTCTACCTCCCCAGTGATGGGATTAAAGGTGTTGATACCCCACCCCGCAAATCTAGGTGTTTTAACCTGCTATATAGTTAGCTATATGGTACTTAACCATTTAATTTGCTATATGGTTATGCTCTGTGGTATTTATCATTGCATATGTTATCTTTTCTGAACCTGAAGGCAGTGTTTGGAACATGACTATACTTTCATGTTCTAGGAGACAGGTAAATTGGGTTTAATTTTTGTGTTTGTTTTGTACATACTATCAATTTAGGGATTTATTGGTACAAATTTCTCATCATATATTCAAACATATATCTTGTAATTCTACAAAAGAATTTATTCTGGTTTTATTTTTTGTTGCGTCGGTTTTTTTTTTTTTTTTTTTTTTTTTCTTTTGTTGTTGTAGTTTTGAGACAGGGTTTTGCTGTGGAGCCTTGGCTGCCCTGGAATATGTCCTGTTAGACCAGGCTCTTAATCTGTTTTTTATGCCGTATACTTTTGCAGCAAAAGTTTGCCTCATCTTCCTATGATTAGTCCTACTTAATATATTTATTACCGAGTAATGTATCAATAACACCTTTGTAAGTGAGTTGTCATGGCTCCGTAGAAATCATAGAAGAGTGGCCAACCCTAGGAAAGCAAACTGGGAACATGAGAGTGTCTGGAAAGTGGTGAGCCCCAAATCTCCTCCTCCAGGGAGTCTTTGACTTTTATTTTTCCCGTGCTGAGAATGAAGCCAAGGATCTTGAACATGCTAGGACAGTGACATGCCATATCACTGACATGACTCCAAGTACACCTCATTCTTTGTTCTGGAGACAATACAATTTTTTTATAGTTTCTTTTTTTTTTTTTTTAATTTATTTTTATTTCACACACATTGGTGTTTTGCCTGAATGTATATATGTATGACCGTGACTGATATCCTGGAGTTACAGACAGTTGTGAACTGTCATGTGGGTGCTGAGAATTGAACCCGGGTCCTCTGGAAGAACAGCCAGGGCTCTTAACCGCCGAGCCATCTCTCCTGCCCCCGAGACAAGACAATTTTAAGTTGCTCAAACTGGCCTTGAACTTATTGTGTATCCCATATTGGCTTTGAATTTATGGTCTTGCTGTTTTACCTTCTTGAGTAGCTGGGGTTACTGAGTAGCTGGCGCAGATTATTTTTAGAGTTACAATCTTTCCAAAATAATTTTAAATTTGAGTTACTGGCATTGAATAGTGTAATAGGCTTTAAGTAGAATTAGAATTAATTAGAACCTGTAATAGGCTAAGTAGAATTAAAAGAAACAGTGTCCAAATTTTTTAAAATAGCTATATGTCAGTGAACAAGATTTGTTAACTGAAAGTTGGTAGCTATGGGCTGTTAAAAACATTAAGTGGCCAGGTGGTGATGGCGCACGCCTTTAATCCCAGCAATCTCGGGAGGCAGAGGCAGGCTGATCTCTGTGAGTTCAAGGCCAGCCTGGTTTTCAAAGTGAGTTCCAGGACAGCCAGGACTGTTTCACAGAGAAACTTTGTCTCAAAAAAGAAAAACAAACAAACAAAACCCCAAAAAGCAAAAAACAAAAACAAAGTTATGTGCACATTTAAATAAGTATATTTATATACATTTAAATAAGCCCCTTCCTACTTGATAAATGAAGAGTGCAATCCCAATGAATGGAAATAAAGTTGGAGTTTTTCTATATTTATGAGAACTATAGTCTGTATTTTGGCTAACTCTAAAAAGCAAAATCACCTTGCAGATTAGGTCCACCCTTTGCCTTGTTCTCTCTTTGTGGTATTTATTATGCTATAATTTTGGTGGTGCAGGTGGTGACAGACCTTGAAATCATTCCTATCCTGAAGCTGAGCAGTTGTACGCACGCCTTTAATCCCAGCAGAGCCAGGTGGATCTCTGAGTTCTAGGCCAGCCTAGGCTACAGAGTGAATTCCAGGAAAGGTGCCAAAGCTACACAGAGAAACCCTGTCTTGAAAAACCAAAAAACAAAAGACAATCCTATCCTGAAAGATGAGTTTATTCGCTATTGCCGGTGGTAGTGCATTGTGAAGTAAGTTTTAGATGGGGCAAACACATAAGGAAAACGTGCAGCTCTCCCATTTGAGAGCATCGCAAGTTGAATGTCCCGTCAAGAGAAGGCAAGTGGTGATGGCGCTGCTGTAACTGCGCTGCCCCAGACTCCTGTGGGATCTGCTGCTTGTCACCTGTGTGGATAAGACCTGTGAAAGATTTGACCATGCCGCCAAGATGAAAGCAGAAAATCATTGCATTGACTTTACTCGTAGGTAGCTGATCATTTGCAGTTTGTTTCACCTGGGGGATTCTTGTTGGGTTTATTAGGAAAAGAGATGATTCTTTCTGGGTGTTTGTTGCTTTGAGGTAAGATCTCAGTGTGTAGCCCAGGTTAGCCTCAAACTTCTGTCAGACTTCCTGCCTCAGCTTCCTGGGTGCTAGGATTGCAGGTATTATTTTTTTTTTTTTTGGTTTTTCAAGACAGGGTTTCTCTGTGTAGCTTTGGAGCCTGTCTTGGAACTCACGTTGTAGACCAGGCTGGCCTCGAACTCAGAGATCCACCTGCCTCTACCTCTTGAATGATGGGATTAAAGGCCCGGCTGCAGGTATTATTCTTAACTGTAAAGGAGAAGTGAGTTTGTTTTAATTTTATAGGCCACATGTAAACAAGAGTTAGATTTCAATGCCTGTATAATAAAGTACACAAAATATTTTAGAATAGGCTGGTCGTGACACACAGGGTATTGAGACAGGATTATGAGGCCACTTAGACTGTGTAGTGAAATCTGATCCTGAAAACATTTTAGAATGACATTTAAAGGTGAGATGGAGAGGTGGCTCAGTGGTTAAGAACACTAGCTGCTCTTCCAAAGTACCCAGGTTCAATTCCCAGCACCCACATTGCAGTTCACAGGGGATCTGGCATCCTCAAATATACAGACAAAACCCCAATGTAAGTTAAAAATAAATCTTTTAAAATAATGGTGATTTGGGTTGGGGATTTAGCTCAGTGGTAGAGTGTTTGCCTAGCAAGCCGCAAGGCCCTGGGTTTGATCCTCAGCTCAAAAAAAAAAAAAAAAGGTGATTCTTAGTAAAAATTACAAATCTTTGTGTTTATATTTGCAAATATAAAATGAGTCAGGCTGGATTGGGGAGAAAGCTCGGTGATAGAGCTCTCGCCTAGAATGTGAAAGGCTCTGGGTTCAATAAAACTGTCATAAAGCCCCGATCGTGCTGATAAGGACCTAGTATTGAACTACACAGTGGTGGGAGGGGACAATTTACAAGAACAAAACATGCTGATTGCTTGCAGTCTTGTGTATTAGTGTCAGGGCACTGCTATACCCCAAATGTAGCCTTTTATTCCATACCAGACTCACGTTGCTAGTTTGTTTCCCCTTGGGTTGTTTATGTTTTTCATTCATAATGCCAGTTAGGATAAAAGATTCTATAAATATTATTACATTTAAAAATTTATTCTAAAATCAACTCTTTACAATCTAAGGAGTCCCCTCCCCCTCACTCTAATGTGCTGAGGATGAACTGTCTTCATCTTGTCCTTTTTTTAAGATTTATGTATTTATTTATTATGTATACAGTGTTCTGTCTGCATGTATGACTGCAGGCCAGAAGAGGGCACCAGATCTCATAGATGGTTGTGAGCCACCATGTGGTTGCTGGGAACTGAACCCAGGTCCTCTGGAAGAACAGTCTTAAGAACACTCTTAACCTCTGAGCCATCTCTCCAACCCCTGTCCATGTTTTCTTGTTGTATTTTAGGCTGATTATGTGTAGGTCTTTATATCTAGGATGAAGCACATTAGTACCAAATTCAGGTTTTTGTCTTGGTTTTAATATACTTTTAATTATTTGAAGCTGCAATATCAGCTTAAAAAATTAACCCTCATACCTTTAATCCCAGGAGGCAGAGGCAGGTGGATCTCTGAGTTCAAGGCCAACCTGGTCTACAAAATGAGTTCAAGGACAGCCAGGGCTGCTTTACAAAGAAAACCTTGTCCCAAAAAACCAAAAAGAAAGAGAAGAAAAGAAAAAAACTCTAAAAATTTATTTTCAGATGAGTGTGTGATTGTGCACACTTTAACCCAGCACAAGGGAGGGAGAATCAAAAGGATCTCTGAGTTCGAGCCTAGCCTGGTCCAAGTAGGGAGTTCCAGGTCATCCAACGCCACATAGTAAAACTTTGTCTCAAAAACAAAACAAAACAAAAAAATAAACAACAAAACCAAATTTACTTTTTTTTTTTTTTTAAGATTTATTTATTTATCATGTATACAGAAGAGGGTGCCATATCTCATTACAGATGGTTGTGAGCCACCATGTGGTTGCTGGGAATTGAACTCAGGACCTCTGGAAAAGTAGTAGGTGCTCCTAACCTCTGAGCCATCTCTCCAGCTCCCAAATTTACTTTCAAAGTAATTTTTCTGAAATTGGATAAAATATTTTTTTAAAGGTAGCTCTTAGCCGATTTGTTTATTGAAAACCATACATATAAGATATATTTGCTGATATAGTAAACTCAGGTCAGTGCAAGCCTGGCAACTTGAGTTCAATCCCCAGAATCCTCAGAAAGGTGCAAGGAGAGAACCAACTTCACACCATTGCCCTGTGACCTCCACATGTATGCACTTGCCCACCCACACCCATCATGCAGCACATAATAATACATAAAAATTTTTTTTGAAAACATGGTAAAGTCAGGAAAGGATACAGTTTTGTCTGTTTTGGCAAATGGGTGGTGAATGTAGGATCCTTGCTCATAGTGCGTGAGTGTGTGTTTCATTCTCCAATGTTAGAAGGAAGCCATAGTGAGCTATTGTATTTTTTTTTTTTTTTTAGCTTTATGTATTCCTTGAGTGGATATCCATTGACAGGAGACAGGTGATATAGGAATTGATTCTAAGTTTTTAGCAGAAATCCAGGGCAGCTGCAGATACTCAAATAATAATGTGTAAGCATATGATGAATCTTGAATCTATAATGAATAATTTGGATACCTTTTTGGGGCTCTTTCATAGCCCTTTTTAGGGATAATATCAAAATAAAATTCGTATTTTCATTTTTACCTATGTTGGTCTAAGGAGAGAGTTTGCTTTATTTGGGATGGGGTGGCCATATGGTCCTTTTGCAAGTGGAGTCAATTTTGATGTTGAATTCTTGACCATCAAAAAATTGTACAGTGTGTGTAAGTCTATTAACTGCAGATACTTTCCTTCTGTGAACCGTCATATATTTTTAAAATAGCTTTTAATGCTTTTGACCTATTTGTTTGTTAGGAAAAATTGACTAATTGAAATTAAAGAGAGAGTCAAGTTGGGAAAATAATACAATGTATGTAGTTCTAGAATATATGATATTAAATACCTATTTGATATGCTAGTCAGTTATACTAAACTATAGTTGATATGTGATTAGTATATGGCAATCTAGTTGAAGTAGTTCTAATACTTCTTTTTTTCCGTTTCCTTTGAATCAGAAGAAGCTTGTTCATACAGAAGACCCATTTAATGATGAGCATAAGGAGAGGCAAGAAGTGGAAATGTTGGCTAAGAAGTTTGAAATGAAATATGTGAGTATAGTAGTGTTCACGTAGGTCATTTTACCCTGTTGGCCTCTTCTCTTTGTGCAGCTAGTTGGGAGGGCCTATAAATAGCAACTGCTTACTTATCTTGATTTCACAAATTGAAGCTGAATGAATGGTTTTGACAGGCAGACAGTTTTACAGGTTTGTCCTGACGGTTAGTAGGCTGCATTCATTATAGTCCTAGAATCTAGGCAGTTTGCTTAACAAATCTTACATTAAAAACTATAAGGTAATAGTTAACCATACCTCACAGGTGAACAGAATGAGGCTCTAGGCCTAAGGTTACGTGACTGGTCCATGGTCATATAGGGTCAAGAAGAGGCAGCGCATCCAGCTGTGTGTAGCTCTAATCTGCTCCGCCCCACTGTGGAGAACTGTCCTCTTGGTCATCACCCTTCTTCCCTCTAAGAGAGTAAGCCTCTTGGTTCAGAGTCTGTCAGGATCAGTGTAAAATTTCTGTCTTATATTTACCTTAAATATTCATGTATATCATATATTACATGCAACAACATATTCTTATTTTAATATCTGTTTTGTTTTCTTTTTAAAGGGATAGTGATAAATTTGGTGATTGAAAAGTAATTCTGAGGAGCTATAATAAATGAAATAGTTGAATTGATCATGGTCTGGAGCATGCCTGTAATCCCAGTTCTTTGAGGGCAGAGGCAAGAGGATCACTTCAAGTTTTAGGTCAGGCAGATTTGATTTGCATAGTGAGTTCTAGATTAGGGCTACCACCTCTCTGTCTCTGTCTCTGTCTGTCTGTCTCTCTCTCTCTGTGTTCCTAAAAAATCTGGGTTTTATTTTGGCATTGATTGAAAAATAAATATATATTAGATTGGTAGATGGTTCATTAGGTAAAAACACTTTCTGCCAAGCCAGATGGACCTGAGTTTGATTCCTGAAACTCATATGATAGGAATCTGACTTTGGAAAGTTGTCCTCTGACCTCCACATTTGTATCATGTGTACATATCTCTTCTGTCAAAATAATTACATGTAAAAATGTTCTCTATCTATCCATGTATTTATTTATTTATTTATTTATTTGGGCAGGATTTACTATATAGCCCTAGCTCACTGCAACTCACAGACCAGCTTGTCTCTGCCTCCCAAATGCTGGAATTAAAGTTGTATGCCACCATGCACAGCAAATAAATAAATTAATAGATTGATTGATGTAAATAATTCTATACATTTTGTTGAGTGACATCACAATCAGTTGTGAAATGCTTTAACAGTCCCCTCACGGTACTGGGAAGTGGATATTATAAAAGTCTGTAATCATTTTAAGAATTGTATCACTCATTGGTGAGCCATAACTTCTGAGAAGTTAGAGCACTTTGGGAGCCTCCTCAAGTCTGTTTTTTCCTCTTTTTTTCCCCCTTTTATTGGGTATGGTCCCTAGGATTCAGCTTGGTAAAGTTTGGGATAGAGTTTGGGCAAGCTTGTTAAGAACACTACAAATTGAATTCTACTCATAAAACATAGATACCAGTAAATTTAGTGTTCTGTATAGACTAACATTGGCCTGCAGCCATGCTGGATGTGGTAACTCTCGAGTTCAAATTGGCCTACCTAGCAAGCTCCAGGACATCCAGAACTACATATAGACCTTGTCTTTGAAAAACAAAACAAAAATGAAACAAACAAACAAAATAGTTTGGAACTGTCCACCATAGTTGTAGATTCTGCCTCCATGGATTCAACCAACTGAAGATCAGATATATTCAAAAGAGGAAAGGAACCTGTATTTTACATATGAAGACTTTTTTCAGTTTTATTCCTTAAACAATACAGGTTCATAGTTATATAACATTCACATTGTATTAGATATTAGATATTATAAATATCTAGACAGCAGGATACAAGTGGGTTATATATAAACACAATGACTTTTTTTTTTTAAGATTTATTTATTTACTATTATGTATACACTGTTCTGCCTGCATGTGTCCTTGCAGCAGGCCAGAAGAGGGCACCAGATCTCATTACATGTGGTTGTGAGCCACCATGTGGTTGCTGAGAATTGAACTAAGGACCTCTGGAAGCGCAGTCAGTGCTCTTAACCACTGAGCCATCTCTCCAGCTCAACACTATGACATTTTATACAGGATATTTGAACATCTGGAGATTCTGTTAGGGTCCTGGAACAATCCAGGATATAAAGGTTTGGTTACATATTAAAATCATAAAATGACCTTTTAAAAACAACTTGAGAAAGAGGGTAGTCTTTTTTCTTTTGGCTTTTAGAAACAAGGTTTTGCTGTGTAGCCTGGCTGTCCTGCCACTCGCTCTGTAGACCAGGCTGGTTTCAAACTCAGAGATTCACCTGCCTCTGCCTCCAAAGTGCTGGGAGTAAAGGCGTGTGCCACTACACCAGGCTTCAACAACTTTAAATCCCTGAAGACCTATTGTGAAACAGCAGTTTTAGGATATGTGGAAGATCTTACACCTATAAGTGTTGGTTATCAAAGTGTGTGTTAGTGTTTCTGTACTGTTGACTGTTTCTACTGATTTAAAACTGCTCTATCCAATAGGAAGGTTGAAATCAGCATGGATATAAAAAGATGCAACTGTAGAGGGATGGGTACAAGTTAAGAAGCTTTGTAACCAAGGTGGTTCTTTCCTGGTTGTAAGACTGGAGTCTTTTCAATTAATATCTGCCATAAGTGATCAGTGAAGGTTGATGTCATTTACTGTCAATTGCAGTGGGGGTCCTGTGCTAGGAATGGCATGTTTGTATTTCAGCTTACTAATGTTGTAATTCCTCAGCACTGGCCTGAGATACTGATTATCAGGTTAAGCCAGTACTAATGACTCAGTAAGTAATAGTCTGAGTCATTATGGAGTGCTTGGAAAAAGAGCTTTAAAGAAGGCTCTTCATTTGAGATATAACAAAATGGAAGTTTTGTTTTTCGAGACAGGGTTTCTCTGTGTAACAGCCCTAGCTGTTCTGAAACTAGATTTGTAGACCAGGCTGGCTTTAAACTGCCTGCATCTACCTCCTGAGTGCTGAGATTAAAGTCGTGTGCCACCACATCCAGCTCAAAATGGAAGATTTTTAAAATTCATTTCCATACAAATTTCTATGGAAATAAATTTTGATTTTATTTTATTTTTCAGAGATGAGGACTGAGCCCATGGCCTTGTGCTTGCTAAGCAAGCTCTCTACCACTGAGCTAAATCCCCAGCCCTAAATTTTTATTTATTTATTTATTTATTTATTTATTTATTTATGGTTTTTCAAGCAGGATTTCTCTATATAGCTTTGTGCCTTTTTCCTGGAACTCACTTGGTAGCCCAGGTTGGCCTCGAACTCATAGAGATCTGCCTGGCTCTGCCTCCCAAGTGCTGGGATTAAAGGCATGCACCACCACTGCCCAGCTCTAAATTTTAATTTTTGTAAGGTCTACTTAATGTGTAAACTGTACAGTATAAAAGGGTTCAGAAAATTATGAATTAAGACTGATTCTGTTGCAAGGAACAGTCATCCTAAAGATACTGAAAAAGAGTGATTCAGAATAGGTGTATGTAGAAGGAAGGACACATTGCCAGTGTCTTGAGTTCCTTAATGTTTTAAATTCACATTGTATGTGCTCCTTTTGGGCATCTGAATATGTTGTTCCAAGCCAGACATGATGGTGCATGCCTGTAATCTTAGTATGTGGATGATGAGGTAGGGAGAGCAAGTTTGAAGAACAGCCTAGGTTTACATAGTAGGCTCCAGCTATGGGGCTGGAATTAGAGATGTGTGTAAACTGCCTTGTGGATGCTAAAATCTCTGCAAGAGCCACAAGTGCTCTTAACTGCTGAGCATCTCTACGGCCACCTGCTTTAAATTTGGAAAAGTACACATATGTATTTTATGTGGTGTGTGTTTGGGTACACACATGCACATCACGTGTGTGGATATCAGAGGAAAATTATCTTTTTTCTCCTCCTACTATGTAGGTCTTGGGGATCAAGCTTTGTTGTCTGGTTTGGCAGCAAGTGTCTACCACTGAGCCATCACTGTTGGCCCTCAGAAGTTGAATGAATACCCTTTTTTTTTTTTTTTTTTTTTTTTTTGGTTTTTCGAGACAGGGTTTCTCTGTAGCTTTGGAAGCTGTCCTGGAACTAGCTCTGTAGCCCAGGCTGGCCTCAAACTCACAGAGATCCACCTGCCTCTGCCTCCCAAGTGCTGGGAATCCAGGTGTGCATCACCACCATCTGGCTAAATGAATACTCTTAATGTCCTTTTTGTGAATAACCTGAGTTGTAAATAGTATTTAACAAATTGTTTTTCTTACTCCCTGTATTTATAGTCTTTTGCCACATTGTTTTTTTAATGGCTGTTAGCATTGAATGGCTATGCCATAGTTGATATGATTTATAGTTATGTCATTGATGCTGTTATTGGTAGGATTTTTGGTGAGATTACAGATTAATATTATTATAGTCAAAACTTTAGTTAATTCTTTTTGATAATCTCTTTAAGATTCACACTTAAAATTAAAAAGATTCACACCTATTTAACAGCACTACCATTCTGCTCCATTGAGCACTAACAATTAACAACAGTAATTTTTAGTGGCAACAAGCTGGTAACCTTGACTAGACACACATGCTCCTACATCTAATTACCAATAAGCTGTTTACTCATCACAACAGACAGATTTGCTGTTTGTATTGTTTCTAGCTTTCCCCAGGAAAATTGTAGTCACCTAGTTGTGCCTTAATCCCCTACCCTGAAAGTATTCGATGAGCAGAAAAGAGTGGTTGCGATTTTAATTAGCATCCTAGAGAACAATTTAAAACTCAGGCTGAGCTGTGAGAGGCAGCAGGATTCACTGAGGAGCAAGAGTCCATATAAAGTGAAAGCATGAGGAAAGATGAGCACAATTGCTTAGGATGGGAATTTCAATGGTCTGAAAAGCTCATGTCAGAAAATTTTAAAAGAAAGGTGGGTAGGCAGTCAAAGTGAACATGCAGAAAGCCTTGAATTTGTGAATATTAAGGCTTTTGGTTTTGTCTTATAATAAGGATGTTTCTGAGACAGAAGATTATAGGGAGTTGTATTTTTGAAATAGTCATTAGAATGTAGTAAGGGTAAACTTGAGGGAGATGAGGCAAACCAAGGGATTGAATACATTTAGGTAAAAACAGTGACCAACCTTTCTAGACCTGACAGTTAGAATGGGAAGGAAGCTGAAGGTGTGACAAACCTACAAACGAAGGTCCTTGTGAGAGAGACTTGAAGTAGAAAGAAATAATAATCCTTGTTTTGACCCCAACTCTAGCAAAAATTAAAATATAAGAAGGGAGAGATTGAGGAAGGTAGGTAGAGAAGAAAGAAAAAAAAGAATAATGACAGACTTTGAAGATGAAAATTATTGAGGTATCATTTAACTACAACGTAATAATTTTAGTTGTACAACTTGGTAAATTTTAATAAATGCATATAGTCTGTAAGTGCCACTAGAATCGTGGTGTGTTTTATTTCCCCACAGACAGCCCTACCTCCTTGACTGTTTTGTTTCTGTAAGTTTTTGTTTTTCTAGAATTTCCTGTAAATGAACTTTTCCTGTGTGTGGCTTTTGGTTTAGTATGGTGCCTTTGAGAGTCATATGTGTGTCTTATGTGTCAGTGAGTATTCCAGTGTTGCATTCCTCCAGCACATGAAAGATACTGTGATGTTTTCAGAGTTTGAGGTTTTTTATTTATTTTTATAGAACATTTTCCTATTTTCTGCTCATGTGGAGGTCAGAGGATAACCTGCAGGAGCTGATTTCCTGGATTGAACTCAAGTCACCAGACTTGGCTGCAGAGCATCTCCACACGGAAGACCATCTCACTGGCCCTAGTTTTTAGATTTTGACTGTTACCCATAAAGCTGCTCTAAAAAATTCACAGTATACATTTTATATTAACATACATTTTCAATCTAGGCGTGGTGGCTCATATTCTGTAACCTCAGCACTTGGGAAATTGAGGCAGGAGGATTGTCACAGTTGTTCAGGTCATTCTTGGGATATGTAGTAAGTTCAAAGGTAGCGTAGGGCTATGTAGTAATAACTTACCTTTCTGTTGTTTTGTTTTTGTTTTTTTCCGAGACAGGAATTCTTTATGTAGCCCTGGCTGTCCTGGAACTAGCTCTATAGACCAGACTAGCCTCAAACTTAGGTATCTGCCTGCCCCTGCCTCCTGAGTGCTGGGATTAAAGGCATATGGCACTACTGCTTGGCATGATAGCTTATCTTAAATAAATGTGTGGGCAGTGAAATGGCTGGCAGGTAAAAGCACATGCTGCCAAGCCAGATGACCTTCTACATGGTAGAAGAAAACCACCTTTTGCAGGTTGTCCTCTGGCTTTCACATGTGTGTTGTATTATGGACCCACCCAGAAATAATGTGAAAGGAAAAAAGACCACACATTTTTACTGTGTATTCTCTTTTTCATGTGCTATGCATGTTTGTGTTTGTTATGTGCACATGTGTGCTCCCAGGTGTGTATGAAGGCAGGATCTTACTTTCTGAGGCAGGATCTTTTACTGAACTGATTGGCTAGACTGGCTGGCTAGTGAGCTCTGGGATCTCTCTTCCTCTTTCCTCCCTGCACTGGTGTTACATACATGTAGCACTGTGTCCCTTCTTACAAAGTGGCTGTATTACTTTAGTTGTTTGTTTTATTTTGTTTCGTTTTTGAGACAGGGTATTTCTGTGTAGTCCTGGCTGTGAACGCCTATGTAGACCAAGCAGGCCTCAAGAACTCACAGAGATCCTTCTTCTTCTTCATTCTGAGTGCTGGGATTAAAGGCATGTGCTATCATGCCTGGCCTGTTTTGTGTTTGTTTGTTTTTGTTATTGTTTCTGAGGCACTATCTTACTCTATAGTCAAGGCTAGTCTCAAACTCATGATCTTCCTGTTCCAGCTTCCCCAGGTGCTGGAATGATAAGTGTAGGATTCACACCTGCCTATTATATCCCTTGCTATCTCCACACGTGAAATAAGAGATGTTGAGTTCCTCCATATCCTTTTTAACACTTGGTATTTTCACTTTTAATTTTATCAGGTAATGAAGTATGTGTGCTCTTGAGTAGGTGAAGGTCAGAGGATAGCTCTTGGGAGTCATGTTTCTCCTGCCATGAGTGGAATCGGAGAATTAAATTTGTATGCAAGCTTCTCTAACCTCTGAGCCATCTCATTAGCGCACAACAGTAAGCGTGAAACCGTTGGGGAACTGTGTGGGAGAAGCTAACCTGGAGACATGTGGCAGTGGACACTGATTTGAATTCTGATACTGAGTTGAAGGCTCTAGCTAAAAAGTGACCCCACAAGCTCTGTAACTTCTACAACTCTTCTAGATAGAAACAAGTCTTTGTGACCGTCGAAAAGTTACCTCTCCTTTCTAAGCTGTGGGTTTTTTTGTTTTGTTTTTGTTTTTTGCTTTTTTGTGGAATGTGAAATAAAAGATGGATGTGCGTAGGGTAAGATCTGGTGCAGATCTGCACTCAGTGACCAGTAGCTGTTGTCGTCATGGTCTAATTACATATTAGGGGAGTTAAATACACACTTTATGCCTCCAGTAACTGCTGATGTTGAGATTGCTTCACTTTTTCCTTTGAAACTAGTTTAATTAGATTTGTTCCCCAAGTGATGTCTGTTAAGCTTTTATCTGGAGTTACTCAAGGGCTTCCACAAGTGTATAGCTAGCTGCATTTGTCTTATCTCACAATAAATGTCTTAGGAAAGACTTGTCTAGTCATCTGTTAGAAAGCACTCCATACAACCTTCATGTAATTTACCTTTTTACTGTTTATAATTGGTGTAGTCATTAATCTTCCTTCTGGCTACAGTACCATTCAGTCCATAAAGGCTGGCACCTGTGGGTGCTTGGTAAATTGCTTAAAGTGGTTATCTTGTTTTAGTTCTTTGGGGATAAGTTCTTAAATTCTGGGGGCTAGAAAGATGGCTCAGTGGTGTGAAGAGCACTTGATGCTCTTACAGAGGACCTGGGTTGAGTTCCCAGCACCAATATGGCAGCTTATAGCTGTCTAGAACTCCAGTTCCAGAGGATTCAGTGCCACTTTCTGGACTTTGTGGGCACCAGGCATGCCCATGGTACACAGGTATACATGCAGCAAAACATTCAGATGCATAAAATAAGAATAAACAAAAGCTTTAAAAGAACTCAGTCATGTCTGATATTTTAACATATTGCTTTCTTAAACTTACTGTGTAGAAGAGTGGCATTGAATTTTCAGTTTTCTTGTCTCTGCTTCCCAAGGACTAGAATTACAGGCATGCTCTCTATAGCTTAAGTTCCTAACATGGTTTGGGAGGACTGCAAGAAAGAGATTCAGGACTGCACATATGCTAAGCATGCACTCTGCCTTAACAGATACTCTCAAATCTTTAGTGATTTGAAATATAGTATGTAATTTTTAGTAGAATTACTGGTTAAATAAGATGAAAATTTAAAAAGTTTTAACACATTCCCATTTTGATAGTAATGATTCATACCTAGGAAATTTGGAAATAAGCAAAAGAAGGAAAATGTAATTTATATTACATATTTTACAGAGGCTTTCACATGGCTTTCCAGAAAGGTTGGTTGATGAGGCCTTTCCAGCAGTGTCTGATGAGTCCATCCTCCTCCATTTTCTAAAATCTTGAAGTTTATAATGTAGTAGATGAAATAGGTGTTGTTAACCCCATTTGATTTATTAACTATTCCCCACTGAGGTTTTTTGGGGGTTGGGCATGGATTGAAACAAGTTAGATGTTTTAGTTCAGTATATATGGCAGACAGCATTTAGTTAGGATTACCTTTGGAAGTTAGCCTGAAGGGAGGCACTACCTTAGAGACATTGGTCATATTCCAGGATAGCCCTTTCCCCCTCAAGCACCATTGTCTTTGCATTTAGTTTTTACTAAAGACACATTGCCTGCATCAATCTTTAAACACTTAATTTGCATTGAAGTCCACATTGTGAAAACTGGAACCAAGCGGCAGTAGAGGTTCGCATCTCCCTTGTTCCTTTCTGCAAAGCCCGCTGTGGCCTGGAAGGAACATGTTGATAGGCTTGATCCTTGGCACAGTTTCATGTTCCTCCTCTTCCCTCTTCTTTTCCTTGCTTTCCTTTCCCCTGTCACTGACTAGAAAGAGGAACAGGATGGAAAGATGGTGCAGGGATGCTTACAAATCATAGTTAGATTTGAATCTGTAAATATAAATATCCAAAATGAGGCTTAGAAGCAGAACTCACATACTTGTTTGTGTTCATGGTACCAGCAGAAGGCTGCTTCCTGTTTAAACTGCTTATCCCTAGCTTATATGGAACTTCGGGAGTTCAAGTAGCATTTTCTATCTGAGATATAATGAGCTCTTTATGCTGTGATCAGCCAGGGTCAAAATAAGGTATAACTTGAATAATGCAATCTCCAAGAACTGGTTTGTTTTGCTTTAGAAACATTTCATTTAAAAATAATTATAGGTTGACAAGTTTCAAATATAGTAGAAGAGACTCTTGTTCTCATCACCCAGCTAGATACTCCCAGGGGTTGTACCTCACATACATAACTGCAGTCATCAGAACTGGAGAGTGGATCTTGGCACAGCACACTTGAGAATAGGCTAGACACAGATCTTGATCTGACTTTGTCAGTTCCTGTCTATGCTTGTTTTTCCTATTCCTGTATGTCTATGTGTGTAGCTATATAACATTTAGGTATAACTTGTTTTTCATATTCCTGTATGTCTATGTGTGTAACTATATAACATTTAGGTATAACTTTAAGAATAATTTTTGGGAGCTGGAGAGCTGGCTCAGTGGTTAAGAGAATGTAGTGCTCTTGAAGAGCACCTGAATTTGGATTCCAGCATTTACATCAGGTAGCTGACAACTCTGTAATACCAGTTCTAGAGGATCTGATACCCTCTTCTGTCTCCTGAGGGCACCTGCACATGCATGCATACATACATATATACATGTATATGTGTGTGTAAACATATATCCACACACAGGCACACAACACACATACAACTAAAAATAAAAAAGAAGGACTGGAGAGAAATGACTCAGTGATTAATTAAGATCCCTTGTTGATCTTACAAATGGTACAGGTTAGGTTCTTAGCATCTGTAATTAACTCCAATTTCAGAAAATCCAATGTTCTCTTCTGACTTCTGAGGGGAACCAGGCATGCACGTGTGCATATACATATGCAGGCAAAACATTCATACATACAAGATGTAAAAATTATTTTTAAAGAGAAATTTTTATTTAGTGTCTGTGTGCACATGTGCCACTTTCTCATGCATGTGGCAAATGTGGAGGTCAGAAGATAACTTTGAGAATGAGTTCTCTCCTTAAGCTTATCTAGATCGACTGTTTTTCTATTCTTTTTTGGAAACAGGGTAGCTCTAGCCATCTTAGAACTCATTATATAGACCAGGCTGCCTTGAACTCAGAGATCTATCTGCCTCTGCTTCCCAAACGTGTGGATTAAAGGTGTGTGCCACTATGTCCAGCAAGATTGACTGTTTCTTAATATTTCCCTTGGCTTTCGTAATCATGATGGCTCTGAAGAACACTGAGCACTTATTTTGTAGCCTCCTGGCTGAATCAGGGTTACAGACTGTTGAAAGGAAGACTACAGAGTTGAATGGTAATTTTTACTATGTCAAGGATAGATGCCATCAATTGATTGACCATTGATAGTGCTGACTGTGGCTGAGGAAGTGTTGACAGATTTTCCACCTCACAGCTACTTTGTCTGGCTTGTTCTGTTCTGAGGTAGCAGTCACTAAGTGTAGTTTACGTGCAAGGTGTGGGGAGACCCAGTTGCCTACAAAGGGCTTCTCTACAAAAATTATGTGAATTCTTCTACTAGGTGTTTTTAAATTTATGGAAACAGTACAGGTACTGAATAATCTAATCTGTTTCTTCTTTGCAGGGTGGAAAAGTCCGTAAACACCGGAAGGATCGGCTACAAGATTTAATTGATATAGGCTTTGGCTATGATGAGACAGATCCATTTATTGATAACTCAGAGGCTGTGAGTATATATCTTTCATATGGCAGTAAACTCTTGGCAATAGAAGTCAAGGCTAAGTAACAAAATATTTGTTTTGTTTTGTTTTTTTCTGAGACAGGGTTTCTTTGTGTAGCTTTGCGCCTTTCCTGGAACTCGCTTGGTAGACCAGGCTGGCCTCGAACTCACAGAGATCCGCCTGCCTCTGCCTCCCAAGTGCTGAGATTAAAGGCGTGCGCCACCACTGCCCGGCTTAACAAAATATTTCAGTGGATGTTTTTATTTGTGCTTTTAAAAGCTGTTTTTATAGATTGAAGGTGTTTTTTTGTGTTTTTTTTGTTTTGTTTTGTTTTGTTTTTTGTTTTTTTTTTTTTTTTTTTTGAGACAGGGTTTCTCTTGTGTAGCTTTGTGCCTTTCCTGGATCTCACTCTGTAGACCAGGCTGGCCTCGAACTCCCGATTAAAGGCATGTGTCACCACCGCCCAGCGTTTTTTTGTTGTTTATTTTTAAATACTATAGATTGACATTTTTGTAATGTTGACTTGTTCATGGTCAGTTGTTACTTTTTCATAGGCCAGGCTTTGGCAAACTATAAGGGCCGTGCAGTAAATATTTTAGACTGTGGGTCATATGGTATCTATTACAGCTGTTTTCTTACTGCAGAATGAGAGCAGTCATAGAGAATATGTAAGGAGTTAGTGTGGCATTGTTAAGAGTAAAACTTTACTGGGAGACTGTGATATTTAAACTCATGTAATTTTCATGCATCATATTATACTTAATCTGATGCTTTTCCCACCAGTTAGAAAAAGCAAAATTCATTTCTGGTAGACGGGGTGACAAACTGTTAGTCTGAGCTTGGCTGCAAGTCCTTGTTTGGCAATAAGGTGGTAGACTGCTACATGTAGTTTGTGAGCTTTCAGATCCTACGAGAATCTTGTGACACTAATAGTTGCTTATTTTCAGGTATGTCGTTAGCATTAATTCCTGGAGAAATCATTACTCCTTGCCCAAACTAAGAAATAATATTTATTTGTTTGTTTTTCTTTTTCTAGTCTTGGGTTTCTCTGTGTAGCCCTGGTTGTCCTGTAACTCACAGATGAGAACATTTTGAATATAAAGTTCATTAACCAGTGTCTCTCTCATCTCTTTCTGCCCTCATCCCAAACTTCTGCTGTCTGACATTCTAGTCTTAACTTTATAAATTCAGCATATTTAGAGTCCATATACAAAGGATAGTGTGTGATATTGATATCTCTGTGCCGGCTTATTTCACTTAACATAATGTCTTCTACACATTGAAAATGGCAGCATTTTCTGACCTTTGTTTTGAAGATAGGGTCTCACTATGGAGCTCTAGTTGTCCTTGAACTCATTCTATAGACCTGGCTGGCCTTGAACTCAAAGAGATCCACCTACCTTCACCTCCCTAGTGGTGGGACTGAAGACATATGCTACCACACCCAGCAGCTCTGACTTTCTTTTTTAATGCCAAATAATGTTTTATTGTATAAATAAATACACCGTATATTAATATTCCATTCATTTGCTGATAGACACTTAGGTTGTTCAGTGTCTTGGCTTTTACAAATGATGCTGCTGTAAGCACAGAAGCATAACATTTCTTTGTTTCCGTGCCCATTGGGAGTGTGCCCAGTAGTGGGATTACTGCATTTTCAGTTAGTATTTAAGGAAATTGTTAGTAAAAGTTGTTCTTTGACATGTTTATAGACTTATAGACAAGAGAATATATTTGAAACTTTTTTTTTTGCTCTAGTATGACGAATTAGTCCCTGCTTCTCTAACAACAAAATATGGAGGCTTCTACATCAACACTGGCACTCTTCAGTTTCGCCAAGCTTCAGACACTGAAGAAGATGATATTACAGATAACCAAAAGCACAAGCCCAAGGTGAGTTTGACATCTCAGCAGTATGGAGAACATAAAATTAATATTGTATGCCTTCTGTTTTATTTTTTTTACATTTTTGCTGTGCTGAAAATTGAGCTCAGGAGTTCTTGTATATTAAATAAGCATTCTATTTCTAAGCTACACCAGGATATTTTTTTAATTATTCCTTTCTTACTATTATATGTATATATATGTATATGTGTATGTATATATATGAGTGTGGGCATGTGTATGCCATACTTTTGAGAATTGGATTTCTCATTCCACCATGAGCTCTGAGTATTGAACTTAAACCATCAGGCTTGCATGGCAAGTATTTTTACCTGCTGAGCTATCATTGCTGGCGCCCAGAAGTTCTTTTTTTTTTGGAGACATTGTCTCACACTGTAGCCCTGGCTGTAACTTACTGTATAGATCAGGCTGACTTCAAACTCACAGAGATCTACCTGCCTTCTGAGTGCTGGGACTAAAGACCTGTGCCACCACACTTGGCCTCAGGTTAGACTTTTTGAATGTTATTTGTGCCACAACCATGAACATAAGGAAAAGTAAAATACTGTTGTTTGGTGAACTTTTTAATTATATGTTTAAAATTATATTGGTGTGGGCTGGGGAGATAGCTTAATTGTAGACTGCTTACTTCCTATGCAGAAGGCCCTGGATTTAATTGCCACACTATTTAAAAGAGAAAAAAAAAAACAAAAAAACAAACATAGTATTTAATCCCAGCATTTGGGTGGCAGAAGCAAGTGGATCTTAAGTGAGTTCAAGGTCAGCCTAGTCTACATAGCCAGCCAGGGCTAGTGTGAGATATTGTCTCCAAAAATTAAAACAGCAAAACAGGCAAACAAGAAAGTAGGATTTTTTGTACAAAAGCCATTCTTAGCCGTTAGCTTCCCTCATACCAATTTGTAATGACTTCTTTTGTTGTACTGTAGCTGAGAAATGAATATTGTCCACAGGTGTTTCCTCTGTGGAGTCAAAGACTTTATGTGTACCATAAAATGTAAACTCTAAGGCCCAGTGAACTTCATCAAAGTCAGATTGAGAGGCTGGTGAGATGGCTCAATTGGTAGTTTGCACCATTGCATGAGGAACTGAAATTGGGCCTATCTAAAAGCCTGTTGTGATAGCACACACACCTGTAATCCAAACACTGGCGAGGCACAGACAGAAGGATATCTGGGCTTGCCCACAAACCAGTTTAGCTTAATTGGTGAGCTCCATGTTCAATGAGAAGCCTGTGTGAAGTAAGGTGGAGAACAATGAAGAAGGCACCCATTGACTCTCTCTGGTTCACATGCATCTGGACTCGCACACCTAAACACATACACAACAGTAGCAACAGAACATAGGCAAGAGTGCTCATCTACCCCAAGAACCTATACTTTCACTAAGTAATTCTAACAGACACTTAAAAAGATCCCTGCCTTAGATGCTGTATTGCTAACATCAAAGAGGAAAATACTGACACTTGGATATATTTGGATCAAAGAGGAAAATATTGATACTTGGATGATATATTCTCTTATCATTTTGCAGGTTCCCAAGATAAAAGAAGATGATATTGAGGTAAAGAAGCGGAAGCGGAAAGAGGAAGGGGAAAAAGAGAAGAAGCCAAGGAAAAAAGTTCCCAAACAATTAGGGTATGCTAAATTAAGCCTGTTAGGAAATTAGTACCACAATATTATTTCCTTTTAGAAATATATATTCACCACTAATGTATTTAGTTGTCTAATATTGTGGTACTATTAATAAGCAGGAGGCTTTGTCATCTTAGAGATGTATAATGTTTCAGATTGCACTTAAAGATTTTTCATTGACTATCTTGTTTATTACAACTTTTTAATCTTAAAGAACCAGCTTAACCCAGAAGTGGTGGCACAAATCTGTATTTCTAGGACTTGGAGATTGAAGCAGGAGTTCAAGGACATCCTAAGCTATGTAAGGAGTTTGAGGCCAGCATGGGCTATGTGAAACCCTGCCATATCATCCAGAAGATGTTGAAGGTGCTATCATGAAAGTATAATAAGAAACTAAAAAGACTATTTTATTCTTCCGTCTCACATATGATTATTTTAATTATTTTAGATTTTAATTATTTTACTCATTTACATAGAGGATTAAATTTTTTTTTTTTTCTTTGAGCTGAGGATTGAACCCAGGGCCTTGAGCTTGCTAGGCAAGCACTCTACCACTGAGCTAAATCCCCAACCCGGGATTAACTTTTAAAATAACATAGCCTAACCATCTTTTTTCCTTCACAGAGTTGTGGCTCTCAATTCACACAAGTCTGAAAAAAAGAAGAAGCGATATAAAGATTCACTTTCTCTGGCTGCGATGATACGAAAATTTCAAAAAGAAAAGGATGCATTAAAGAAGGAATCTAGCCCTAAAATCCCTGTGACCCTATCAACTTCCTCTCTGACTAAGCCCTCTTGTGCTGCCACAGCCCTGGGGGATGACATCCCAGACTTAAGTCTGAACAGTGCTGATCCAGACCTCCCTATTTTTGTTAGCACAAATGAACACGAATTGTTTCAGGAAGCTGAAAATGCCCTAGAGATGCTAGATGACTTTGACTTTGACAGATTACTGGATGCTGCTTCTGATGGTAGCCCCCTCTCTGAGTCAGGGGGAGAAAATGGGAACACCACCCAGCCCACCTTCAGCTCTCAGGTTATGCCCAAGGTGGTACCTACACTTCCAGATGGTCTACCTGTGCTCCTTGAGAAACGCATTGAGGACCTTCGTGTAGTAAGTGTAATGATGCTCTTGGTTTTTATTCACTGCACAAACATGTAGTTTAAAGTTTGAAGACAAAACAATCCACAGTCCCAACAACTTAACTTCCATAGCCTCTTGTAGACATTGGCTATATATACATAAGTGTTTTTATTGAAATTTAAATAGCTCTAGTTATAACATGGATATACTACTATACACTTGATTTTTTTTTTTTTTTTCTTCTAGTGCTGGGGATAGAACCTAATGCTGTAAGCACATTAGACAATCACTCTACCACTGAACCACATTCTAATCTCTGTAGCTGATTCTTTTGTTTCAGCTTACCTTATAAAGTTTTCTTCATATTTGGTTATTGTGTGTGTATATATGTGTGTGTGTGTGTGTGTGTGTGTGTGAATGTGTGTACCCATATGTTCATAGTGCACAGGTAGAGGTCAGAGGACATTTAAAGAGTTAAGAGAATAAATACAATCCCAGCACTCGGCAGGGCAAAGGCAAAGGCAGGCGGATCTCTGTGAGTTTGAGACCAGCTTGGTCTACAGAGTGAGTCCAGGACAGCCTGGGCTACACAGTGAAACCCTGTCTCAAAAAAACAAAACCAAAAAATGAGAGAGAATGAGTACAAGCATAGGAATGGTTTAAATGGAGAAATCATAGAAGAAAAATGCACAGTAAAGAGGAATCCATACATTACACCATGCAGAAAGATTTTTAGTAAAAATGTCTTCAAATTCATGAATTAAAATCCAGAAAAATACCATTTTAACAATGGCTACTTCTGCTAAGGGTAAGGAATATAAAATAATGTGAGTTCCAGTCCCAACTTCCAAGTATCCACTATTATACCTGGTTTAATATTACTTTTATAATCAGGAAGAAAATTCAAAATAGCTGAAATATAGCATGGATTCAGACAAACATGCCAAAGTAATAAAAAATAATTTTAAGCCAGGTCTGCCAAAATTGAACACAAAATACTCTGTATCTCAGATAAAAGGGGGATGTGTGAGACTGAGTTTGTAGCCAGTCAGATTAACAAATGAGTCCCAAGTCTGAGGAGGAACCTAATGTGACAGCTGTCATGGGGGATAGAACTAGTGCTTACTGTAGTTGCTGATTGGCTAGAAAAGTTGACCATAAAATAGCTAGGGGCTTGCTGGGCAGTGGTGGCGCATGCCTGTAATCCCAGCACTCAGGAGGCAGGGCCAGGCAGATCTCTGTGAGTTTGAGGCCAGCCTGGTCCACAGAACAGGATCCAGGACAGGCACCAAAATATACACACACAGGGAAAACTACACAGGGAAACCCTGTCTTGAAAAAAACAAAAAATAACTAGGGGCTCACATTGTGGGTAGAACTCTTATTTATTTATTTATTTATTTATTTATTTATTTATTTGTTTATTTATTTGTTTATTTGTTTATTTATTTTAATTTACCCTAGACAGTGTTTTTCTGTGTAGCCCTGGTTGTCCCTGGAACTTGCTCTGTAGACCCCAAACTCAGAGATCAACCTGCCTGTGCACCACCACTGCCCAGTTAGTGGTAGAACTTTTGGGTAGGTTATAAGAAGTCCATGACTTGATCTTTTGGAACTGCAAAAATAATTAACAAAATAAACAACTACATGTCACAATAGTTTGGACCAAGCAAGTTTAGGTACACTTCCACAATGTAAGTAAGAGTTCTCTTTGTCAACTGGCCCTTTGGTTTTATTGATGACTCTGTTTTGCTGACTCCTATTTTTGTTACTTCATGTTTCTTCTAAGGTTGTGACTTACTAATAGCTGCTCTGTTCTCACTTACTTGAGTTTCCTTCCTTAGTCCAGAAAGTGGAGGAAGTGTGCTAAAAGAGCTCATTGCCTGCGCTATTTTTTTTTAAGATTGTATTTTTATTTATTTATTTAACAATTTATTTTTATTTTTTATTTCATGTGCATGGGTGTTTTGCCTGCCTGCTTGTCTGTGTGAGGGTGTCAGATCTTGCAGTTACAGACAGCCATAAGCTCCCTGTGGGTGCTGGGGTTTGAACCTGGGTCCTGTGTCAGTGCTCTTTAACCACCGAGCCATCTCTCCAGGCCCCTATTTCTTGTTGTTTGTTTGTTTGTTTTTTCTGCTTTTCAAGACAGGGTTTCTCTGTGTAGCTTTGCACCTTTCCTGGAACTCACAGAAATCCAGCTGGCTCTGCCTCCCGAGTGCTGGGATTAAAGGCGTGCACCACCACTGCCCGGCTCCTATTTCATTTTTAATTATGGAGAACGTATGCACATATGTACAGGTGCCCATGGTGGCCAGAAGAAAGCATTGGATCCCCTGGAACTGTAGTTACTAGTTTCCTGACTTCTGTGGTTACTCCAAATTGAACACATATCTGAAAATTCAGAGCTAGTATACACAAATACAGAGAGACCATGTATCTTTCTGGGTCTGGATTACCTTAGAATGATTATTTCCAGCTATATCCTAGATACCAACTCTCTGTCAGATGTATCACTGGTAAAAGTCTTTTCCCATTCTACAGACTGCCTTTTTTATTTGAATGATGGTGCCCTTGACTTTCATGAGGTTCCATTTGTCAGTTGATTGTCTTAATTCCTGCACTACCAGAGTTCTATTTATAAAGTTCTCTCCTGTGACTCAATGTTCAAGTGTTTTACATCCTTGGTTAGATTTAGTCTGGAATTTTTGTTTTTTGAAGTTGTTGTGAATGGTTTTGTTTCCCTGATTTCTTTCTTGGCTTGTTTTTCTTTGGTATATAGGAAGGCTCCTTATTTTTGTGTGTTTATTTGGTATCTTTCTACTTCGCTTAGTGTAGGAGTTTTGTGGTGAAGCCTCTAAGATCTTTATGTATAGAATCATATCATCTGCAAATAAGGATACTTGACTTCATTCCTTCCTGTCTGTATCCTTTTTATCTCCTTTTCTTGTCTTGTTGAGAAAATAGCATCCTTGTCTTGTTCCTAATTTTAGTGGAACCGCTTCAAGTTTGTCTCTGTTTAACATACGTTGCCTGTGGATTTGTTGTCTTTGCCTTTATTATGTTGAGTTTTGTCCCTTATATCCCTAGTTTCTGTGATTAAAGGTTGTTTTAAATTTATTTATTTTTATGTGTATGAGTGCTCTATCTGAATGTACACAGGGCATCAGATCCCACTAGAGATGGTTGTGAGCCACCATGTGGTTGCTGGGAATTAAATTCAGGATGTCTGGAAGATCAGCCAGTGCTCTTAACTGCTGAGCCATCTCTCCAGCCAGTGGGATTAAAGGTTTTTGCACCATGTGTGGTCTGTTTTCTGTTGATACTCTAGTTTTATTCCACTGTGGTCAGATAAAATACAAGAAATTATTTCAGTTTTCTTCATTTATTAGATGTATTTTGTATCCCAATATTTTAGTGTAGGTTCCATCTACTGAGAATGTATACAATCTAGTGTTTGGGTTAGAATGTTCTGTTCATATATGTTAGATCCATTTGATCTATGATATCATTTAACTAATTCTCTATTCATTTTTTTTTACATGAAGCTACCTACTGATTTTGTGTGTGTGTGTGTGTGTTTGTGTGTGTGTGTGTGTGTGTGTGTGTGTGTGTGTGTTAATCTGTTACTTTACATCTAGAAGTATTTGCTTTGTAAAGATGAGTGCACCCAAATTTAGTGCATATATACTTAAGATTGTAATGTCTTGATGGACTGTCCCCTTGGTCAGTATGAAATGTCCTTCTTTCTTTTAGTTTGAAGACTATCTTCTTGGTGTATTTTTGCTCATCCTTTCACTTTGAAGTGGTTTCCATCTCTGGTGGTGAGATATGTTTCTTGGAGGCAACATTTTGCTAGCCTGTGTCTTTTAGTTGGATGCTTAGAGTTATTCTTGAAAGATGTATATTGATTGCTGTTGGTTGTGTTGATTTTGTTGTTTTTCTTAGGTTTTCTCATTACTACTTCTTGAATATGCCTAACTCTTCTGTCCAAAGTATTACTTGACCTTATCCTTTGGGAGGCTGACTTGGTGATCATAATTTCCTTTAACCTGCCTTTTATTTTGGCAGGTTCTCCTTTCTCCTTTGATTATTACAGATAAATCTGTGCTGGAATCAGTAGTCATTCATACTTGTAAAACATCTGCCCAAGCCCTTCTGGCTTTATAGTCTCTATTGAAAAATCAGATGCTGTTCTCATGACTGTTCTCTCTTGTAGCTTTCATTATTCTTTCTTTGTTTTGAACATTTAGTGTTTTGACTACTACTTGTCTTTTTGGTTCTATTTGGTATTCTTTATGCCTTTTGCACCTTGGTAGGCATCCTTTTTCTTAGATTTGTGAATTTTTTTTTCCTTTGATTTTGTTGACAATATCTTCTGTAAGGTGGGGCTTGGTGGCATACAACTTTAATCTTAGTGCTCGGGAGACAGAGACAGTGAATCTCTGAATCTTGAACTCTGTGAGTTCAAGGCTAGCAGCTATACATAGCGACAGGATAGTCAGAGCTACATAGTGAGACCCTGTCTTTAAAGACCAAAAAGACCCCAAACAAACAAGAAACAACAACAAAAACAAGAAAAGAGAAAATGTTTTAAAAATATTTTTATTTTATTATTTAATTATGCATGTATATGTGGGGGTGGCTTGAATGCTGGGATTAAAGCCATGTTCTACCCTGTCCCACCTTACACTACTTTTCTATTGGTGTGACAAAATACCATGACCAAGGCAACTTATAAAAGAAAATATTTAACTTGGGGCTCACAGTTCCAGAGAGTTAGAGTCCATGGCCACCATGGCATGCTGCATGGCACTTGGAGCAGTATCTGGGAGCTTATACCCCTATGCAAAATCAGGAGGCAGAAGATCTGTGAAAAGACTCAGGATTTGAAGCTCATAAAAGCCCACCACCAGTGACCTCCTCTAAGCGAGGCCACACCTCCTAACACTTCCCAAGCAAGCAGCTCCAATAACTTTGGACCAAATGCTCAAACAGGAGCCTGTGAAAGCAGTTCTGTTCAAACCACCACTGTTGGTTGTGAGCAACCTAATGTAGGTGCTGGAAATTGAACTCAGGTCTTCTACAGGAGCAGAATGTTCTCTTTACTGCTGAACCAGCCCCGGGTGTGGTGTGCCAGAGTTGTGCATGTTCTGTTTGTGTTTCTTTCTTTTTCTTTTAGATTTACCATTTCTTTGAGTGAGTAGTCCAGTTCCTTCCCTTGTCAGAACGTTCTTCTACTTGATCAATTTTTTTCTGTAAATCTCCCCATTAGCTTTCTACTTGATTTATTAAGTTTTTTACTTCAAGTTTTATTTTGGTTTGGGTTTTCTTTAGAAACTTTATCTCTTTACTAAATTGTATTCTCATCTTGAATTGCTTTCTTTATTTCATTTGACTATTTGTGTTATTGAAGCTTCCAGTCCAGCCAGCATTTAGTCATAGTTCCTTGGACATACTTATAATAATTTATAATTCTACTTTGAAATGATTGTGTGTCATCTAAGTTGCTTTTCTCAGAAAATATTTCTATGGGAATTCTACATTTTGGAGGAGGCATGTTATTTTGGTTTTTCATGTTTGTGATTTATGATGAGACTTAGACATCGTAGGTCATTGGTAAATGTTTTTGGTTTTTGGTTGTTTTGTTTTGTTTTGTTTTGGTATGGATATCTGTCTTACCTTTTTAAGTTGGATGTTTGGATCTCAGTTGCTATTACCCCAACTTTTCAGGTTTTGGATCAGTTGAGGTTTGTCTAGGGGCAACTCAGTGATGATGTGCTAATGGGGTGTTAGAAGTGTTCCTAGCTCAGCTATGGCTAGTTTCATCTTCTG
Organism: Onychomys torridus; assembly: GCF_903995425.1. Taxonomy (NCBI): domain Eukaryota; kingdom Metazoa; phylum Chordata; class Mammalia; order Rodentia; family Cricetidae; genus Onychomys; species Onychomys torridus. The sequence goes on along the minus strand of NC_050445.1, from coordinate 31,689,456 downwards.
AGCACAGGAGCAAACCTTCCATGAGTTAGCAGGTTCTTGGTACAGATCACTGCAGGGTTATACAGGTGGTCAGTAGGTGGCAGGGGTTAGGGTGGTCATAGTGGTAGGGGCACTATCTGAGGGAGGTGCACATGATGCTGCAGAAGTCCTCAGGTGGAGGTGCTGGGTGATACCTGGGGACTATGCAAGATTCCATCAAGTAGGTCATTGTCTTAGGGTTTCTATAGCTGAAATGAAATACTGACTAAAGCAGCTTGGGGAAGAACGGGTTTATTCAGCTTTCATTTCCACATCACAGTTCATCATCAAAGGAAGTCAGGACAGGAACTCAAACAGGGCAGGAACCTGGAGACAGCTGATGCTGAGGCTGTGGAGGAGTGCTGCTTACTGGCTTGCTCCTCGTTGCTTGCTCAGCTTGCTCTCTTATCAAACCCAGGACCACCAGCCCAGGGGTGACACCACTCACAATGGGCTGGACCCTCCCCCATTGGTCACTAATTAAGAAAATGCTCTAAAGCTGGATCTGATGGAGGTATTTTCTCAGTTGAGGCTCCCTCCTCTCTAATGACTCTAGCTTGTGTCAAGTTGACATAAAACTAGCCAGCACTTTGAGTCGTCTTTTTTTTTTTCTTTTAATTCTCTTGACAGTCTTGTATTTGAAGTGAAAGCATTATTTCCCTTTTGAGAAACTTAAGTGGAGAGTGGCTAAATAATTCAGGAGCACATATCTTACAGGTAACAGAAGTCACCTCACCTCCATGCTTTCTTTCTTCATTTCCTTTGCCCCAACCCTGATTTTTTGGCTTACTTCTGGGTTTTAAAAAGCACCGGTGATGTGATTCAGCTTTTTGAGATCGAATTATTAATAATATTAGGTACTCTTTGTTTTTGTTTAGTAAAAACAATACAAAAAAATGGATGCTCCGCCCCATGTGCTGTTGCCGTTCCTCTGAGACAGTAACCCTGACTGCATTTGAGAGACTTTACATACCACACAGTTTGAAGGCTGGGGAAACAAAGGTGCAGCGTGGTTGAATGATACTCTCAAAGACACCTAATTTTTAAGTTGCCAAGATTCAAAGTGAAGACAGTGGCATGGCATAGCATGCACACTGCCAAAAGCCACTCCTTCTCCTTCATACACTTAGGATGTAGCTATGGTCATGTTCTGGGCTTCAAAGGCTCTGTGAGACTTTTTTTTTTAAATCAAACCTGGGCCATGGCAGTGAGAGTGCCAAATCCTAACCATTGGACCACCAGGTAGGCTCTATGATATCTTAAATCAAAAGATATCTGTCTCTAATAGTGTCCACAACAGGCTCAGTGCAGCCTTTTCCTAAGCTCCTAGTAGGAAATTGCCAATAAGAAGATTCAGCATTCATAATTAATAAGTCTCTATGTCATAATTTGGGAGCTGCTTGGTGGCCCAAAAGAAAGCCTTTTACAATACCCATGAGTTCTTTGTGTCTTACTTTGAAATATAAGATGTTGCTTTTTCTTCAGGAGATAAAAATGTATCCTGAGCTCACACATTAGTGTCTGTCTGATTAAACAGCTTCTTGCTGTTAATTTTTTACTTGGCAGTGAGTAAATATCCTTTCATGATAAACTTTTTGACTTAAATTTTTTCTTTTGTCTACAGTTTCATTTTTATTCTTCCTTTCTTTGTATATTTCTGTACCCTGAACATGCCTAATCTTCATCCTAAGAAATATGTCTTGGAAATTGCCTTTTCTATCTAAAGCAAGGGAAGGTGTCACATACTTTGGTAGCTTGGTACAGGTGGCCCTGGTGTTCTTGAGTTCTTGTATCAATTCTGTCCAGTCAGTGTGCATCTCCTGACTCCTGGTGTGAACTGTGCCTTTGACTTCCCAGTCTAAATGCCACAAAGGATTATGGCAAAGTTTCCAAGTTAAAAACCATTTTCTTCTGATCTCCAGGTTAAGAGGAAATGCAGTGTGACAATGTTACTCTCAGACTTACAGTTTGTGCTTATTCCTTGATCATTTTTGTTTTGCTTTTAATTATATAGAAGCCAGACTACTGCAGTCAGACAGTGTCTGTGCTGTGTGGCAGGTTTTTCAAGAAAAGCTTTCTCTGTGTATAGTTTTGGAGCCTATCCTGGAGCTCTCTCTGTAGACCAGGCTGGCCTCGAACTCACAGAGATCCACCTGGCTCTTCCTCCCGAGTGCTGGGTGTGCTCCACCACTCCCAGTTTAAGATGATAAAGTTTAAAGTGGACATAATCACTGGATTCTGCAGAAGTCCTCAGTTGCTGGGTGATACGTGGGTGATACTCTGGTATCTGATTCAATAGGGCTACCAAGCTCATGACTAACCTGGGCTACATAGGGATCCTATGTCTTTAGAAAAAAAGTGTGTGTGTGTGTTTGTGTGAGAGAGACAGACAGACAGACAGGGGGAGTTTTTTACATGTGTTTCACTTAAAGGCAATGTCTGTTCTGTACTTTAGGCATTTTGGCACGCACTGTATCTGTCACAAGATTGACACTCGGTTTTCACTTTAATACTTTTCATGACCTTTGATGATTATGTCTAAAAATAGGCAGTGCTAATACTTTCACATTGCTAAGTATAGTATTTCCCTGTAGTTATTGGCTAGATGGCCCCTGGGAAGTTGCTTTATTTCAAGTGGTACTGCCAGTTCCATGTGCCATACTAATTCACTCTGTGCTTTGCGTTTAACCGCTTTAGAGGTTTGAGCTCCGATTTTTTTTTTTTTTTTTTAATGCTCTTTGATAGAGAGCCTAGTCTTGCTCTCACTTTGATTTTAGCCCAGTGGCACTAATTTTGAATGTCCCAAGTGAGAGAATAGGCCTCTGCTTTGTGAGCCACTAAGTGTATGTTAGTGATTACAGCCACCGCAGCAGACATATGTGATAGCCTGTTTGATTTGGATCTCAAATGGCTTTGCCTCATTCTGGCTCAAAATTTGTGGTATTTTACTGATAGTGAAGTTTATTAGTAGTAGTATTGTTGTTAGATAATTCGTATCAGTAATTGTTTATTGTGAATTATATTGTTGGGTTTTTTTATGTTTCTCTAGGCTGCCAAACTTTTTGATGAAGAAGGAAGAAAAAAATTCTTCACACAAGATATGAATAATATTCTTCTGGAGTAAGTGATTTTTTAGATTTATAGACTTATTATATATACAGTGTTCTATTTGCATGTATGCCTGCACACCAGAAGAGGGCACCAGACCTCATTATAGATGGTTATGAGCCACCATGTGATTGCTGGGAATTGAACTCAGGACCTCTGGAAGAGCAGCCAGTGCTCTTAACCTCTGAGCCGTCTCTCCAGTCCTTGAGTAAATGATTTTTATCTTTTCCTTTTTAAACTTGGACTGGAAATAATCTGAATGATATACTTGGCCAAGCATTTATGAGGCCCTAACTTCAATTCCTAACTCAAATAAAAAGAGGGCAAACAAAAAACCTAGCAGGCTTCTGAGGCAGTAGAGTGCTTGTGTAGCATGCTGGAAGCCCACCTCTAATCCCAGCATTTTGGAGGTGAAGAATGAACAGTTGAAGGTCATTCTCAGCTACAATGTGAGTTCAAGACCAGCCTGGGCTACTTGACACTCTATCTTAAATAAATTAATAAACTAATTAATTAATAAAAACTTTGCAGAGAGTGGTGGTACATGCCTCTCATCCCAGCACCAAGAGGCTGAGGCAAGAGAACTAGAAGTTTTAAGTGGTTGAGGGGCTGGTACAGTACTTACCTTTAATTTACAGAGATCTGGATCAGATTTTCCAGTACTGCATAAAACTGGTGTGGTACTTCATACCTTTTTTCTCAGCACTTTCTCAGTAGAGGTGGGAGCAGGAAGACTAGGAAATTCAAGATTATCCTCAGGAATAATATTAAGTTATACAGTTTATAGGCTAGCCTGGGTTGTATGAGACTTTTTCTACATACATACACACAATTGACCTGTGAAAACCAACGAGATGACTCAATGGATAAGGTGCTTACCAACAAATCTGATGACCTGAGTTTGATCCCTGGGGCCCATATGGTTGAAGGACAGAAGCAAGTCTACAGTTTGTCCTCTAACCTCCTCAGGTACTCCATGGTACCTAATATGTGTACACACACTCACGAACGCATGCATACACACATACATAAATATTACTTTAAAATATTTTTTAATCGACTTGTGAATTAGAGGTTTTGCTCTCAGTCATCCATTCTTCCTATTCTGCTTTGCAGCATGTTTTTTTATAATATTTGTTCCTGAGCAAAACTGTATTTGTTCTCCACACTACTAACAATAGGTACAGCCTTTGAGGTTTCTAGCTTTTAGAGCAGGTGACCACTATGCAGGTTGCCCATTCAGCTGGTCTTAGGTATATTTTTTGCCACTTTATATAAAAAATGTCTGTGAATGTCAGAGTATTTATTCAGATTAGCCACCTATTTCTGCTACTCATAATTGAGACATATAATTCCGTGATTATTTAGTGAGGTTAATTATAATTTGTGCAAAATTTATAGCCAAATGAAAACTATGGTTCAAGGAAGAAATCTTGGAGCCAGGCAAGGTGGTGGTACACACCTTTAATTCCAGGCAAAGGCAGATGGATCTCTGGGTTCAAGGCCAACCTGGTGTATAGAGTGAGTTCCAGGATAGCCAGGGTTACACAGAGAAACCCTGTCTTGAAAAACGGAAGAATTCTTGGCTGTAAGTTTATATGAAAACTACAGACATCAGATTGGGAGAAAAGGGTGAGGGCTCATATATGACATGGATTATGTTAAAGTGAGCAGGTTTTTTAGATTTAGTATCAGTTTTACCCTCTGTGTTTGATACTAGCTGCATTTTTGAAGGTTGTAGCCCAATATGCTGTACTTGTAAATGGTTCTAACTGTTGGTTATGGGATGTAAGAATTCAGCTGACTGCAGGCAGAACTGGGCAAAGTGTGCTCATGAGGAAAGAAGCAGTCTTACTTGTAGGATGAAAATGATCGGTCTGCTCTGGCATTTAATAGTACCAGACAGGAAGATACAAGCAAATGTTTCTGTGGTTCCTTCCTTCTAAATATACAAAGAAATACTCGATTTTTTATAAAAGGGTGTTTTTCGTTACTTATAGTTACTATCTCTGTGATCCTTATACTTAGAAAAATAGACTCCTCAAACATAACAGTGTGTCTCCAGTGGAGTGGATGAAGAGTTTGAGCTCCAGACTCCCCAGACAGTGCAGCTGTCACTCATCAGAGTTCTCCCAGACTCCATCATCCCATCTTACTAGCCATTTTTCTCTCCCCTTGTACTAGAGCAGTTCTTTCCTCATGGCTAAGACTGGTCTTTCATTCTCTTCCCCCTTCCCTGCCTCCCTTCTTTCCTTTCCATTTCACTCTCCTGTAAGAGGGGAATCTGGTTTTCCCCTGGAAGAGTAGAGACCATCTTTTGGGCTCTGGAATGCAGGTAAATCAGAGTTGCATTAATAGGCTTCCCTCCATTCCTTCCATGTCTGTCACAAACAAATATCTAAATGGGGGGGGGGGCATCTACTTTGGTTTCTTTTTTAATTAAAGATGTATTTATTTGTATTTTATGTATATGGATGTTTTGCTTGCATATATTTAACTGCAGCATGCATAAGCCAGGAGAGGGTATCAGGTCCCTTGGAATTAAAATTAAAAACAAAATTGTTTGACACCATATAGGTACTGGGAATCAAACCTGGTCTTCTGGAAGAGGGTCAGTGCTCTTAACTGCTGAACCATCTCTCCACCTACACACACACACAGACACACATCTGCTTTTCATTTTCATTTCACAAAAGGTGAGCTCTCAGTCCGTCCCCCCCCCCCCAGCTGAGTATCAAACCCAGGGCATTGTGCTTGCTAGGCAAGCGCTCTACCACTGAGCTAAATCCCCAACCGGGCTCTCAGTTCTTTAAGGCCTTAGGCTCAGACTTGATGTTTTTCCTTTAAAGTCACTTTTTTATTGTTTATGGCCTTTTTTCCCCCTGTCCTAACCTCACATGCCTTACTCTTCTGGACAGAGTGCTGTTGTAATAACATGTGTTATCCCATAACTCAAGTGTATTGGCCTCACCATTTCTTCCTTTTGTTGAGGAGAAAAAGATTAATTGCTTGGTTCACCATCATTTTTTTCCATAGTTGAATTGGACCTGAATGAACAAGTACACTTATTTATACAGTACACTTATTTTTCTTTCCTGTTCCTGAAGCAGGCATTCTGAATAGATAAGGAGCTTCTGGCTGCCTCCGTTCTTCTATTACACTAGGCATAACTGTTTGCTGGACACTCCCTATGAGACCTTCATACCATTTCCTTGGTGCTTCTTGAATGAGGAGTGACTTGAATGGCTGTATACAGAGGACTTAGCAGTTGGTTTCTGCTCAGGGAGTCAGCTTTCCCTTGTCTGAGTTAACCTTTGGAAGCCAGTGACTTTAAACTATCTCCTTGAGTCTGATACATCTCTTAGTACTTGTAGAGTTTGTATTTTATTTTCAGTTTCAACTAGCTTTTTAACGATAAGACAAGTCCAGAAGCCCTACTCAGAGCCTAGTCCCTTAGTAACTGTCTAGCCAAATGCTACCAGCCAAGCATTTCTGCATAGTACACATGACCATGACGTTATTTCCCTGCAGGCTGTTGCATTTAACTATCTATTCACTATTTAGTTTTTCTAATACTAGGGATTTTCTTTTACCAGTTCTAAAAAGCATGATTTTGTCTGTTTTATTTTTTTCTGAAATTACAATATATCTTTTTGTTGTTTTTGTTTTGTTTTGTTTTTCAAGAGAGGGCTTATCTGTATAGCCGTGGCTGTCCTGGAACTCACTCTGTAGGCCTCAGGCTGTCCTCAAACTCCAGAGGTCCACCTGCCTCTGCCTCCTGGGTGCTGGGATTAAAGGCATGCACTACCATTGTCCAGCTGAAATTACAATGTATCTTAGAGGTGATAATTTAATTTGGGAGGAATACTTATTCCTGTACATTTTTCTATAATTATCCGTGGTGACTTGGGCATAATTTGTTGCCAAGAACCCCAATTTGTTTTACTTTTTGTTTTTTGTTTTGATACAAGGTTTTACAATGTATCCTTGGCTGGCCTAGGGTGCCTACATAGGTCAGGCTAACCTGGAATTCAGAGCATTTCTTGCCTCCTCTTTCTGAATGGGATTAAAAATGGGCACCATCAAGCCTAGCTAAGAGCCCCAATTTGATAACAGCCTTCAAACTAACATCTATTGTTACTTTTCTTCAGTAGCAGCTGCCAAATATAATCTTTTCCATTTTGAGAGACTGATAAGTTTCTTCCTGCTAAAATATGGCAATTATTACAAATTTTACTGCTGTACTTTTAAAATAAAGAAGAGAAAATATTAATCCCACTGAACAAGAATAAAGACCAATGAACCAAACTTTTTGGTCAAATTAAGCAAGCTTTATTTCCTGTCAGACAGGGCTGTCTCCCTAAGGCCTGGTTTCAGAAAATAGCATTGAACATAGGAGAAAGTGGAGCTTAGATAGGCAAAAAAAAAAAAAAAAAAAAAAAACCTCCAATGCTAGGGGATTTCTAGGGGTTTTTGGTTATGTGAGGACTTGGTAGAACATCTCAAAATTATTTGGCAGAACATCTTATCAGGATGGAGGCCAGGTTATAAGGTGTGGAACATGTTAAATTCTAGAAAATGAGTAAAGACATGCTAAAAATTTAAGTTTCACAGAGAACAGGGAGGAACTTATTTCTACCTTATAACAAGATGGCTTCTAAACTTAAGATGGAGTCAGAGGCTAGTTCATCAAAAAGAAATAGCTACTAGGCAAAATATTCAACAATTAATTTTCTGCCCCAAAAGGGAAGTGAGAACTAATCACTTAGAGTAAATTGAGTAAATTATTAAATACACAGCGGTGTCACAGGCATAGTAAGGAAAACAAAGACAAGGAAATAGCATGTGCACATAGCTGGGTGGGAAGGGCCTTGCCTTTTCAGATACCTTAAGGGAGGGAGAATGTTATAGAGATGGGGGGCCGGTAAGTAGTTTGGGGAACATCTGCTTTTGCTTGCTTGTTTCCTTCCTTCCTTCCTTTCTTTTTTTGTTTGTTTTTGAGACAGGGTTTCTCTATGTAGTCCTGGCTGTCCTGAAACTCGCTTTGTAGAGTAGGCTGGCCTCGAATTCAGAGGTCTGCCTGCCTTTGCTTCCTATGTGCTAGGATTGAAAGGGTGTACCACCACCACCTGGCTATTTTCTGGCTTATATGGTGCACTGTAAAAAGGATTGTATGTAGTTTACTGTTGTGTGGTTTTGTTTTGTTTTGGGTTAGCATCGAGTTACAGCTACAAGAACTGGGCCCTGTCATTCGTAGTGGGGTCTACTCCCATCTTGAAGCCTTTGTGCCATGCAATAAGGAAACACTGGTAAAACGTCTAAAGAAGTTACACCTTAACGTCCAGGTAAGTGGAAGAATGGTATCTATAGCTTAGGTTTTGTAACCAGTAAACAAGATGTTTGCTCAGAGTCTCTGCACATTCATCCCTTTACAGTTCTTTTACATATGTTTAATAACCACAGGATGTCACTAAAGTTGATTAGGAGCCCCTTCTTCAGGGCTGGTGAGATGGCTCAGCAGGTAAAGGCACTTGTCGGGCAAGCCTGGCAAAATTGTCCTCTGAATTCCACAAATATATCACGGCAAAAGCAACTACACATGGCCATGCACACACAATTTAAAAACTATTTGCTTCAACAGAATTCTTTATTAAGACACCAGTATCTGTTAACAAAGGCTTCTTTTGAGTTGAAACAATTATAATTCCTTTTTGATTCAAAGCAGGTTAATGAACAAAAGAATTGTGTTCCCAACTCATATTTTGTCTTTTTGTCAGCAACTTCATTGACAATTGAAGCCAAAATTCAAATGACAGAAATGGGTAACAATAAAGTAGAGCTAGAAGCCGGGCAGTGGTGGCGCACGCCTTTAATCCCAGAGCTTGGGAGGCAGAGGCAGGTGGATCTCTGAGTTCACGGCCAGCCTGGGCTACAGGGAGAGTGCCAAGACAGCCAGAGTTACACAGAGGTCTCGAAATTTGGGGGGGGGGGGGGTTCTAAAAAAATAGAGCTAGAAGTAAAAATAGTTTTTTCTTTTTTGAGACAGGGTCTGGCTATGTGGACTTGGCTGGCCTAGAGCTCATTATGTGTACAGGTTGATGTTAAACTCACAGAGATCCACCAGCAATGCCAATGTAGGCACCACCAGACCTAGCCCAGAAAAACACCATTTTGTGTAGTAAAAAACACCTTTTCTGCCAGGCGGTGGTGGCGCACGCCTTTAATCCCAGCACTCGGGAGGCAGAGCCAGGTGGATCTCTGTGAGTTCGAGGCCAGCCTGGTCTACAGAGTGAGTTCCAGGAAAGGTACAAAGAGAAACCCTGTCTCAAGAAACTAAAAAAAAAAAAAACCAAAACAAAAACAAAAACAAAAACAAATCAAAACAAACAAAGAAACAAACAAAAAATAAACCCACATACCTTTTCTTCCTTTTTGAGAAAGTATTCTGTCCTAGACTAGCCCAGATACAGCAGGGTTTATGGGTGCTGGGATGGTAGGCCTTTACCACCTTGCCTATTTTTGTTTGTGTTTTTAATTTTTATTTTCTGTATGGGTATTCTGCTTGTATGTACATCTGTATACTGTGGATGTACATGGTACCCACAGAGGCCAGAAGAGGGTGTTGGCTCCCCTGGAACTGAAGTTGAGGGTTGTTTACTGCCATGTGAGTTCTGGAAACAGAATCTGGATAGCCCTGGCTGGCCTGGAACTGGCTATGTAGATCAGACTGGCCTCCCACTACCTCCTGAATATTGAGATTAAAGGCATGCACAGCCATGATTGGCCTCAACTCACCTGGTTTTATGTTTTTCTAGAAATCGAACATGCTTAGTGCATGTTAGGCAGGCTTTCAACCAACTGAGCTACATCCGTAGCACCAGATTATAAGTAGTATATAGTAGTGCACACCTTTAATCCCAGCACTGTGAAGGCAGAATGAAGTGTTAGTCTTAACAATTAAAAGCCCAGAATCGGGTTGGGATTTAGCTCAGTGGTAGAGCTCTTGCCTAGCAAGCGCAAGGCCCTGGGTTCGATCCTCAGCTCAAAAAAAACAAACAAGCAAACAAATCCAGAATCAGCTATTAGGGTGATCAGAGAATCAGAGCAGCCAGCCACTAGAGACCTCTTACCTCTATGAAATCTCAGACCAAATGGGCATCCTCTCTATGAATCCTCAGACTGAATGAGATCCTGTTTCCACCTACTTTATATTCCTGTCTCCACCTCCCAATTATGCTTGGATTAAAGATGTAGCCCAGAGTGGCCTTGAACTCCTGATTTTTCTGCTTCCTCCCTAGTGCTGGGATTCAAGGTGTGTGCCACCACTGCCTAGCCTCTGTGATTAACTAGTGTCTAGCTCTGCGCTCTGATCTCCAGGCAAGTTTTATTTGTCAGAACACAAAATATCATCTGAGGCCAGCCTGGTCTATATAGTGAGCTCCAGATAGCCAGAGCTACATAGTAAGACCCTGCCTTAAAAAAAAAAAAAAAAAAACACAAAAATTATAATAAAATATTTTCAGAGAAACAATTGAGTTTGATGTTTGAAGTTATTTCCTATCCCATTGGATATGAGAGAAAGACATCATCTGTCTTGTCCTTGTTGGTCTTTATATAATTTTTGTCACACCATTGTATTATAAGTTTTGCATTGTCTGAGCTTCATATGAAGAGAAACAAATTGTTTTCTTCTCTCACTTGCTTTCCAGCACTGTCGTGCCTCACGTATGTCGACATAGTAGAAATTGATTTCTGCTGATTTGAATAGCTCTCTATTGTATGAGTGTATCTCATTTAGCTTCTCAGTTTCACTGTTGATGGATAGTTGAAATTTTCCAGGGTCATCTACTTAATTCTTCAAGAAATTTTGATGCTAAGTGTTGAGATTTTTATTCTAGATACCATTACGTGCTTAGTTTATTAATTGGCATTCATGGAATAGGTAAAAAATGCTTTCTAGTTATAATTTTCATGTCCTGAATACATCACTTATCAAAAATTGTAATGACTTATTGGGGGACTGGGGTATAGCTCAGGTAAAGGCTGGCTTAGTATGCCTGAGTCTCTTGAATTCAATCTACATTACAAAAAACAAGCAAAATCCTTTTGCTTAAGCAAAGAAAGAGTTAAGGTATTTCTGGGCCTATGACAGTGATAAAGTTTTAAGCACTTAAGTGTATGTTATTTCTAAGATGAAAATGCTGTAGGCTGATTTGAGCTGTCAAATATAAAATTATTACTTTCCTTTCTGTGTTGAACCCATATGGAGAAGGGTTTCTCAGTTTTCTCTTTCATTTGACCTTGAACTTAATTTTTGCTTGCACCATAAATTATAATTGCTAGCAACAACTAGGAGAGCAGGATGCCCACATCTTGTTGGTAGTCACCAAAGCAGATTGTGTGTTGTAGTATTTCAGAGTAGTGTCTTCTTTGGGTGTATCTTTCAACACCAGGAGTTAAACAGTAGTCTGAGAATGTCTCTCTCATTCTCTGGGTTATTTGTATTACAATTCATTCATAGCCAGGCGGTGGTGGTGCACGCCTGTAATCCCAGCACTCGGGAGGCAGAGGCAGGTGGATCTCTGTGAGTTCGAGGCCAACCTAGTCTACAGAGCTAGTCCAGCACAGGCTCCAAAGCTACAGAGAAACCCTGTCTCGAAAAACAAAACAAACAGACAAACAAACAAACAAACAAAAAAACCCAACTCATTCATAAAGCAAGTTAAACAGTAGTCTGGGCAATGTCTCTCTCATTCTCTGGGTTATTTATATTACAATTCATTCATAAAGCTTATTGGGCAGAACTTGGACTCATCCTTAAGAATGTGAAGGAAAACTGTTACTGGGGCAGCAGGCAAAAACTGGGATTCTACTTGGTGTAGCAGGAAACACAGTCATCCTAATTTTTCATCCAGTGTGCCTTTGACAAGTTGCGGCTGTAGAAGACGTTCCATGTTAGATAGCATTCAGATTGAAGTTCTGCTTATAGAGTAAGTTTTGTTAGGATATTTGGAAAAACAAAACCAAACCACTCCAACTGTATTCTCCCCCTCAGGACGATCGTTTAAGAGAACCACTGCAGAAATTGAAGCTGGCTGTTAGCAACGTCATGCCTGAACAGCTGTTTAAATACCAGGAAGACTGCCAGGCTCGCAGTCAAGCCAAGTGTGCCAAGTATGTACCTCTGCTATGGGCTGGCTTTAGAATTTGAGAATGACATTTAGTTGATGTTCTTTAATTTTTTTTTCTTTTTTTCTTTTTTTTTCCTGGAGCTGAGGACCAAACCCAGCTTGCTCTACCACTGAGCTAAATCCCCAACCCCGATGTTCTTTTACGTGGTTTCTCTGTGTAGCCCTGGCTGTCCTAGAACTCTCTTTGTAGATGAGGCTGGCCTCGAACTCACAGAGATCTACCTGCTTCTGCCTCTCGAGTGCTGGCATTAAAGGTGTGTGCCACCACTCCCCTTCTTAGTTGATGTTTGTATGCAGGTCTCATTCTCTAGAACCCTTGTGTACCATTGAAATGATTTAATGGAATGTTTTCTAAGTGATGTGTCACTTCCCACTCAAACTGCTTTGTTGTCAAAAGCAAAAGGCTTTGGTTATTGTATGGAGGTAAACAAAACAAGAGTCAAGGCAGGCAGAATGGGACACGCCTATAATAGCAATTGGGAGGTTTCAGCAGGGTGATCCAGGTTCTAGGCTAGCCTAGGCTTCATACTGAGGCTCTCTCTTTAAAAAAAAAAAAAAAAAAAAAAAAGGCTAAAAGCTAATGCTGGTTAGGCATTGCACATGTTGACCAATTTGACTCAGCTGAGGTTGGACACAAAGAGTTTGATCTAAAGGATGAGCATTTGTACCTCAGTAGTATAGTTCAGAGTCCTTATTTACTCATCCACTTTATTACTGGTTCCAAATTCACCATATTATGTGGAAATATGGCCCCCTGTTCTGTTTTGAATAAACATTTGGCTGAGCAACTGAAGTATTTAAGGACTCTAGGATTGTGAATTCACGGTTAAAACTTTGCTTCATAAAGTATTACTCATTTTTTAGGTTGCAAACAGATGAAGAAAGGGAAAAAAATGGATCTGAAGATGACGATGATGAGAAACCAGGGAAACGAGTCATAGGGCCACGAAAGAAATTCCACTGGGATGACACCATTAGGTGAGCTTTGTTAGTCTTCATTTGTAGACAAAGAGAAGAATCTGCAGGAACCCACTAGACTAAGTCAGAAGCAACCAAAGATAAGTGCCTTAAGAAAACATACTCGGGAATAGAATCTGGTATAATCGCCTCAGGGTGCTGGTGCTTTGGGCTTCATATAACATATTTTATCGGCTGTTCTAAGAGGAGTGAAGTCATTCTGGTTGCATCATGACCAGCATATGCTTTCCCTGTGTGAACTGTGTACTTACTCTATCCCAGGGAGACAGCTATCCCCTTCCATCTTTGCTTACTTAAAGAAAGGCACCAAAGGCCATTGTTTCATGGTGAGGGTTGATTGTAATGCAGTGTTAGAACTTACTTCTCTTACTGTCTGAATACTTCACTTAACATTCTTTACTGCCACCATATTTACATGCTTTAAAAATACCCATTTTGAACCGTATTTTCTTTAGTTTTACATTTCACATTTCTGTATCAACATATATTTTTAATTTGTTTAGAACTTTGTTATGTAACCTTGTTGAAATCAAATTGGGATGCTATGAATTAGAACCAAATAAAAGCCAGTCTGCTGAGGATTATCTTAAATCCTTCATGGAGACAGAAGTGAAGCCACTGTGGCCTAAGGGCTGGATGCAGGCAAGGTAAGAAATGTGCCTTCCTGGATTTTGTTGTATTTTCTTATTTTGCTGTTATTCAAGATATATTTACACACAAACACACATCACATTGATTTTGCTAAGAACTTACATGTTTGGGGAGTGTTGCATGGGAGAGGCTGGAGGGAGAAAAGGGAAGGGGGAAAATGATGATCTCAAATTATTTAAAGTGGGAACTGACATGTTCAACATTCTGTTAATGTATCAAGAGACCCTATCTCTAAACAAAGCCAACCTCTGTGTGTGTATGTGTGTGTGTGTGTGTGTGTGTGTGTGTGTGTGTGTGTGTGTGTGATTTCAGATCATCAGCACTTAACAAAACATGTGTTGTGGATCTAGAAATAAGATAGGTATATTCTTTTGTTTTGTTTTTAATTCAAACCATTTTTCCCTTTTTTGCTCTGAGTTCAGTAATAAGGGAAAAGGATGGGAGGTGATGGCTGTAACTTGAGGGATTATTAACAGATCAAAAAGAACCACATGCTGGATTTAGAGCAGAGATAGATGTGGTGGCACACATTTGTACCCTAGCGCTGATGACAGTATACAGAGGGTTGCAGGTTTGAAGCCAGTCTGTTTAGAGAATTCCCGATCCGCTTGGGCTATCTTGTGAAATCCATCTTAAACAAAATCACCAGTCATGGTAGTATATTCCTCTCATTTCAGCGCGTGGGAAGCATGGCAAGCAGATCTCTGTGTGTTCAAAGCCAGCCGGGCTTACCTAGACCAGTTCAGGCTGGCTTTGAACTCACAAAGATCTACTTGCCTCTGCTTCCTGAGTACTGGGATTAAAGTCATGTGCCACCATGCCTGGCTGGAGGATTTTAAGAGAATAAAAAGCAAACTTGGCTATCAATCTGTCAACCTTAAAGTAACAGAAACAACCTTTTCTGTTGATTTGTTAAAACATCTAAATACATAGAAACGATATAAAACTTTTCATGAAATACATTATTGAATAAAGTTGTTACTACTTTTTTTTTTTTTTTTTTTTTTGAGCTGAGGATTGAACCCAGGGGGCAAGCGCTCTACCACTGAGCTAAATCCCCAATCCACGTTGTTACTACTTTTGCTTAGTGAATAAGCAAAAATCAAATGGTTAATGCTTTTGAGTTCAAGGTCAGCCTGGGTTACAATACTAAGTTTGAAGCTAGTTTGAGTCACACAGCAAGATCTTGTATGCAAAAATAAAATAAAATAAAAAGTGAAGCGATTACCATGCTATAAAAAATAATTTTGTCTTTCTGATTTTTCTAGAATGCTTTTTAAGGAAAGCCGGAGTGTACATAATCATCTTACTTCTGCTCCGTGAGTAAATACTGACTCTAGATTTCTCCATAGGTTTTTTATTCATGTTATAGCTTTGGGTCCTCCCACCCCCACCCCACCTAACCCCCACCCCCAAGATAGGGTTTCTCTATGTAGCCCTGGCTGTCCTGGAACTCTGTAGACGAGGCAGGCCTGGAACTCAAAGATCCACCTGGTTCTGCCTCCCAAGTGCTGGGATTAAAGTTTGCACCACCATTGCCTGTCTTTTGTTATGGCTTTAAGAAACATAACCATTGCTTACTAAAATACTGGTTGACATAGGTAAGACTTAAGTATACTGTTAGGTCATCTCTGTGTTGCCCCCCTTTTTCTTTTTGTTTGTTTTGACTGCTGACTTTGGAAACAGTACCAAGATATTCTCCAAACCTTCCTAGTCTAGATTGGGGTTCTGCTGTAGGAGCCATCCAGTACGGAGCTCAGGCTTGCTCCTCTTGTTCTTACTGTCTACATGGGTAACTACATTGATGAGCTGGGCTTATAGGATACTTCCATGTACAGCCCTCCCCTGCCTTGAAACCTTCTAGTGTTCTTCTGTGGCACAACTGGCTCTAGAAAATATAAAGCAGGTTTCTAGATCTGTGAGATGGTTCTGTGGATAAAAGCACTTGCCATAAAAATCTGAATTGGAGCCCTAGAACCCATGGTAAAAGGAGAAAACCAACTCCTGAAAGTTGGGTCCTGACTCTATCTATGCCCCTGTACATATATACAGTTACAGTCACTCACAAATAAATCAATTTTAAAAAATGTTTATACCAGAAATCAAACACAGGTCCAGCATATTGCTAGGCAAGCACTCTTCTACTGAGCTACTTACCAAGCCCAATGAAACTTTCATTAAAGAATGAACCTTTATTCTCCTAATCATAGAAAGATGCCAGTGGTTGCTTTTAGGGGTCCATACTGATACTGGAATGCAGTTCAGTTGGTAGAGTCCTTGCCTACCATGCATAAGGCCCTTGGTTCTATCTCCAGCATTTTAAAAAAGTTATTGAAATATATAAAGTTAGTGAGTTATAGATAATTGGCTAAAGTACTTCAATGTACTTTTAATTCTGCTAAGATATCAGATTATCATTTTGGGGATGATATTATAAAATTCTTCCTCTTTATATATACAGTTAGGAGAAATGGATATTTTTAGTTTTACTATATCATCAGAGATTTGTTGTTGTTTCAGTTATTATTCTTCATTTTCTCTTTTAAGACAGAATCTTGCTTTGTTACCCAGTTTGGTCTTAAACTCCTGGCCTCCAAGTGATCCTGCCTCTCTACTTCTAAAGTAGGTCGGATCATGAGTGCTGCCGCTGTGCCTGGCTCCCTCAGTGCTGGGCATAGAGCCTAGGCCTTTATACATGCCAGACGAGCACTCTGCTCTTGAGCTACGTCCTACTCCTCTCCTCCGCTTTAGAAAGACTTCCATTGTTACTTCTACCTCTGTGCTTGGTTTAATAGTAGTAGTTGGGGTGTTGTTGTTGTTAACCAGGAAATAGCATAGGTAAATATGGCTGTCCTAATGATCTAATGGCTTCCTCCAAAAAGGCATGGAGACTACTGTTGCCTTCTGGAAACTGCACATTGACAGGTGTTTCATGCTGCTTCCCAAATGGTCAAAGTTTTTTGGTTTTTGTAGCCCTGGCTGGCCTGGAACTCATTTTGTAGACCAGGGTGACCTCAAACTCATGAAGGTTCCTTCTTGCCTTTTAATTTATTAATTTTTTATTATTTCTAACAATTTTTGATTTTGCAATTAAAAATAATTTTCAATAAAACCTTAAAAAATTTTTTTCTTAAGCAAAATGTCATTAATAACCCATTGCCCTGATTTGAGTATGATTTGAGCTATTTCCCTACAAATGATTGAGTTCTTATCAATCTGTTGAAATAAGTCTCCTTAGGTTAACTTGTTTGAAGTCATTTTATGTTTTATGTGTTTATATATAGTTTTTATTTTTTCCTATCTATATTTCTTATTTTAGTAATTATTTGGCCTTCTAGTCACTCTGATTAAAGAAGTATGGCTGACTATCCATGTGCAAGATGACTCATTTCTTTCTTCAAAGAGCTTTCCAAATAGTGGAAAAAATTAGGGTAGTCTGCTTTAATTCATAACATGTAACTGCTTCTGAAGTGACCTTCGTTTTCATCTTTTTTCTTAGAGCAAAGAAAAAGGTGATTCCTGCATCAAAACCCAAAGTCAAGGTAAGAGTCCAGCAAATCTGTAGTTGGTCCTAGTTGCTGAGTGTTGGGGTAGATTCTTAAGAGAAGAGGACATGTGATGTTTAGCAAAGATTAACAGGTGCTATGCTAAATTGCTTGTTTTCAACTTCATAAAAGCCCGTTTGAGAAGTAGATTGTTGTGGAGCTGTAAGGATTTACATTCATTAGTTCTACATAGAAATATTGGATAAAATGTAGCAAATGTTCTTTAAAAACATAATTGAGGGGTTTGGGATTTAGCTCAGTGGTAGAGCGCTTGCCTAGCAAGCACAAGGCCCTGGGTTCAGTCTGGAAAAAAAACAAAACAAAACAAAAATCAAAACCATAATTGAATTTGCTGGGCATGGTTGCATATGATTTTAATCCTAGCACTCAGGAGGCAGAGGCAGGCAGACATCTGAGTTTGAGGCCAGACTGGTCGAGTTTCATCATATCCAGGGCTACATAGATAAACCCTGTCCTAAAAAAACATAGCTAAAATTATTAATACAAAAGAGAAATTCTAGAGTCCAAGAGGACCTACCACATTGATGGTCTGTTGCTGAGGCCTTCATTGCCCTTGGCGGGACTACCCATCGCATTATGGTTTCTTTTCACTGTCTTCTCAGAACATAACAGGTAGGGGTTTCTGGGGATAGTACGTCAGAAACAGAAAAGAAGCCTGGGAAAAGCAGGGCCCTAAAAGAATGATGTCTTTAGTTAATGACAGGGAGGGGAAGCATCTACCTACCAGCAGAGAAAATTTTCTCTGTTGACCAAGGGTTCTAGATTGGAGAAAGACAGTCCTGCCTGAAAATGTCCCCTTTGTTAGGAGTTTAATTTGCATTACTTGCACAAGGTGGCAGAGTGATTTACTGATTCAGCAGTGACCCAGGGCAGCAGGCAAAAGCAGAGTCTGTGCCATGTAATGTTCCACATCCTAGGCTTACCTATTTATAGCACAAGTCTAACATACAAACTGTAGGTAGATCTCAGACAAAGCATATACTCAGCATGCCAGAGGCCCTGGGCATAATCCCAGCACCACAAAAAGCCCCAGACAACAACAGACAAAAGCAAAACCCATGAGCTTACTGTCTGCTGTCTGAAATATAGTCTAGGTAAGTGGATTTATTAGTACAGGTTAGCGTCAGTGGACATCACAAACAATTAAATCCACCACAAATAGGTGGTAGATTTGTTAGTTTAGAACATAAAGTATCTAAGCATTCATGGTGGTATGTTCGTGGTAGTACATATCTGTAATCCCAGCTCTCTGGAGGCAGAGGCAGAAGAACTGCAGCAAGTTTCAGGCCAGTCTCAAACATACTCAGGGATACATAGAACCTGTCTCAACCTGTTCCTACCCCCAAGAAAAAGAAACATAAGATAATCTTAACAGTGCTTAGGAAAAGCTGGATTGTGAGCCTTCCTCCATTCTTTCTATTCTTTAGCCAAGAACGAGTCTTCCTTCACTGCTAAAATTAATATTTGAGGTGGAAAAGGTAATAAAAATATCCCTAAAAGCAGACATAGTTTGGTTATGACTATAGCTCATTTGATTAGTGCTTGCCTAGCATACGTGAAACCCTCACATCACATAAAGCAGTCATTATAGTACAAGACTATAATCCCAGCACTCAAGAGATAGAGGCAGGAGGATCAGGAGTTCAAGCAAAGATTGAATTATCAGCATGATCCTTTGCTTGATAAGGAGTTGGAGGTTAACCTGGGATATATGAGACTCTGCCTCCCCCAAAATATAATTAAAATAGAAACCTTGTGATGGTAATACCTTTACTATTTCTGCCCCTACGTCAGTCCTATATTCTTTCTAGTGATGGAGTTTTGGTAATAGTGTACTTGGATTGTCAGCATGTGCAAGCATACGAGCCATGTGTTACCCTCTCGTTTTAGCCAACAGTGTGACTCTAACGGGATCATGCCCATGCTTCTATAGGTAGTGAGGTTTTCAAGATTGAGTTCTTAGACTAAAAGTTTGGGACAAGTGCTATAGAAGTGAGAGTGTAACAGCATTCTTAACAGCTTACTTACTGTAACACCGTAGGAGGTGATGGTAAAGACCCTTCCTGTTCGTTCTTTCCCCACTATGCTGAAGGTAAGTGATGTGGCTGCATATACACATCAGTATATAAGACTCTGGGTTTGGGACTCTTTCTTTCTAAGGAACTAATAGAGCCTCTGAAATGATGTATGGGTCTGTGTAGTAGTTTTGTCTTTATCTTACACATGAAGTTAGTCCAGTACTTTTACTACCAACAAATAAATGGTTGCTCTTTAACTTGCTAATGTTTTTCTTTTACTCTTTGAATATTTTTAACTATAATTCTCTTAACTCTTCTTTGAATTTGAAGAAAGTTAATTTAACAGACAATATTCACCTAGACATTTAGCACTTCAATTACTAATATCTTTAATTTTCTTAGGACAGAACCTGACTCAGTTGGAGACACTAAAGCTTATTTGATAAATTACAAATAATGAGTAGAAATATGATTTAAATATGGTTGAATAATTCACTAGTTTTCCTGTGTACTAGTGGTAAGTAGCTATAGAAATCCAAGGAAGCAAGGAACAAGAGTCAGCCTCCCTGCAAACCTTATTAGACAAGAGGTGAAGGCCTTTCCGAGGAGAATAAAAGCTCTGAGAAGCTGGGGTTGAAGTAGGTTCTGAATGTTTGGTGAAGTGGAGTACATGAGTGACGTCTCCCTCAGTCAGTGCACTTCAGCCCCATTTTGAGGTCCTGGTAAGATGACTTGAAAGGCCATGGTAACGAAGTGTGTCACACCTTATGAGGAGAGCTGGTTAGAGCACTTGTCTCTCAACACTATTTTGGTTTTGGCAGTCTTCTCAAGGTTTCTAGCTTTTAAAAAAAAGAGATCCAGTACAGTGGTACATGCCTTTAGTACCAGCACTTAGGAGGCAGAGGCAGATGGATTTTTGTGAGTTCAAATCCAGCCTGGTCTATATAGGGAATTCCAGGACAGACAGGGCTATACACAGACCTGTGTGAAAATAAACAAAATAGCCAAAAAATATTTTTAGTCATCATAAGAATGTCTTAATCTTGTAAAAACTAAGTTTAAAATTTGTAATTAACTCTATTTTTTCCAATATAATGCTACTTATGCTAGGAATGTAGCCCAAAAAAAGACGCAAAGGCTCCTGTATCTTTGGTGGCTTCAGTTGGTGGTCCATCCACGAGCTCCAGCACATCCATCATTGCCTCAGCCAGCTCTAGCTCAGCACCAGCCCAAGAAACCATCTGCCTCGATGACTCCCTGGATGAAGACCTTTCTGTCCACTCGTCTTCACTGGATCTTGTATCTGAAGCTTTAGCTGTCATCAACAATGGGAACAAGGGCCCCTGGGTTGGCTCAAGGCTAAATGTGCCAGCTGCAAAGCCTCGTCCAGGGCTGAGAGAAGAAAAGCTAGCGAGCATCATGAGCAAGCTACCGCTGGCTGCTCCCAAACAACTGGATGCTGCTCAGACTGCACACTCGCCAAGTCTCATTGCTGGTCACACGGGGCCAGTACCAAAGAAACCCCAGGATTTAGCTCATACTGGCATTTCTTCAGGCCTTATTGCTGGTTCTTCAATTCAGAACCCTAAAGTTTCCTTAGAACCTTTGCCAGCCAGGCTACTCCAGCAAGGATTGCAAAGGTCAAGCCAGATACATGCTTCTTCCTCTTCACAGACTCATGTCTCCTCCTCCCAAGCCCAAGTTGCTGCCTCCTCTCAGGCTCTGGGAACATCAGAGGCCCAAGATGCTTCTCCGTTAACACAAGCAACAAAGGTGCACCAGCACTCAACTGTCCAGCAGAACTATGTGTCTCCATTACAAGCCACCATTAGTAAATCACAGACCAACCCAGTTGTGAAATTAAGTAATAACCCCCAACTTTCCTGTTCGTCCCAACTACTCAAGACTTCAGATAAGCCACTGATGTATCGCCTCCCTTTGTCTACCCCATCACCTGGAAATGGTTCTCAGGGGCCCCATCCCCTGGTTTCTAGGACAGCACCGAGCACCACTACCTCCAGTAACTATTTAGCCAAGGCTATGGTGTCACAAGTCTCCACGCAGGGTTTCAAATCTCCCTTCTCAATGGCTGCATCTCCCAAACTTGCCGCATCTCCCAAACCTGCCACATCTCCCAAACCTTTGCCCTCACCTAAGCCTTCTGCCTCACCCAAGCCCTCTCTGTCAGCTAAGCCTTCAGTATCAACTAAACTTATTTCTAAATCCAACCCAACTCCCAAGCCTGCTGTATGCCCAACTTCTTCCAGTCCAAACACACTAGTCGCTCAGAGTAGTCACTCCCCCAGTAACAACCCTGTCCATAAACCGCCCAGTGGAATGAACATCAGCAGACAGTCTCCCACTCTGAATTTGTTGCCCTCAAATCGCACTTCTGGCCTTCCATCGACAAAAACTCTTCAGGCCCCTTCTAAACTAACAAACTCATCATCCACTGGAACTGTTGGGAAGAACAGCTTGAGTGGAATTACGATGAATGTACCTGCCAGCAGAGGTAGCAACCTTAACTCAAGTGGAGCTAATAGGACTAGTCTATCTGGGGGAACAGGAAGTGGAACACAGGGTGCTACTAAACCGTTGTCTACTCCACATAGACCAGCCTCTGCCTCAGGGTCTTCAGTGGTAACAGCCAGTGTGCAGGTATGTATGAACTGTGCATCCATGTGATAAATGTAAGATTAAGCAAGCTTTCTGAGTCACCTTGGTGACTTTTCATGTGACATATACAATTTGTTTATACTAGGCTGATAACAGCTATGACCATGGAATGTTCTCAATGTTGATATCATAGTGCTGGGTGAGAATTTCATTGGAATGTGTGTTTTTTATTTTTTCAACCAAGTATCCTATTAGGCTGTGTGTGTGGTACCATATACCTATAATCCTAGCACATGGAAAGGTGAAGCAGGAAGAACTCACGTTGAAGGCCAGACTGGGCTACATACAGGGAATTCTAAGCTAGACTGGGCTGAATAACAGAGTCTTACCAAAAATAAAAAAGTAAAATGTTAGAAGGTAGGATGGGGTGTTAGCTCAGTGACAGTCTCACTAGCATGTGTGATACCGCAGGTTCAATCTCCAGTATCAGGAAAAGATTCACATTTACCTTAACATTTGTTTTGAAAAACAAAACTTGAATGTATATTTAAAACTTTATTTCTTAGCCAGACATTCTGGTGCACTCCCAGCTCTTGAGAGGTAGAGGCCTGATGATCAGTTCAGAGTTATCCTTGGTTACACAGCAAGTTCAAGGCCAGTATAGGCTATGTGACACCCTGTTGAGGGAAGAAACTCTCCACAGACTCTGTCTTATTAGAAACAAGAACAAAGTATTAGTGTAGAAATTAACACATTCAATTGTCTCCCTACCTTTTCTTCTATCCTTTTTGTTTGTGGGGGCATGATGTGCATGTTGTGTGCAGTGCTTAAAGAAGGCTAGAGAGGGCAACTGATTCCCTGGAGCTGGAGTTACAGGTAGGTTGTCAGCCCCTGACTTGGGTGCATGAACCAACCTCTGGTCCTAGGAAAGAGCAGCAAGTGTTCTTAACCATTGAGCCAGCTGTTTTGTTTATCTAATCAAATTTATACATTTGTATTTTCTTTAAGCAGTTATCTGCTCCAAATTAACTTTTTAGTTATTCATGTATAATTCTGTCCACGTAATGTTGGAATACCTATATACCACATTTTCCCAGTTTGTTAAGTTTTACTTTAAACTTGCCTCTCAATTAGCCAAGTACTCTTTGCTAGAAGGGACATAGACGGTTTTTTACTTTACAGTTGCCTTTGCGCACTTAATCACTGCTTCCTATGTTGTAACATTTACATGAGCGTAGACTTCCTGGCTCACTAACTTAGTACTTCAGGTTATAGAAAAGTCCGAGGCTATGCTGGTTATTTTATTATCCTTTCTAAGTAATGTGTTTTGTCTGAAATGGCTGGAAAATTTACCTTTAAATCCCAATATTCTTAGACTAGAGCCCTGTTTATCTTATCATTAATTTTGTACTTAGAACATAATGAGCCTCATACCTGAATTTTTTTAAAATAACAAACATTTTAATTTTAGACAAAAAAGGGGAAATGTGGTGATACTGTATTCCTCAAAATATTGTACACCCTAATAAACTTATCTGGGGTCAGAGAACAGAACAACCACTAGATAAACATAGAGGCCAGAAAATGGTGGCACACACACCTTTAATCCTAGCATTCTGGAGGCAGAGATCCATGTGAGTTCAAAGCCACACTAGAAACAGCCAGGCATGGTGACACACGCCTTTAATCTCAGGCAGTGATGGCAGGAAGCAGAAAGGTATATAAGGCGTGAGGACCATGAACTAGAGCCTAGTTAAGCTTTTATGCTTTTGAGCAGCAGTTCAGCTGAGATCCATTAGAATAAGGACTCAGAGGCTTCCAGTCTGAGGAAACAGGATCCGTTGAGGAATTGGCAAGGTGAGGTAGCTGTGGCTTGTTCTGATTCTCTGATCTTCCAGCATTCACCCCAATACCTGGCCCTGGGTTTGTTTTTATTAGTAAGACCTGATTCAGTGCTTTGCTTAGACAGTGGACATTTGTCTATAGGCTGGACTGGTCAGGAGCCTGCTGCACTCCTACCTGACCCTGAAGCTGAGACCCCCAGCCTCTGCTGCCACACCTCACTTAGCTTAGGGTTATTTTGAGAACCTTTTTTTTAAAGACAGGATCTCACTCTGTAGCCCAGGCTAGCTTCAGACTTGTAGCTTCAGCTCTTATTGCAGCTATTTGTAGAGGTTCCATGCAATTTAGTATAGTGTAAGAAGTTACCATTCTTCCCCTCACAGGAGTTCAGGATTGCATACTAATGGAGAACAAGTTCACTTTACTGACTCTTCAGTGCTTGAAATCCATAGTGATGTTTTATCTCTGCTAAAAACTTTTTTTCATCATAAGGAAATAAAGCTGAGTGGGTGTTCTTCACCTGCAGCCCAGCACTGAGGCAGGAGGATCACTTACTTGAGCCCTAAGTTCAAGACCAGCCTAGACAAGCTAGTGAGACCTTATCTCAAAGAGAAGGGAAAGACAAAGGGAGAGGTAACAGCAAAGCTCAGATACACTGATCCTGGGGATTCTCTGTGAAAATCATCCTTATAGACAAAATTAACCTTTAATCAAAAGAAAAAAGAAATGGAATTCTAACAAAAGTGGTAGTTCTAGTCCTATACCCTCCTTACTATCCACGCTTATGTTCTTTCTGAGACAAGACCTTCAGCAGTCACTACTTCCCATGTGCTGGGGTTATAGGCATGCACCACCATGCCCAGCTAGCAAGAATAATGACAACCAGGTGTGGTGTGGCTCACCTTTAATCCCAGACAGAGGCAGGTGGATCTCTGGGAGTTTGAGTCCAGCCTGGTCTTCATAGTGAGTTCCAGACTAGTCAAGGATACATAGTGAGACCCTGTCTCAAAAAAGAAGAATGAACAAATGAATGACAAACTCTTAATTTTATGAATGTTACCATTGTGTTATCGTGTGACTTTCATTATGAAAATAGGAAGTATAGTTCTCATGTAGCTGTACCATTTTGCTGAAGTAGTGATCAGATTTTGGTTAAATCTCCATGACATAAGTATTGTCTTTGTTCCACTATCAGAGTTGTGACTTCATTTACTTTCTTATTCTAAAATGTTAGGGGAGTTTTCTATACTTAAAAATTGGATTTGTGTTGTGTTTTTTACTTCATTGCTTTCAAGTGTCTGATTAAATTGTCCTTCACCTTTTTCACCTCTTAAATCTATGTGGCCATCTTGTATTTGATTATTCTTTATCCTAAAAGAAGCCATTCATTGTCTTAAGAATAATTGATCTGTCAGCAAGAAAGCTGCATGACAAAATATGTGTTGATGACGAGTTCCTTCCTGGTACTCTTCCATTCCCAGGTCGATGTATGACTTGGAAACCCCAAGGTTCCTGCCTTCTTTGATCTGTTTTTCTCTGTCTTACTGGATGACTCAAGAAAAAGTCAATAGTTGATTAATGTCACATCGCCTCTGCCGTTGGGTAGTTGTTTCCATATGAAATAGCATCTCTGAAGTCTTCTCAGCTCCTTTTGTGGCCTCTAGATGTGTATTGAACCCACGTGCTTTAAAGCAGATGTTCCTCCATGAGGAAGTACATTTGGGGTCTGTTCTTGTGAAGCTGGCACCTCCTGTCTACAAGGCATCTGCAGTGCTATCCACAGTGCAGTGGAAAAGATGAGTCATCTAACAAAGGTTGAAAGTTAAAATATTCCTGAGTACAAATTATTATCTCTGTCTGCTTTCCTTCCAGAACGTTCTTCCTCTTTCTTGCCCTTCAGCTTACTGACTTTGTATGATCCTGTGTTTGCCACTTTATGATTCTAAAAGCCATCACCCAGTCAGCAGACTGGGTACTATGTGCCAGGCTCTCATCTATGTGCTGGGGACCCAGGGTTAATAACATACTGTTCCTGCTCTCGTAGAGCATATCCTCTAGATAAGCTAAACACCAGTATTATTTAAAAAAGAAAGAAGCATGCGCTATGAAAAAAATGTTGAAAGTTGATTATTGCTAACATAAGGGACCTCAAAAGGCCTGTTAAAGGAAATACTATTTGATTTGAGCAGAGAGTTGAAAGAATGGGGCACAGCCTATAGAGAAGACAGGAGATTGGTATGGACTAGGGACACAGTATAGAAATGCTGAGTGAAAGAGCCTGAGATGAAAGCCTGTGTGGCCAAACTGTGGGGATAACCTACACTGATGGGGACTGTAAGGGTTTGGGGGTTCCTTACAAAGAAGGGAAGTTGTTGGAAAGTCTTAACCAGGAGAACAGTAGGGCTGCATTTCAGAATGGTATTGCAGGTGACTGGGAAACAGCTGTTTCTCCCAACAGAGTAAGTAGCTGTATAGGATCAAGTGCCTGCCTGAGAAAAGCAGTTTCCGTTCATATTTCTTCTCAAAATGGAGAAAGCATAGAAAAACGTGTCTGATTATGGACACTGTATTCTGCTCATCTAGCTAATATTGACAGCTTTTCTGTGCTCCCAAATGTTATAAACAGTGGGATTTTCTACTTCTGAAAGTACCTCTTCGAGAGAACTCCTAAATGTCAATGTAGCATTGAGGTCACCTAGCATTCTAATTTAGTCATAAACAAAATTGGATTTGGAAAATTCTTAGGAAGTGTGAAACATTACTTATAGCATATTTTTTTAATTGCTGTTATTTTAAAAATAGGAACTTGTCCTAATTTATCTTTTCCACTTGTTGTAATGCTTCACTTAGACTTTTGTAGAAAGGCTTTAAAAGGTTCAACTCATTTCCATTAGTCACTGTTTTCACTGAGAGCCATTTGGACACAGCTTTAGAGACTACAATAGACTTACCTTTAAAATAAAGGAACCATTCTTGCTTGCTTTTTTTTTTCAAGACAGGATTTCTGTGTGTACCTTTGCGCCTTTCCTGGCTCACGTGGTAGCCCAGGCTGGCCTCGAACTCACAGAGATCCACCTGCCTCCCCAATGCTGGGATTAAAGGCATGC
Source organism: Onychomys torridus (assembly GCF_903995425.1). NCBI lineage: Eukaryota > Metazoa > Chordata > Mammalia > Rodentia > Cricetidae > Onychomys > Onychomys torridus. The sequence goes on along the minus strand of NC_050445.1, from coordinate 31,662,361 downwards.
ACCACCGCTGCCCGGTGCTTACTTCTTTTTTTTTTTTAAGATTTGTTTATTTAATGTATATGAGTGCTCTATCGACTTTATGCCAGAGGAGGGCATCCATTCACACTAGAGGTGGCTGTGAGTCACTGTGTGGTTGTAGGAATTGACCTCAGGACCTCTAGAAGAGCAGCCAGTGTGCTTAACTGCTGAGCCATGTCTCCAGCCCCCATTCTTGCTTGCTTTTTTCAGGGGGGGAGGGGAAGGAAGGTTGAGACAGGTTTTCTCCATGTAGTTTTGGTGCCTGTCCTGGATCTCGCTTTGTAGACCAGGCTGAACTCAGAGATCGTTTGGCTCTGCCAGAGTGCTGGGATTAAAGGAGTGAACTGCCCGGCTTCTTGCTTACCTTTAAACTGATACAGGATCCTTTTTATCCTAGTCACTTTAAAACAGTTTTGTTTCTAACTGGGTATTTTTTCCTTTTTTGCAGTAAGCTTGATTTTTTTTTTTTTTTAAAGATTTATTATATACACAGAAGAGAGCACCATATCTCATTACAGATGGTTGTGAGCCACCATGTGGTTGCTGGGAATTGAACTCAGGACCTCTGGAAGAGCAGTCGGTGCTCTTAACCTCTGAGCCATCTCTCCAGCCCATAAGCTTAATTTTTTTTTTATTGAGGTGCACCCACGAACTGGCCAGCAGCTGCCTCATAATTCCTGTTAAAGAGAACAAGTCTGAATCCATTTCTTGGGATTGGTCAGTTAGATTAGTCCATCCCAAGTATCCTCCATCCATGTGGCTAAAGACTATTCCCCTTCTTTTGTCCAATCTATGGGCCCTGGTGGATAAAGGCAATCTTTTGCATGGCAAGACAATGTCAGGGTGTTTCCTATGATAGGGAGCCTTTTATTTCTCCGTCAGGATGCATTTAGGTTCCCTTTGCATAAGTTGAAAACAATACAACAAAACTGTTAGCCACAGGACAATCATGGTGCAAATTTCAACAGCAGGAACACAAAGTTATGTTAGACAGTCAAACCTTAGAAAGTTTGTTCTTTAACAGTCTTTTTTCTGTGACTTTCCACCTTTGGGGGCTGGGCTCCTCTTTCGTGGGTTTCTCAGGTTCTTTCTTGAGGTGTGAAGAACTTTTATAAATTCAAGTTCCATTTGCTTTTGGGATACCATCTTACAAGGACTCCAATTTGCAGTAGGCTCAATAAGGAAGGGAATGGCTCAGTTGCCTTTAGCCTACTGGCTGTGGGTAGGTTAGGACTTCTGTTGGTCTTTTCTGTATCAAATACACAGACTGCAAGCCCAGTGACACTTTGAGATCTTTGGCAGCAGTTAACTCTGCAGCTCACACATGATTGAGCCTGTATGATAATGAGTATTCAGAGACGGGTAATGCCTGGGGGGCGCTCACCAACCTAAGACAGAGCACCTGTGTGGCCTGGGCAGGTGTCTCCATGATGGGTAAGGTGACCTGGGTGTTTTTTCTTAAATGTATCTACTGTGTATCATAAGTGACATAGTAAAGAAAAAGGCTGGCAACTCTTCAAAATGTCACTTAACATAACCTGTTGAGGATTACTGCTTAGGTGTAAAGAGAATGTTGGGTGAAGAAGAAACTCCTTCAGTGTATTAGATTAAGGTTGCAGCCCCAGGCTCCTAGAAAAAAAGTGTTTGCTGATGGGCAGGGGTGGGTACCATGATTCCAGTTTTGGACATGGCAGGTCAGTTGAGTGTTGGAAACCCAAGTGGTGTTACTCACGAAACTCTGATTCACAGGATTAAAATTGAGGTGACAGATCAGAACTGAGCTCATAAATATCAATGATAACATAGGAGATGAGCAAAGGTTGGAAATGGAGTAGTGGAACCAAAATAAGATGTCTTCTGGAGAGTGACCTCACTTTTTGTTCAGCAGTGGTATGGACCCTGGGGTGTATAATACTATGCAGTGTACCACAAATGTATGGGAAAGTTACGTATATTTTCTTACATCTTAAGAAATGAAACCTTTAGCCCTTACCATGCATGGTGGCATCTGAGACATACTTAAGAGGCTGAGGCTGGAAGGCTTGTATTTCAGCGTTTGTTTGTGTTACATAATGAGTTCATGCCAGCCTGAGCTAAACAATGAGATGCTGTTTGAAAAACAAATAAAATATCAAACCTTAATTAATGAAGTATTTTGGTAGAAATAACTCACAAAACCAACAATATCTAATATGTATTATTAACTTTAAAAAAAGCTTTTTGGAAGTTCTAACTGGCCTGAAACTTGCTATGTAGACCAGACTGGCCTCGGAACTCACAAAGATCCTCCTGACTCTACCTCCCGAGTGCTGGAAATTAAAGGCGTGTGACACTAGCCATCTCTCCAGTTTCTAAATTTTAATAAATTAATAAATAAAAATAAATTCTATTTTCCTGACCACAATTAAAACTATAAAATTTTTAACTAAGGAAGCATTACAGGCAACAAAAGAAAACTCCCAGTGGCAGGACTATAGTGTGTAATGTTTGCTTCTAAGAAAGTTGGATGTATTAAATAAATGTTTGATAATGATAAGTGCCCATTGTGAAGAAATGCCAGAAGTAGAAAAATCACTGAATTGTTGTGTAGAAAGTCTTGGGAAGAATTGACTTAGCTCAAAGAGTATATTTTAAGTCGTTTCCCCTGTAAGCTCACCAGCATTAGCAGATTTCTGATTCATCACTCAGGGCCTCAAAGCTCACATAAAGGAGTAAGAAAACACTTTATACTTAGGAAGTCTGATTTCAGAAAAGCGGTATAATGGAAACCAGCTTTTAGCAATTCTGGAGGAACTATAGATAGGAAGAAATGGAGGCTTTCATTCAGTAGGTTTGATTTTTAAAAAGGGATACATATAATATTGATTATTGCTGGGGGATGGAAAAGATCCAGAAATAACAGTGGAGTTGTAGAAAGAAAGAATGGTGTCTGGGGGAGGTGCAATGCTGCTTCCAGTCGGAGCCCTTTAGAGTATAGGTTGGGCAGTTATCAGCTCTGGGGAAGCACAGGGAAGAAAGACCAAGGATGAAGAGCTTTCAGGTGCTGTGATGAAGGAGCAGTAGACGGGATGGCAGCTGTAGGCCCTGCCAGGAAAGAGCCTGAAGAGTCCCAGTGGGGTTGACTCCCACATGATTCATGTCTGTGGTTTGGAAGGAGAAGTAGAGAAAGGGCAATGTAAGTTTTGGACTTCGAGGCTTACAGGCAAGAATGGGCATTGAACAGCTAAGACGCAGACTGCAGTGCTGACAGAAGAGCTGTGTATACAAAAATTTCCAATGTCATTTGCAGATTTTCAGAACCATTATTAGTAACTCTCTGGATTATATTTTCACCTCAGTGTTACTTTTTCTCATTTGTTAGAACAGATAAAGACACAGTCTTGCATCCATGAAGATGTTAAATCAATTTAGGTGCAATGCTTTATTTCTTATCTATTTTGACCCCTGGTTTCTACACAGTCCACAGCAGGAGCATCATTATTGGCTAATGCCTCACCTCTGACTCTCATGACATCACCTTTGTCTGTAACAAATCAAACTGTGACTCCTTTTGGGATGCTGGGTGGCCTTGTTCCAGTGACCATGCCCTTCCAGTTTCCCTTGGAGCTACTTGGCTTTGGAACGGACACAGCTGGAGTGACAACCACCTCGGGATCTACCTCAGCCGCTTTCCATCACAGCCTAACTCAGAGTAAGTGGAGCTCTGTTTCAAATGAACGCAGGGACCATCCACACCACATGTCTGTTGTAATGAAGTATGTAGGAGAAAGTCAATGTGGGGGATGTCTTAGCATGCTCATGGCTATATTTACATAAGTCAACTTTCAAAATATGTGTGGTAGTGTTAAAAAGCTCTTGGTGCCAGGGCTTACATTGGCACTAGAGAAGAAGACTAAGGGGCTCACATCAGAAAGATCACCACAAGTCTGTTTTCCTCTCAGATTTACTGAAGAGTTTACAACCGGGAAGTCAGCATGCAGCAACACTTTCCCACTCACCTCTGCCTACACACTTACAGCAAGCGTTTAATGGTAAGCAAGCCGCTCGATTCTATCATTCTAACTGTATAGAGATGCTGACTCAATATCCTTCAAACAGTAGGAATGGGATGACAAAACACTGGATCCTCAGTGGCAACAAACACATTGAAGAGAAAGAAAAAGGGTAAATGAGATATGCTAGACACAAGAGGAAAAGATTTTATTATATAGACATGTTACCTAAGCATGGATTCATAAAATAATTAAGCAAAGTTGTAGACAGAAGTTGACAAGAAGGCTCAGCAGGTAAAGTACTTGAGTTTTGTCCCCAGAACCCACAAAAAGAGGACACCAGGCACACATGAGGATACACATGCATACATGCAGGCAAAACTCCCAAACACATAGAATGAAAGCTAAAATAAACTATGCACCAGTTTACTCTTGAGCATTGGGCAGAAATTGGAGCTGTGCTTCAGTCTGGAGGCAATATGCTGTCCTTAATCTCATGATCATTTCTGTGGTCAGCTGCCCAAAACTCATCCTTGAGAGAAGGAACATAAACCCCTTATGACCTTCCTGCTCTTGATTCGGCTTGAATATATTCCTGTTCTGTGATCCAGTGGGGGACATGAGCTCTTGAGGATTGGTATGAATGTGACCACCTACAAGGAAGTAAGACAGACAGGATTCTTGATGATCAAAAGACCCCAGTGTTCCAGCTCTATGGGAACTATCTTATTTGGTCAACACCAGTCTCCCAGAACAGGAAAAAGAGGACTAAGTATTTTCCAAATAACAAAAGTTTAATTAAAACTTGTCATTTAAAAAGTGTGATATAAGGCATTAAACTTGAGTCTGGATTTTAAATTGTAGAATTGCTAATTTGGAAAAGCTTCACCAACACTATTACCCCACACTGAAGACAAAAAAAATTTTTAATAGATGTCATATGGGAAACTAATAAAAATAACTGATTGAAAGAGTCTCATCTGGTAAATGGTTGATAATAAGAGCCCATTAGTGTTTATTCTTTTTATTTTTTTTTATTTATTTTTTATTTTTTATTTTTGGTCTTTCAAGACAGGGTTTCTCTGTGTAGTTTTGGTGCCTGTCCTGGATTTCACTCTACAGACCAGGCTGGCCTGGAACTCATAGAGATTCCCCTGGCTCTACCTCCAGAGTGCTGGGATTAAAGGCATGTGCCCCTGCCACCACCACACGGCTAATTTTTATGTGACGTCTCCCCCCCCCACCCCCCCTGCTCCCCGAGAAAGGGTTTCTCTATGTAGCTTTGTGCCTTTCCTGGAACTCACTCTGTAGTGCAGGCTGCCTCAAACTCACAGAGATCCTCTTGCCTCTGCCTCTCAAGTACTGGGATTAAAGGCATGCACCACCATCACCGGGCTAGTGTTTATTTTCTTATTCTTATCTCAAAAAGGGGTCAAAAAAAGTTTTCTTTGCTTTTGTTTTCAGAGACAGTGTCTCACTGTGTAGACCTGGCTGACCAGGAGCTTGCAATATAGATCATACTGGCCTTGAACTCATTGTATGCTGTGTGCCACAAAGCCTGAGTGGCACAAATAATAAATATTTTGGACTCTGCAATCCTATAATCTTTTTTTACAACTACCTAACCTTATCATTATAATGTAAAATAGCCACAAATAATTTATAAACAAGTGAATAAAGCTGACTTTCAATAAAACTATATTAACAAAAACAGATGGTGGGCCAGATTTGGCCATGGGCCATACTACATTAAACTCTGGTATAAAGAATTTTACTCTAGTTACTTTGAACAAAATCTTTGTACCTTACTATTTTATAAATCTGATTATACTATTGATCAAATCATTTCTCTCTACAAATGAATATATGTATAGATATATCTTACTATGAATGAAAAAGGCCCTGGTTATTTAGTAGAACTAATAATACAACAAGTAATCACTAACAATGATACAGTTTTTCTTCTAAGACAGGCTGTGTTTTAAATTGTTTTAATGTTTGGCCATATATATATGACTTAGGATCCCAGTCAGTCCTCTTCCCTTCAGGAGTTCCCTCCCTCTCATTCTCTCAGACCTGGCTTGTCACTGGGTTTTCATCTTCCTTACCAGGGCTCTGGACTCACGGGTCATTGGGTCCTACCCTTGCCTGAGTAACTCCCTTTTTCTCTCCTCCTAGTGATTTTAGAAGTAGTTGGCTGAGGATCAGATAGAGTGGTTACATATCTTCTACAAACAGTGAAGGGCAACAGAATCAGTAGATGTGGAAACTAAGCTGCCAACAGCAGCCTTGCATCCTGTACCACAAGGCTAGGACCTAAACAAAGACATAGCTGGACTTTTTTCACTACCAATGTGATGTGTTGTTAATACTTGGGAATTATCACATGTCATATAATGGCAAAATATTTAATTTCTCTTACAAGAAAGTAAGACCTAGTCTTCCAAAGGAATCAAAATATGTGGTAGGTAGGTCCCTTGAAGGTGGGCAGTGTGTGATCTGGTTTCTCTGTGACCCAACATTGGGCATGGGAATGAGGTAAATAAATGGTAAACACCTACTGGAGTTTTTAATATAGTTTTTAGTCACCGAGTTTTACATCTTATGTTTAAACAACTTCTATAATGCCATCACCATGTGAGATAAAGGTTATCTTTTTAGAGATGTAATCCACAATAAACATTCTTGTTTTTTCTTTTTCTTTTTTACAACATGCCAATCCCTATTTAACGTTTCTTTTCTCAGATGGAGGCCAAAGTAAAGGGGACACTAAGTTACCACGGAAATCTCAGTGACTTCCCAGCAATCAAGAGAGGAATCATTTGGCTGGCTGATGGGACCTACCTGAAGGGAAAGTCTTATGTGGTCACAGGGCTGCTGTTTCTGTCGATGTTTACATTCTCGTCCCAAGCACTGTGCTGAGGAGGAAAAGGAAAGGAAATGTTGTTACTTGAGCAAAGCCAGGTGCAGGAAGGAGGAAGAGATGCTTTTGTGCAAAGTTAGTGACCTTGGTCTCTTAAAGTTCCCATCTTAACCTACATCAAAGAGACTCAGCTGTCAAACCCACAGAAGCATCAATTTGATTTTTTTTTTTAAAATATGGGGGAAGAAGGAAGTAGAGAGGATTTGGGTAAATGGCCATCCATCCTGGGGGTTGGATCTGAACACTCTACATACAAGTGCATAATAAAAGCAACTAAAAGTAGAATCAGCCCAGTTTGAGGAGAATCAGTCTGTGTAGGGAACAGATTTGCCATAGTCAATCGCTTGATGCTCTCCAGACAGTAGCCGAAGAGTACTGTACCCTCAGATGTCCTGAGCAAACTTGAATCTTCTCCAGTATGTAGCAGTTCCCAATGTAAGTCAGCAGACTGAAGAGGCTTCAGCAAAGTTGCTGTAGCATGGTGATATATATTACTATATCTTTTAGATTTTTAAAGTCAGGAAAGTGAGCCTATTGCTCTTAACAGACAAAACGTTGATGATGCCCTTTTTGTAAAAGGGTCTATTTTATCCTCCATTCAGAAGTAGGTACTGAACTCCTTTCTGCGGCTGCCTTGTCATCCGGTGTTGACTGGTTAGTATTTATTTCTAGTCCTGATGCGCAGAAGTGAGTGTTCGCATTTTCTCTTGATACTTGGGGTCTTTGTTGTTGGGCTGCTGCTTTGCTGCTCGTCTCCCTTGTAGCCTGCCAAGAGTTGCAGATGCCCAGTTCCCTCACTGCACAGTGCTCTTCACTAGTGGTACTTGAGGTGACTAGAGCTGTTGATATAAACAGAGTGTACACAGCATGTTTCTTTATGAGTCAACCAAATAACATATACATAATAGTATACTGTTTTAAAGGGATGAATTCCAGTAGGAATACTGATGTGCACAAAGGATCACCTTTTTTTACTATCACAATGAAGCTTTATGTCCCATATCCAATGCAGTAAAAATGTTTTGAGCATTTGGAATCTTAAAGTTTTACTAGAATTTACTCAGAATGTTGATATTCAAGTACACCTCCAGATAATTAAGATTCTTTAATTCTGGTTTCTGTATGTGAATAGAAGCAATGAAGGATGTAAAGGGGAAAACATACAATTCTCTTTGGATACATTTTATTTTGCCTCAACTACATTGGGGCATCCCTTGAATATTAAGCTTCTAAGTATTTTCAAATTACCCAAGAATAGCATAAGCTCTAAGCGATGTAACTTTATATATGAATTACAGACTAGCCTGGTAAAAACAAGGTTGCTTTCATATCCTCATTACATATTACCATGTATCATTACGTTTGTACAGACCAGAGTGTTAACCAGACCCCATTTTCCTTTAATAAACAAAAGTCTCAAGAAGTGTCTAGGACTATAATAACCAACCACAGATCTGCTCAGATTTTTATGCCTATAATTTGACTTCAAAGTCACATTGACATGCTTCACAGCAAAAAGTCAATGAATAAATGAAAACTTTAGTTCCAAGAACTTGTTGCAGTAAGGGAAAAAGATTGTTCAGAAGAACCGTTGAAGCTGGGTATTCTGGCCCATGCTTGTAATCCCAATACTCAGGAGGGTGAGGCAGGAGGATCTCAGGTTTGAGGCCAGCCTGGAGTATATAGCATTGAGACCCAGGCTAGTCTGTACTGGGCTGACAATGAGACCCTGTCTCCCAAAAAAAAAAAGAAAAAAAGAAAAAAAAGGAAAAAAAAAAAAGAAAAAAGAAAGAAAGAAAAGAAAAAAAGGAAAGGAATCATTATTATAATTTCTTAACTGTAGTAATTTTGTTTACCAATAAAACAAATACAGATGCTATATGAGCCCTAGTAGATATTTTGGAAAAATACAGGGACATTGCAGAGCTTTGACTTGAATTTAACATGTTAAGTTTCATTTGAAAGGTCTCTTCGAGAAGCTTGCTCAGCTCTTGGCTTACTCTAGCACCAGATGACTTCTTTTCAAACATGCCTGTTCATACTGCCTGGGCTGCTGTGCTGGGGGTGTGTTTAGGAAGGCGGCCTTGGGCTTTGCTTCCTCTACCCAGGGAGAAGTCAGGGCATATTAGTCTCTCTTCCTGCTGATACCTGTGTGTTTACATGGACACACACACATTCATATAAATCAATTGCTATTAAAAGTCAAATAATGATAATTATAGTTTCTTAAGTCCATCAATTCTGAACCATGCTATATGAAGGCCCCTGATGGTTCTTTGCCATCATTAGAAAAGAACAAGATTAGTAATTCTCTTTCCTGTGTCTTTTTATAAAATTACCTGAAACAGGGGGCTCTGAGAATATAATATGTAAAGTATATTCTGTTCCTGTCAGTCCTGATTCCCCAAGGACTGCTGTGAGAACCCTACTTCAGCAGCCCTTTCATGTTATACAGATGAATCAGAGTTCTTTCTACATGTAAATACATTTCTTTCTATATCATAACATTGAAAATGGTGTCCATAATTTATGGTTACCTGTCTTTACAGTTTTTATTACTAGAAACAAGCATATAAGTTGGTTATTTTTTAACAGAGACTTGCGACTCATGCTGTATTTTTGCACTTAAAGTCAGATTATGTTATTTTTAAAATGGTGAATAACTGGAAAGGATATCTGTAGAGCAATGTGTATCACTAAAAAAACATTAGCAACATCCAAATGCAGAAGTAAATCAGCACACTTAGATCCCATTCATGGGGTACTTGATTCAGGAAGATTAAGCTATTTGTTTCCACCTGTCTTATATTTGAAATTGCCTTCACTAGTGTATAAGCTGTTACTGTACATACAAGGTGATCCTCAGTATTCACAAGCAATAACAGTCAGCAGAGCTGTCCTCGGACAGCAGTGCTGGACCTCAGTTGGAGACTGTTTGGGAGCAAAGTGTCAAGCTCATTCAGAGCCTCCGAAATAAATGCAAGCAATAATTTCTATTAAAATTCAATTACAATTCTTCTCATGCTTCTGAGAACACAATGAGAAATCATGATTTTAAAACAATCTGGAGAAAAGATTTGGGGAAAAGAAGCCAAGTTAATCTATAGTAAGATAGTCCTTATACTTCGAAGGAATCAAGAAGATTCAATTAGTACATTTTTTTATGCCCACCACCCCTTTGATGGATGTTATTAACCCAAATTATGTTGTTTTGTGTCATAGACACTGAATAAGGCTTATTTGGGTCCCAACACTGGGGAAAGAACCGGGCATATACCTGTTTAAAGACTGTGGGTTTGACACCTGCTTGGAAACAGCTTATTGGAACTGATCTCAACCCAGGATATTTTTTCCCAAAGCAGATCTAAATTGTTTACTATGCAGAGATGGAAAGGGCAGGCACCCCTATTCTCTCTCCTCTGGTTGCCCTCTCCCACAATCCTTTCCACCTCTACTTGGTTCAAGACTTTCTGAAATGAAAATTCTATTGTTATTGCAACTGCCATTGGTTATGAGAACTCTGTCCTTTGGAGTCGTCTCTAGAACTCGTTATCTGTCCTACTTGCTGCTACATTTGGAAAATGAATTTGCCTGTGTTGGTTGACTTTACCTTCTCTATTTGTAGGAGATTTTGTCATGTCCTTTGACCCCTGTGTAGAAGAACTAGGGTACTTTATTTCAGGAGTGTACTATGAAAGCACACTGGTCCTTGTCTTGTTATTATTATCTAGGCTTTGGATTTGTTTCCTTTGTTTGTTGTGTTTTGTTTTGTTTTATTTTTCAAATTGAAAATAGAATGACGAAAATCTAGACTCCAGGCCAAACTTGAGAGCTGTCCTGAGCTTCAGCATGAGTACTTCTGCTGACCTAATGTTCTATGAAGGGCACTTTGACTTTTAGTTGTACATGTGTGACTGTTTGTTTGTTTTTGCTTTGGGAGTGCTTTTGGTTTTGTAAAAACAAAGCAGAAAAAAAGTACAGTAGTAGGTAAATGATCACAGACATGTTATGCAATTTTATTTTATAAAATTTTAAGGGAAAAATTTAACTCCTTGTAAATAATTTCTTATCTCTGGTAAAGATGCTTATATTACTCCTCTAAACCATGCTCAATTCAGGCCTTTGTCTTTGTTAAGTGCCTTTTATTTCTTTCTTTTTCTCCCCTCTTTTGAAACTTTTCTGACACCTTCGAGTACATACTGATTAAGTCAGGGGATTCAGGAGAAAGAATCTCAGACTTGCCAAAATCATGTCATGTTATAATACTCTTCCTGTGCTTTGTATGTGTGGACACAAGTATGAGATGCACAGTGTGTGTATAAAACCAGGCACAGCTGTTCCATGGTAATCTTTCTAAGCACTGCCCTTTGGACATTGCAGAACTTCTGCCTTGTTTTCCATTGCTTTGAGTTGATTCAGATGGGCAGATTGGGAAGTAGTCTTTGCACATGATGCTGGCTTCCCCTTCTAAGTATCTGTAGAAGTTAAAATGTGTGTGTGTGTGTATAGGGCATTATATATATATATATATAAAACATATATGTGTTGGTTTTTGCAAGCATAATAAACTCGGTGGACTCATTGACTATTTCTGGATGTAATCCACTTCTCTCTACCCTTCAGATTTGGCAGAAGTAGTGTGTGAGGAAGTATCAGGATAACAAGAGTATCTTGTGAGTCAATCTGATATGGTGCCCTATGCAGACAAGATTAAACACGTGGAGGGCTAGACCTAGAACCATACAGTGGTAGCTGAATACACTTTGAAGGAAGTTAGCACCCATGTCAATATTAAAAGGTGTTTTCTTATGGAAAATTATCTGTAAGAAATTATATAGCTGAATACCTTGAAAACTTCAATAAACTTTAAGATATTAGATAGTGAGGAAACACTCATAATCTGCAACATACTTGAGAGATTTTCAATCTTTTTATTTTCCAGATGATTAGATTTTGCTCTAATTTCATGATTATTTAAATATCTTTCTTGAGCAAAATAATATGACTTCCAATATCTAAGATTTATTTATCAATTTTTTAGATGTGACATGTTGAAAGTGACTAAGTTGAACCAATTCTCTAAACAGTACAAATATATCTATAAAGGACCCCATTGAAGTAATATTTTAATTGGAAAAGGAGACTAAAAGGCTAAAAGAGGAAGCTCCTGGTAGCAGAGCTGTCATCAGGCAGCTAGGATCAGTAGTGAGTGTTATTCCTAAACTACTTTATCTAGGGGATGTCATTTAACCTTCGTGCCTCAGATTACCCATGAGACAGTTGGGTATAAGAATAATCGCCTACCTCCCAGGGATATCAGAGACTTGACTATTTCAAAAATATTTTGAGTTTTTCTAGAACATCCTATATAATTATAGTATTATCTTCCTGCAGAGGTTGAAAAACATATGTGGATATAAAGAGCACCCTATGGTCTTTATGTTTAAAAAAACAATCACTGGAATTTTAATTTAGACACATATTTGATATTTAAACATACCATATTTGTAGTGTGGTAGAATTATTAGTTTCAGATTAATCAGAGCAGATGACACTAAGTTTCTTAACTACCAATAGGTTTTTAAAGCTTTTATGATGTTATTACTTGTGTAATGTTTTCAAAGGTTGTGAAAGTAAAGTTAGATGAAGTTTGGTTTACTGATAAATGATCCTGAAAGGTTATAGCCTCCCTCTTAGACCTTCTGAATCAAACTTCCGTGTAGTGCTTGCTTGGTGGTGGGGAAAAACTAAGTTTTTACCTTTCTAGGAGGAAATCAGACCCTGCACACTGCTCCTGTGTCTGTAGGTTTATCCGGCTTTGCCCTGGGGGTGGGGCAGGCCTACACCTAGGCAGCTGTCTATACTTTTAACTTTGCAGTTCATGCTTCTTCAGCCCATGAGCAAGTTGGAGCCATCAGCTGCTCGGGCTGTAGGTGGGAGAAAGAAAATAGGATTCACTTTCTGGCTGGGGCAGAGGTAGAGATGGTCAGGGGAGAAGGAGACATGATTTCCCTAGCTCCCAGGAGTTTAGATCATTTTATCTCACCTTCTATTTGTGCATACTGAGTAATAATACATGAAATGTTTCTCTTTAAAACAACAGGAACAAATGGATGCTGCAGTTTTTGTTAGGGCTAAATAGTGTGTGTGAGAGAGTGAGTATGGGTGAGTTTAAATTACAGCACACATTCAGTGTCAGCAAAGACAGAGAGCGCAAGGTGTTGAGGAGCAGGTATCCAGCTCATGTGAGTTAGGAGAAAGCACTAGGCCTACGCAGCTGATACATCTAGGCTGACCACAGAACTGGCTCAGACCTAGTCATTCTCTAGTCTTAAGGGATTTTCTGTTGGTGGTGTTTGTTTTTCTAAAATCACTTTGGGGATTTTTGTTTATTTTTTTCCTTAGTTCATAGCCTCTGAGTATCAGCTATGCAGATAAGCATACTCTTTGTTTTCCACATTTCCTTCTTGTTCCGTTCTTCAGTAACAAATGTGAAGATTTCAACCCAAAGTAATAAGGTTTAGGGGTTTTGTTGAAGGTCTGAGTGTTTTCTCTGGGGAAGAGTAACAGCAGCCTAAAATAGAAGTGTTGTCTGTGTTCATCTGCCCTAAAATGTGAACTTGACATAAAAAGCTAGCTGATAATCCCTTTGCCTGTGCAGACCTAGAATTAGTGTAGTGGAACATGTTTGAGCTTTTATGAAGTCACCCAGTGTAGTGCTGAGTTAGTGTTTGGTTGACAGAGCTGAAAAGATGCTCAGGCTCTGATTGAAAACAGCTTCAGCATTCAGGTTGAAGTCTTCATTTCTCTTTGTCTTCGTTCTTGCCTTTGGTGTGGAGCTCTTATGTCACCCACTGTTCCACTACGATCCAGGAAGGAAAGGTCAATTGTTTCCACATCCTCTTCTCTGTAACTTTTCCATCTGCCCTCTGTCCCCATCCAACACAAAGAGAGTATAGGGGATCATTTACATCTTAGCAGAGATGTAAGCATAGGTTATCTTTAGAGTTTAATGGGAATACTTTTGACTAGCCTGATGCTAAATGACATTTTTCTCATGCACACCCTAAGTACCATTTACTTTAAAGTGGTTCTTTGCGATCTCCTTGTGTTGTGATGTTTCTGCTTCTCTGTGTTTCCTATGGGTTCCCATTTCATAGCAGTTGATACTCCAACTTGGTGTACTTTTTACACTGCTACCCACACTGGTCTTACTAGTACAATTAAGTACAATTAAGGTTCTGTACATAGTCCAGAACTTGGGGATTTTTCCTCTTCTCATTTATATTAAAAAACAGATCTTATAGGCTGAAGGTGTAGCTCATTGGTGGAGTTCTTGCCAAGCGTTTGTGAAGCCTGGAGGTACCTACCCAGCAGTGCAAAAATAACAGTAAATGGATCTCATTTTTACACAATACCAGTACCTTTCAAGATTCATCAGCAGAAATAGGATCTTCTTTAGAGGCTCGTAACAGTCTGCCTTGCTGGTTTTCTTACCTCCCCTAGAACAGAGCTCTTTGGCTAAGGTCTGTCTGAGCCAAGCAGACCATTGAATCCTTAGTCCCAGTTTTAAGTTCCTCAGAAAACTTTCATATGCCCTCACTTCGCTACAGTTACATAATTCAGTTTGACCCTGAACATGGCTGCTGGGTGCTTGGTGGTAGAGCTTTGACTGACACCAGATAAGATGGCTTACCTGAGATAATGTGAAAGTCAGCAGCTCTGTCTGTCTTCAGAGTACGCTTAGGAATCGACAGCAACCAAGAATAGCCATTGTCTGCCCATGTGACAACCTATACTTAAAATTTCACAACCATATTATATTTTCTCTATTTATAACCATAAACTTTCCTTCATTCTTACTTACTTCTACTGTTTGCAGAAACATTGTGCCCTGTCAGAAAATTGTTTTTCCCTCACACTGGCAAACTTACCAAGGATTTGCCCAATTTTAGCTAGAAACATAAAAAGGAAAATAAATTTTTGTCAGTTGACAAGGGTATTTATTTGTTTTAAACAGTTAGAAAGTTGAGCCAGGTTTGGTCAGCTTTCCTGATATTTCGGCTCTGCCTCCATAATTATATTTTTGATATGTGATCCAGGGTCTTCTCCCAGCAGGGCTTGTTTCCCTCCCATACAGCTTCCTCTGATTCATTGTTAGCCTCTAAGAAGAGAGCCAAGCTTTGCAGTGACTGATTGTCAACTGTCATTGAAAAATGTCTTATTCTAGAAGATATTGGAGTGCTAAACCATTCTTGGAGGAGAGTGTTAAACAGTGTCAATTTTTAAGGAAAGGAAAATAATTCTGGCTGGTGAAAACTTTGTACGCCAAATAATGAACAGAAGTCTAACCAAGGTGATTAAGAGATGGGTGTTTTCTCTCTTTGCTTGTGAGCAAGGTTCATTTATGATTGTCAGAATTCCCGTGGAACTGCAGAACTATTTGCTATAACCTGAAAACAAGAGCCTGAATTTTAGTCTGGTGAAGCACAGATTTCCAACCCCATGTCCAAGTTTAGCTAAGGGGAGACTTGTTTAGTAACAGAAGGAAAACTAGTTATTTATACCGTGAGTGTCCACTCTACAGAGCTGCTTCCCACCAGGGAAATGGTTCTTCCTCTTCAGTCAGCTCCACCCTACACAGATGTTCTTGTGTTTGCAAGCCAGTCTCCAAGAAAGGAGCCTGAGAAGTTGATGGTCCTTTAGGGGAAAGGCCCCAATTACTGTGTTGCAGCTGCTTGCAGGAAGGTGTATTTTTACTAACTTGAAGGAATATATGCTGTATTTCAAATAAGTGTGTGACTTAATACTTTGGGATTTTTTTTTTCCTCTAAAAACTGGACCTGAACACAAGCTTTGAGTTGGTATTTGTAATAATCTCAGGACCTGAAAGATTGTAGCATTTAGTGTGTCTTAAAAATTATGTACTGTACCAGCCATGGAGTTTTGTAAATATACCTGTCTCCCTTTTTTTGTATTATTTTAGTAAATAAATAAATAAATTTATAAAAGGGGGTGGTGATGACGTGTGTGTGTGTGTGTGTGTATGTGTGTGTGTGTGTGTGTGTGTGTGTGTGTGTAAGGCTCTTTTAAAACAGACTGGTGCTTGTTGAATTTCTAGTTCGGCTCAGCAGGAATATGCACACACTGCTGCTCCTGACCCTGCACTGAGCAAGGAGGAGGTCCTTCATCCTGCCTTTCCAGTGCTCTATGCAGTCCTAGCAAATGGAAAGGAACTTAGAACCTAAGCTCTTCTCCACAGCCATCTTGCTATTGCCATCTTGGTCTAGTTCCAGAACCCTTTAAACTTTGGCACTAAAGCTTCCACACTTCACTAATTTCTAGTTTTAGAACTCATAACTTTTCTAAGAAGAAAAAGAAGAGCAGGTTTTTAAAAAAAAAAGAGAGAGAGAGAGAAGAACCTCACATTTCATAAGACCCCTGATGAATTTGGATATGGGAGAACATAAACATTCCTAACTGTGAATTTACTAAATTGGCCCTGAGATACGCTCCTTTGGTGCAGGGATTTTTGTTTCTTTTACTTTGCAGCAGCCTTGTTCATATTCCAGGTGTAGCTAGCAAACCCATTTTGAAATAAGAGCCTTACTTGATTCAGACAGAATAGATGTTTCCTGTCTATCCTTTGTGACAGGACCTCTTACATGAGTGTGTTTTTTTCTTTTGTATATGTTATGTGTTTGTTGTATTAAATAAAGAAGACTGTAAATATTACTTCGTGTCTCTTGTGTTATTGCGCTAACTAGGGTTTAAATGCTCCACTGTCAGCAGGAGTTGAGAGTCTGTATTATACTGTATCTAGCACCATGGGCAATGAAAGAAAGAAAGAAAGAAAGGGTACAGGTACAGCCTGCTTGTTGTGTTCTAAACAGTTTGCAATCACTCGACAATGTACAATTGTCAAGAATTATTCAAATTTCTGGTACAAAAATGTGCTCCCTTGCCACGGGACATTTGAGTTCTGTTCTACAGCGACAGAGGAAGGCTCCAAGGAGAGAGAGCTTTAGGTGAACCTCCAAGGACAGGTCCAGAATTGGCAGTCAGGAAGGAGTGCCAAGTAGATGTGCTTGGGAGGTGTACATCTGAGTGGCTGAGGAAGGCAGATGGTAGAGTCTTAGCATGCAGGCTCACTGGGTTCTTCCTGCAGGCAATGGCATGTGCTGTACACAGAAACTATGCATAGCATATTGATATGAACAATACGTATCTGTGCATAGAGAATATAGACAGGGACATAGACCCCCAAAATATGAGTAGTGGTTTGAATGTTTGTTCTCATTTTCCATTTATGTTGTGTAGTTTCAGTGTCTTGTCTTGAAGATGAAAAGGACTTCTAAGAATTTCAAATGGCATCAGCTGTTTGGAACTACCAATTAAAGACAGCTGTGTCTGTGTTCCTGCCTGTCATTCTTATTGGCCTTGGAAGCAGTTCGTGATGCCTCCCAAAAAACCTCCAAAACACCTGAGTTAAATAATTTGATGTGCCAGGCAGTGGTGGTGTGCAGCACTCAGGAGGCAGAGGCCGGTGGATCTCTGAGTTTGAGGCCAGCCTGGTCTACAAAGCAAGTTCCAAAACAGCCAGGATTGTTACACAGATAAAAACCCTCTCTTGGAGGGAAAAAAAATATAATTAGTGATGTCATACTTTTGTCAGTGTATAATATTGATGTATTAAAGTTGCCATTGTGGTGTATTTTTTAGAAATTTACTTTCATTTTTGTTTACAAATGTGTATGTCCACTTGTGGGTATATGAGTGTGCATGTGAGTGCCCATAAAGGCCAAAAGAGAGTTGCACCCCTGTAGCTGAAGTTCTAGGCAGTTGTGGGCATCTGATAGGGATGCTGTGAACTGATTTGGGTCTTCTGAAAAAGGAATGAATGTGCTCTTTAAGCACTGAGCCGTCTCTTCCAGCCCCCAAAGATGCTGTTGCCATCAGTCAAGGTATTTAAAAGATCTATTACTGGGTCAGCGAGGTGGCTCAGTGAGTAAAGATGCCTGCTGCCAAGCCTAATAGCTTAAGTTTGATGCTTTGCCCACATGATGGAAGGTGAGAACCAACTCCTGAAGGTTATCCTCTGACCTTTACATATTCATATATTCTCTCTCTCTCTCCCTCTCTCTCCCTCTCTCCCTCTCTCCCTCTCTCTCCCCTTCCCCCTCTCTCTAAATAAAATGTACTTTAAAAAAATCCATTATGGGTTTGACACTATCTTACACAAAGCAATAAATAAATAATAGCTTTACCATTCATATATAATAAAAAAATTTGAGGCAGGGTTTCTTTTTGTGGCCTTTACTGGCCTTGAACTTGTAATCCTCCTACCTCAAACTCGTCAATGCTAGACAGCAGCTGTGTGCCACTGTTCCTGATATAACCTTATTTCATCATTTCTTCTGTACATGAAAATAGAACTCAGGAAACTTTTTTTGAAGAAAGTCATCCAAAGAACTAAAAGGTTTCTGAATAAGCTAATAGAGAGCTAAGAAAGAAGTGGGTTAGACCAGTGCTGCCATGTAGACCTGAATGGGGAGCAGGTGTTTAGAAGAAAGTGTTACTAGACTGGAAAAATTAAAGTGTGTTAGGGTAGGCCTTTAATACCAGCAGAGCATTAAAGAGGCTGAGTTTGGGACCACTCTGATGTTTATACTGAGTTTCAGGTCAACCTGGGCTGGGTAGATTAACCCTGTCTCAGAAGAAAGAAAGAGAAACTGTGTTAATAAGGAAGCAGGTATTATCTTTCAGCATGGAGACAACAAAATGGAAAGTGGTTTAGGAAAGGTCTAGATGGAGTTTCAAGCCAGATTTAACAAATTGTTAATGAAGATACTTTGCTTTTACAAATTCTTAGGGGTGAGTGTGTAGAGATTGGAGTCTGAGTATGTTTGTAGCATTACAGTAATCATAGGAGTACAGGATAACATCATGATAAGATTGGCTGGGTAAATCAAATGAACACTTCATAGCGTGTCTTAAAATAATCAAACACTGAGCATGCCACTGCATGCCTGTAATCTCATCTCAGGCTCATCCTCAGCTACACAGAGATCAGCCAGGGTTACGTGAGATCCTGTCAGAAAGAGCAGAGTGGTGTTACATTGTAGGAGAGACCCCTGTGCTTTTCAAAGGATAGTGACAGTTGCCTCTTCAGGTATATTCTAGTATGTCTTGTCATCTCAAAAACTTGTGTCATCCACATGTCCCTTGACGTGGCTTGTCCTTTTCTGTGTGTATTACCGCTGTGTCCTGGCGTGTGTCCCTTCCCTGTCTCCCCACTAATTTTTTTTACTAGTAGAGTGGCGTATGCGAAGGTGAACAAGTTGTCACTAGTTAGACGGGTTCATGTGGCTCCACTATGAGACTCTCGCTGAAGATGTGTTCTTGCAGGTCTTCCCCCCCAGTGAGAGTGGCTGGATCAGACGTGGAGAGCACTGAGCGAGCAGAGTGCCTAGTACATACTAATGACAGCGACTGCAGATTCTTCCTGTCTTTGCTTCTCAATGCATGCTTCCTCTTTCCCATTTCTCCAAAACACAGAAGTGAAACAGTCCTATGAAGATCTGCTGTGATCACTGCTTAGCACACGAGTATGGATAAAAACCCAGCTAAAATGTGACATTGCAGGTGTCAGAAACTCCTAACTTAAAAAGAAAGGGGAATCTTGTGTATCTCAGCGGTCTTTTGAAAGGTACCTGGTGCAGGTGAAGCTTTATCTAGTGGTCACTAAAGTCCATCTCTTCACAGGTAGTCTTCCTGCTACTGGCCCCAAGTTGTTCTTCATAGCCACTTGGCTACTGCAGTTCCAAACTCTTTGTGAGCATATATCGCTTATAATGTGTCAGCTCAAAAGCATTCTCTTCCCTGATTATTCGCTTTGTCCTTCTGTCCGTCCTTTAGTCCCTCACACTGTACTGCCCCATCCTTCAAGCACCTGTTACTTTTTTTGATATGTCCCCTTGTGCATGCATCTTGGTAAGTAGCATTACTTTGCACACATACAGATGTAATCTATACAATTGAAACTATGCTATACATGCCTCCTGTCTTTCCTGTGGGTTAATCTACATTGTTCCATGTACTTGTGTGCTTCTGTGGTCTGGTGCACCATTTTTCCTAAGTGTGTATCCTACCTCACTGTAAACAGCTCATTCCCTAGAGGTGGTTACCTGAGGTTGTCCTTAAGTCCTTGTTACCACTGAAAAAGGCTCTGGGGGTCTCCCTTTCTGGGATTGCTTGTTCATCTTTGCTAGCTGTTCAGTTGTACTTTCTGTCTTCACTGTAGACACTCCTCTCTTGTGAGTCTTAGGTGTCATATTTTTATCCATTCCTTGTCTTTTAAACTTTGTGTATGGTGTCCTTTACTGAACAGAAAGCCTTGCTCTTTAATAGTCAAATTTAGCAAATTTAGTATGGTAACTCACACTCAGGAGGCCAAAGCAGGAGAACTGAGTTTGAGACCAGCCTAAGCTGCATAATGAGGTCTGGTTGCACACGGTTTGGGGGAGATAAGAATGAGAATATTTAGGTGTTTTCAGGGATGGTGTCTAATACGCTTCCCTATCTAGACCACAGATTTTCTCCTTGAAGACTTGGCTTACCTTTATCTTCTTTCTGTCACTCATCTGCTGTCTGTTTCATCCACCTCATAATCCTCCTCCATCAATCTGTAGTGCCAGTTTTGTCCTCTGTCCAGTGCTCATGTACAGAAGGGTCTGCTGCTGAGCTCTGAGAATGTGGGACTCCATGAGACTTTGTACTTTTGCATCAGCACCATACTGCTCGTCATTCTTGTGAGTTTAGAGTGTGCCTTACATCAAGTCCCCAGTTGTCCTCTGCCCACCTGTGTTGAGTGAGCCAATTGTGGATTTTTATTGTCATATAAATTTCACATTGTGCTGGGCTGGAGAAGTGGGTTCAATAGGACCCAGCTGCACCTACATGGCAACTCATAACCATCTATAACTCCAGCTTCAGGGGGTCCAGTGTTCCCTTCTTACCTTGGTGGGCACCAGGCATGCACATGGTACACAGATATACATGCAAGTAAAACCTCATATGCATAAAAGTTTAATAAGTCTCACATTTTTAAAAATTCACATTGTGTTTAGTATGAGTAGCACATGCCTTTAATCCTTGCACTCTAATGACAGAGACAGGCGTATCTCTGAGTTCAAGGCCAGCTTGGTCTAAATACCGAGTCCTGAGATATCTAAGGTACACAGTGTGACACCCTCATTCAAAAAAAGAAAAACCACATTGCATTAAAGAATTAGGCTGAGGGCATAGAGAGTTGGCTTAGGAGTTAAGAGCTCTGGCTGCTCCTCCAGAGGACCTGGGTGAGTTCTAGCACCCACATGGCAGTTCATAACCATCTGAAACACCAGTCCTGGGGGATCCAATGCCCTTTGGCAGCCTTGGGGAACCAGGCACACACATAGTGCACAGATAAACATGCAGACAAAACTATACACATACAAAAAAAATTTAAGTTTTCTTAGTCACTTTTCTGTTGCTGTGAAAAGACACCATGACCAAGACAACTTGGCTTAGAGTTTCAGAGGGTTAGTTCATTATCATCACAGCGGGGAGCATGGCAGCAAACAGGCACACATGGTGCTGGAGCAGTAGTTGAGAGCTCATATCTGATCCACAGGCACAAGGCAGAGAGAGAGAACTGGGCCTGGTATTGATTTTTAAAACCTCAAAGCCGACCCCAAGTGACACTTCCTCCAACAAGTCCACACCTCCTAAGCTTTCCCAAAACTGTCCCACAAGGGACCTAGCATTCAAATAGATGGGCCTATGGGGGCCATTCCCCTTTCAAACCACCAGAGTTGGAATTTTTCTTTAGATAGAGTTAAATTTGTAGAGTGGTTTAAGAAAAGGATACAGGCCAGGTGGTGGTGGTGGTGGTGGCGGCGGCGGCGGCGGCGGCGGCGGTGGCGGTGGCGGCAGCGGCAGCGGCAGCGGCAGTGGCAGTGGCAGTGGCAGTGGTGGCACACGCCTTTAATCCCAGCACTCGAAAGGCAAAGGCAGGCGGATATCTGTGAGTTTGAGGCCAACCTGGGCTACAAAGCGAGATACAGGACAGGCTCCAAAGCTACACAGAGAAACCCTGTCTTGAAAAAAAAAGTGGGGGAAGGGGTTGGGGATTTAGCTCAGTGGTAGAGCTGGGTTTGATCCTTAGAGCCAAAAAAAAAAAAAAAAGAATAAATACAAGTTTCTTTGTGGTATATTTATTGGTTCATTTTTCAGATGGCTTATGCCTTTTGTGCTCTACACTTTTCTCTGTAGGTTATTGGTGGTATAGTTCATGAAAATATTCTAGTCTATTATTTGATTTTTGTTACTTGTGTTAAAGAATGTTATTAGTCCAGCATGGTCACACACTTCTGTAACCTTAGCACTCAAAAAGCTGAGTCAGAAGGGTCCTGAGTTTGAGATCAACCTTGTCCACACAGAGAGACTCTGTCAAATTTCAAAACAGGAGTTGTGGGGGAGGGTGCAATTAGGCAGAGAAAATAATAAGGGAAGAAAGGAAGTAGTAGTATTAGGTGGCTGGAGAGATGGCTCAGCACTTAAGATCACTTGTTGCTCTTGCAGAGGATCCAGGTTTAATTACCAGCAACCACATGGCGGCTCACAACCATCTGTAACTCCCAGGGTATTCCACACCTCTTCTGGCCTCCCTGGGCACCAGGCAGGCACATGATACACAGACATGCATGCAGACAAAACACACATATACTTAAAATAATAAGTAAAGTTCTTCAAAAGTAGCATTAGATTTGAGGGCGGCAGGATAGACTTCTTTTAATGGAGAAAGTTACGTATCCTAGGAAAGATACAGAGAAAGAGTTGGGATGCATCAAAGCAAAGTGCTAGAGAGGTCTCCAGAAATCCACAACAATACATCCACTGTAGACTACTAGCAGTGGTCGAGAGAAAGCCTGATCTGACCTAGTCTGGTGATCAGATGGCCAAACACCCTAACTGTCGTGCTGGAACTCTCATCCAATAACTGATGGAAGTGGATGCAGAGATCCTCAACCAGGCCCCAGGTGGAGCTCCAGGAGTCCAATTGTCGAGAAAGAGGAGGGACTGTAAGAGTGTGAATTGTTGAGACCAAGATTGGAAAAGCACAGGGACAAATAGCCAAACTAATGGAAGCACATGAATTATGAACCAAAAGCTGTGGAGCCCCCAACTGGATCAGGCCCTCTGGATAAGTGAGACAATTGAATAGCTTGAACTGCTTGGGAGGCACCCAGGCAGTGGGACCTGGACCTGTCCTTAGTGCATGAGCTGGCTGTTTGGAACCTTGGGTTTACACAGGGACACTTTGCTCAGCCTGGAAGGAGGGGACTGGACCTGCCTGTACTGAATCCACCAGGTTGAATTGAATCCCCAGGGGAGTCTTAGCCCTGGAGGAGATGGGAATGGAGAATGGAGGGGAGAGACTGGGGGAAAGGTGGGGGTGGGGGAGGGAGGGGGGAGGACAGGGGAACCCATGGCTGATATGTAAAATTAAGACACAAATATAATAAAAAATAAGCATGGGGAAAAAAAAGAAAGTTAAAAAAAAAAAAAGGGATGCTCCTGACCCTGGGCTCTTGCTGTCTCCTGATTGTTGAGACTGCATGCTTCCTTGTCCAATTAATTGCGATTCCTGTCTGAGTTGCACGGTCTTCCGCCCTCCCTCTCTTTCTTCCTCCTTTGAATGCTGCAAGTGTGCAACAAGGTGCTTCATTTTCCATTAACTGTCCTTCCCTCTCTCCCTGTCCTCTTTGCTTTCCCCTTTCCTTCTTTTTTGCTGTGCCAGAAACAGGGCTCAGTCACTCCACCACTGAGCCACCACCCCCGCCCTTGCCACACACGATTCTTTCCCTCACCACTTCCCTCACTGCTGTTTTTGTGCACAGAAAGTCCTTCTGGGGCTGGAGAGACAGCTCAGAGGTTAAGAGCACAGGCTGCTCTTCCAGAGGTCCTGAGTTCAATTCCCAGCAACCACATGATGGCTCACAACCACCTATAATGAGATCTGGTGCCCTCTTCTGCTGTGCAGGCAAACATGCAGGCAGAACACTGTATGCATAACAAATAAATAAATCTAAAACAAAAGCAAACAAACAAACAAAAAAAAACTAGAAATACTTAAAAAAAAAAAAAGTCCTTCTGATGCAGTTTCCTGAGTGCTGGATTATAGGTTTACACCACACCCAAATAGTCACTAGGTTTTCAAATTTTATGATATACCCAGCATCTTTGCTAAGCATTTTTAATTTTGGTGGTAGTGGTATTGGGGATTGAACCCAGCTGGAACCTCACACATAGACAGCATGAGCTGGATGCCTGTGCTACATCCTGGCACTAAGCTTTCATATTCTAGTAATTCCTGTTGTTGTTTTATTAGATTTCCAGTAAAATCTGATAAAAATCTAATCTAAGTGTTGTTTTTCAGAACTGGAGTTCTGTGTATTGAGTGTAGGGGCTGGAACATGCTTGGCAAGCACTGTACCACTGAACTACATCTCTAGCCTGCTGAAGATAATCTATCAAAACAGTGATGGTTTTATTTCCAAATCTAGGTCTTTTTGTTTCTTGGAGCATTAGACCGGGTGTCTATCATGAGTTTCTATATTAAGAGTGGTGCTCATTCTAATTTTAGTTGTGTTTTATGAGATGGGCTCAGGCTAACCTGTACCTCAGCCGCCTTCACCTCCCAGTCCAAAGATTACAGACTTGTACCATCACGCCAGGTGTACAGCTTTGATGTGTACTATTTGTGAAATTAAAGTTGCTTGGGGATGTAGACCATCTGCACAAGTTGAATTATTTCAAGTATTTTCCCATAATATTTACATAGAAGCAACACTCAAACAGAAAATACTTAGAAATCCACTCACAGTTCCCTCTATTTGTATACTCTTATGTCTCTCTCAGCTTTCACATTCCATTTTGCTTATGTACATCTTCTCTTATTCATTCTTGTTATTCCTCTTTACTAATTTTTCAAAGAACTCTGAACGTCACTGGGTACATACTCATTGTACTTGTATTTTCTAAAAATATTTATTTCTATGTGTATGAGTGCTTTTCCTGATTGTATATATGTGCACCACATACATGCAATGCCTTCTCATGGAAGCCAGAAGATACCATCTGCCCTGGAGCTGTACCCATAAGGGCACTGGAGACTGAGCTCAGGTCCTCTTTGAGAAGCGCATGTGCTCTTAACTGATGAGCTACCTCTCCAGACCCTAGTTCCACTTTTCAATTCAAATTATATCTGACCTATCCTCACAAGTATAAAATAGCATCTTATTACTCATGTTTTACTTTTCCCTTTTTTGTGTGCCTATTAAGTAGTATATTAAGTATAATATATTAGTCTTTCCCAGTTTATCATAAAATTATGTATTTCAGGAAAGTTTCCGGATGGGCTTTTTGTGAACTAAACTTTCCAAGTCTAATGTTTAAATAGCAGGTGAACTGAATATAATTGTTATTTTTCATTTATCACTTAAAGGTGTAATTTCACTGCTTTCCTTTCCTCCCTGAGGCTTCTGTTTGGAAAACTAATGTCATTCTAATGCTTTGTTTTGGTGCTCTCAAATTTTACTATTTTGTGTCCAAGTTTAGGTTTTTCTCTGTTCTTTTGGTGTTCCAGGAGCCCTTTGAGTTGGTGATTTTTATTGTTAGTTTTTAAACATTCTCACTTATGATTTCTTTATTCTCCTAACTGCATCTATTTTCTCTTTTGCTGAGACTCTGTGTTGTCTCTCTTTTATTTTTGCATTTTTCATGTCTTTTTCTTCTGTTTTTGTTTTTTTTGGGGATTTTGAGATAGGGTCTCATGTACTCAGACTGGCCTTGAACTTGAGAGATAGCTGAGGCTGGCTTTGATCTTCTCTTACCCTTGTGTTCTTAGTGTACCCTTTTGTCTTAGTGCTGGGGTCACAGATCACAGGTGGGCACCACCACGCCAGGTTTATACACCTCTGGAGTATAACAGCAGGCACACACTCGCGGCTGAGCTACACCCCAGCCCAGATGTGCCCATTCCTAGTCCCCTTCCCCTTAGGTTTATCTAGTGTGCTGCTTGTTTATTTTCTCATTGTGACTGTGTGTTTAAAGTAACAGGTTGTTTTAGCTGTTTCTGTGTTTCCCTGGGTTTATTTACTTTCTTAGATGATAATATCTAGGAAGAGATGAGGCCAAGGTCCTGAGACCATCAAGTCAGTGGGGAGCACAAGACCTGTTCCAGAGCAAAGCACGGGCCCCAGATCAGACACTAGTCAAACCCCGAGTCTGTATTTTGTGCTTACTGCTCTCTGTAACTTGTTTACAGTGTGCATTCCCATACTTCTGTGTCATCCTTCACAGATCTCTGGACTTTGGAATGTAGCTATGATTCCTATGAGCCATGGATTTAAAGTGTTGTTTTGTTGTTGTTTTGCTTTGGGTTTTTTTTTTTTTTTATGTATTTACATAGGGGTGAGTTTTTTTTTTTCACTTGCATGTATGTTTGTACACCACTTGCTTGATTTATTCCTGTGGAACTGGAATTACAGGTGTTTTTGAGCCACTATGTGGCTGCTGGAAATTGAACTCCAAGTCCTCCAGAAGAACAGTTAATGCTCTTAACCACTGAGCCATCTCTTCAGCCCTAAAGTATGTTGTTATTATATATATATATTGAGACAGTGTCTCTCTGTGGATTTCTAGCTTCCTGGAACTTACTGTGTAGACCAATCTGACCTTGAACTCACAGAGGTTCTCCTGCCTCTGCTGGGATTAAAGATATGCACCACCATGCCTAGCTAAAGCATGTTATTTAAAAAAGAAAAATGTATCTGAGTTTGCATTTTCCAGCTTTAGGGACATTACTAACCTAAGACCACTCCAAACTAAGTTTTTAGCTCAGGATTTTGGGGCCACATAGAAAGAATGTTAATGTATGTGAGTGGGTAATACTAGATAGAGATTAAGAACACTGGTGGGAGGACCCTACCCTGTCACCCAGAGTTTCCAGTGACAAAAATCCCAGCAAGAAAACCAGAGATGACCAGGGTTTTTGTTTTGTTTTGTTTGTTGTTTTCGTTCCCAGCAAGAAGGTGGCTCCTCCGGCCCCAGCGTTCTTTGGAATCTACCTGCCCTCCTGTACCAGCCTGAGGCTGGGTCCTCTTTCACTTCCCCGTCCAAGTTGAAATGCACAGCCCCACCCACCCTCTGCTGCTGGAAAATGCTGTGGCAAGGCCTTTGTCCCTCCCCCATCTAACCTCCGCGTGTCTGACTCCTCTCCACTTGTTTCAGCTTGATCAGGCTTCAGAAAAGGGGTTTGGTTTTTGTTGTTGTTTGAGTGGCTTTGATTTTTCAAGACAGGGTTTCTCTTGTAGCCCTGGCTATCCTGGAACTCACTCTGTAGCCCAGGCTGGCCTCAGATTCACAGAGATCCACCTGCCTCTGCCTCCTGAGTGCTAGGATTAAAGATGTGCGCCACCACTGCACAGCCTGAAAGTGGTTTTTATGTTAAAGCTTTCACAAATACTTTAAGGTATTCTATATTGACAGAAATCTCGACACATCTAATTGTGCATAATGTGAAAACTATACATCCTCTATATTTTTTACTGAAATATCCAGGTAAGAATACTATATAAAAATAGTTAATAGTTCTGTTTAACTATCTCCACACAGCCCAGTTCATAAGGCAAACTTGTGTGACACCTCTGGTCCATCAGATAACGTGCTTCAAGAGCAGGCCTTCATAAGGAAGAGAAATTAACCGTGGTAACTTCACTTACTAAAATGGGGCTTCCTGTGTGAGTTTCACCAGAGACCCCAAAGGCTGAGAACAAAACAATAGGTGTCCTTCCATTGTAAGGGGAAGAGGAGCTGGATGACCCATGCAGCCCATGCTTAGAGACCATGCCGCCCTTAGCTCCGTCCAGAAGGACCACGAGTGTCTACCTCTGGGCTATCCCACGGACCAGGACAGGATTTCTCGGGCAGCAGCTCCTCATCACTTCAAACCCAGTGAGGGGCTTTCAAGAGGACCTTGGCAGTGCGGCCAGCACACCTTCTAGAGTTTGAGGAACTTGAGATTGGATCAGATGCAGCCCTAAAAGTCTCCTGATGAACAGTCGGCGGCCAGTGTCTGCAGAAGACAGGGAGGCTCATGGAATCGTTGGCATTCTCAATCTCCTTGTGCCTCACTGAAGAAGGGAGGCCAATTTGAGCATTTCAAGAAGAAATCCATATGAGACTCTGGATCCAGTTCCCAGTGCTGCTGGGGTAAGGGTTGGGGGAATCCAGCCAAAGGGAGTAGTTAGAGGGCTGGGATGGCCCAATGGAAGGATTGGGGCAAAAATCCTAGCATGCAACTAGGGAGTGCCCTCTACAGGGGCTGGAGACTAGAGAGGCTTTTGTGAACCCAAGAAAAAGTGATCCAAGAAAAGAAGCAATGCCACTCACCCAGTGTCCAGCTCTAATAATCAAGGGAGACCTGGCCTCTGCTTCCTTGGCACAGAAGCTAGCAAATGGGGAAGAGAGAGTGTGAGAGGCAGGAGGGACGCTGACCTATGGCCCTTCTGCCACACGTCTCCATGGCATGACATTTGATGTTTTGATTTAACGGTATAGGGGACTTGATACCTAGAAAGAGACTTAAAAAGAATGAGAAAAAAAAAATCACAAAACTAAACCTCTTCATTACCCAAAAGAGCCTGTTAAATTCCATCCGGGTGTGGAAAAATGTGTACTGTTGCATCAGATATGTTGGAGCACGCATGGGAATGAAGGGTGCTCTCTGCTGATGCTGAGCTTGTCCAGCAGAGAGTCCTAACTGAGAAGCTCGGCAAACCGGCTTGGCTGTGATCAGAGCTGCTGGCCGCAGCACAGCCTGGGACAGCTCATCCGGCAGAGGGAAACGTTTCATCCAGTTAGCTTTGCTGTTAAGGTGTGATACAGACTGGACTTTTTCAGAACCAAAGATGGTCTGGCATTTCCAGAAAAGCTATGTGAACCACCTCCAGTTTATAGCAGGAGAGAAAGGAATCACCTTGGAAGTTCATGTGGCTGTGGGGGAAAGAATAGGCTTGACCCTGCTTAGACTTAGCATGTCCAGCTTGCTTGTTAGTAGTTACATTTTCTTCTGATTATAATGTCCCTGCAATTTAGATGCTACAGGATGCTATCAACAGAGAGGATTTTATTAAAAATAAGATCTTACCTGGGCATGGTGGCACATGCCTGTAACATTAAGGCAGGAGAATATCTGTAATTACGAGGCCAGTCTGGCCTACAAAGTGAGTGCCAGGCCAGTATGTCTGGAAAAAACAAAATTAGAGAGAATGTAGATCTTTAAGTAAGTGTAGAAACCACTATATGGTGAGAGGAGGCGTGAGCCTCTCCTCTAGAGAGCTGGCAATGGTACAGATGACACACCTGTTTTGACATAGACTGCTCTCCACCCACCCTCAATGGCTGTCAGGATGCTGCAGTACAGTTCTGTAGTTTGGGTACCAGCCTTCATTCCCATGTCCTTACAGACCTCCCTGCATACCACAGAAACTAAAAGTATAGAAACTCCACTTACCAAACTCTGCCTTCAAGGTGCCAGCTGTGATTTCTTCCTGCCAGTGCACTCAAATGCCCAGGTAAAGGGGAAGTGAGTGTGGGGGCTGTGGTGGACTTAACACCCTCCACGGGCCTGCTGTCCCATTGACAACACTTGGCCACTGAGATCAACCACAGAGGAATCAGTGCACTTTTCTGCCCAGGTGACAGAAACAACCAGGCTCCTCTACTCTGGCTGCAGCAAACAGCCCTAACCCTAAGTCCTGCAAATCCTCTGGTGCCCTGCACTCAGCTCCCCCCTGCTTCAGAGCCCTGCGGTGGACCCTGACTGATCTGGCTACCTAGCTGATGCACAGAAAGAAATGTACTTCATGGGTCTCTTTAAGGTCAAGGTGATTTTTTTAAGCAGTAAGATAATAACTGACATTTAAAGGAGAAATGCTATGAAGAGAACTTGACAATGGATGTTTAGAATGTTTATCACTATGTAATTTTGTTCAAAATAATGTGCTAAAGGATGATTTTTCAAAATACTGAACATTTGAATTACATTGTTTTCAATAAAATAATCTTTACTGAGAGGAATTAGGACTTTTACTGTTAGTAAATAAAAGTATTTTCTAAATATTGTTTACTTTTTAAAATAGCCCTCATTTCTGCTTTACGCATGCTTTAAAATCTCCATACTGTGTTGGTTCAGTGCTAACTACATGCCTGTGATTTCAAAACACAAATACCTGTAGAAGAGGGTACAAAACACGGTCCAGAAAGTCCAGAACTCCCTACTGTCAGGTGCATGTAAGCAGAAGGGCGTAGTCAAAGGAAGCAGACGTGTACATGTGTCTACTCCCAATACACGCTTCAATTTTTCTTTCATTTGTGTGTGTGTGTGAGTGTGTGAGTGAATGCCAAATGTGTGGATGCCCAGAGGCCAAGAGGATGGCAGATTCCCCTGGAAGTGGACTTAAGTGTGGGCACAGGGAACCAAATTGGGGTCTTTTGGAAGAGCAGGATGCCCAGCTCTCTGTCTAGCCCATGTCACTCTTTGTATACCGTTCCCCTCCCCCAGTCCTGTCTGCATAGACAGGTAGCCAGTCACTGCCATGGAACCTACACTGGACCATTTCCCTAGTTTCAGGGCATAAGAGAGAGACATCTTCACTTAAAAGTACCAACAGATTCATCTACAATCAACTCCCTCACCAGCTCAGGAAAGAAGAAGGAGCAGAACAGTAAGAGCTACAACTGTGAGACGTGTCTGCTCGTAATGTCAGAAGCTACCCCGTAAAGCCTCAGTAACATCAGCTGAACAAGGACATTCATGCCAAAGTGGGTAGGGTAGCGGGGACAACCATGACGCCTCAACCCTATACAGAGGACTACAGGTAACAAAGGAAAGCTCAGAGTGAGGCGAATAGTCTTCCCTAGGGAAGACCCCCCCACATTGGTTATCCAATACTGAATGGTGTTGGATAACTGAACACATACAAGTAACATTATACTGACCAAGCAGGTTGTATTTAGGAATACACACACACACACACACACACACACACACACACACACACACACACTAATGAGGCTGTGAATTGAAAAGTGCTAGGGGGGATTTATGGTTGGATTTGGAGGGAAGAAAAGGAAGGAGGAAATGGAGTAACTGTAATTTTTTAAAAAAAGCAACTTAAGGAAAGTATGGGCATTGTCTTTCCCACATATACACAGTATGAAAACACCACACAGAGGATTGGCTCTGTGCTCGACATGACATTGTCAATAAAGACCCTGAGCACTTTGCAAAGATCCAGATCTAAACCTACCTTCATCTCCACAACAGAGTGTCGTCACTGATGGATTCACACTTTGCTGGGCTGGAGTGGAAGTTTTGTGAGTATAGCTGCTGGCCACTTTGCTTGCTTTTCTTTTCCTAGCACCTAGAAAAAGAAACAGGACCCATAACAAGTACTTAATAAAATTCATCAGGTGGTAAAATATTTGCTTTCACATCCCCCCTCCTCACTAAGATGTGGGCACATGACCCAGGTCATTGCAGCTAAAAGCACTCATCGGAGGGATGACTTTAGAGTGAGGACGTTATCCTGAGAGAGGCCAGCTTCAGCCATTGTCCCCAGTACCTGACAGGTGTGTAGCTAGTTTTATGTCTTGACATAGCTAATGTCATTTGCTAAGAGGGATCAATTGAAAGAATGCTTCTCCATAGATGAGCCTAAAGTGGATTTTCTTGACTGATGATTGACAGGCAAGGGCCCAGGTCGCTGTGGGTGGTGCCACCCCTTGGCTGGTGGTTCTGGATTGTTTAAGAAAGCAGGCTGGCAGGCGGATCTCTGTGAGTTCGAAGCCAGCCTGGTGTACAGAGCGAGATCCGGGACAAGCACCAAAACTACATGGAGAAACCCTGTCTCAAAAAACAAAACAAGGGTTGGGGATTTAGCTCAGTGGTAGAGCACTGGCCTAGCAAAAGCAAGGCCCTGGGTTCGATCCTCAGCTCCAAAAAAAAAAAAAAAAAAAAAAAGGAAAAGGAGGAAGAGGAGAGGAGGAGGCGGCGGCATGGGCGTCAGGCTGAGCAAACCATGGTTTCTGCTACAATTCCCACTTCCAGGTTCCTGCCTCCCTCCAGTTTCTGTCCTGACTTCCCTGGATGATGGACTACAACTTGTAAGATGAAATAAACCCTTTCCTCCCAGGTTGACTTTGGTCATGGTGTTTATCCCAGCAGTAGAAGCCTTAACTAAGACTGCAGGTGACCAGCGCCTGCCCATGCCCTGTGTTAGCACAGTGAGGTGCAATGACTATGCCTAGGATGTTTTCATTGGATTAGATTCATAGTAGGTCGTCAAGTTATTGGGTGTGTAGTTATTGGGTGAAAGCTTGATTTCTGGTATCAGAAATTTCTGGTTTGGTGTGGTGCCTCATACAGGTAATCCCAGCACTTAGAAGATTGAAGCCAAGCTGGACAATGGTGGCCCACACCTTTAATCCCAGCACTCAGGAGGCAGAGGCAGGCAGATGTCTTTGAGTTTGAGGCTAGCCTGGTGTCTTAGGGTTTCTATTGCTGTGAAGAGATGCAATGGCCATGGCAACTCTTATAAAGGAAACATTTAATTGGGGTGACTTACTTAGAGTTTCAGAGGTTCAGTCCATTATCATCATTCCTGGAGCATAGCACCATGCAGGCAGACATGGAGCTGGAGTAGTAGCTGAAAGTCCTACATCTTGCAGGCAACAGGAAATTGACTGATACACTGCACGGTATCCTGAACATAGGAAAGCCTTACCTCCTAATAGTGCCACTCCCTATGAGATTATGGGAATCACTTACATTTAAACTACCACATTCTACTCCCTAGCCCCCAAAATTTGTAACAATACCATAATGCAAAGTGCATTTAGTCTAACTTAAAAAGTCCCCATAGTCTATCACAATCTCAACAATGTTTAAAAGTTCAAAGTCTCTTCTGAGATTCATTCAGTTTCTTAACTGTAATCCCATGTAAAATCAAAAAAAAAAAAAATCACCTTCTTGCAACATATAATGGCACAGGATATGCATGACCATTCCAAAACCTAGGAAAGGGAGCATAGTGAGGAAATACTGGACCAAAGCAAGACCGAAAACCAGCTGGGTAAACT
Source organism: Onychomys torridus (assembly GCF_903995425.1). Lineage (NCBI taxonomy): Eukaryota > Metazoa > Chordata > Mammalia > Rodentia > Cricetidae > Onychomys > Onychomys torridus. The sequence continues at coordinate 31,629,178 of NC_050445.1, read as the reverse complement.
CCAAATTCTGCATCTCCATGTCTGATGTCAAAGCACTCTTCCTATCTCCAACTCCTTTTGGCTTTGTTGACCATGACACACTTCTTTCTCTTGGGCTGGTTCCACTCCCTGTTAGCAGTTCTCCTCAGGAGGTATTCCACAGCTCTGGCACCTGCAACATCTTGGGCTCTCCAAGGCAATCCAGGTTCCAGTTTCACAGCAATGTTCTTTCTACTAGGCCTCCATTCAAAGACAACCTAGCACATGCCTAGCTCCAGCAGCTTTATTCTATAGCTCCACCCCTTTCGTCTATGCAACTCTAAAGCCAGAACCACATGGCCGAAGCTGCCAAGTTCTGCTGCTTGCTAGGGCTGGACCATGGTCCCTTGTTCAATTACATCTTCACCAGCTTTCTGTTTTTTATTGCGTAAGCTTGGCTGCCTTGAAACTTGTTCTGTAGACCAGGCTAGCCTCAAACTCAGAGATCTGCCAACTTCTGCCTCTCAAGTGCTGGCATGAAAGATGTGCACCACCACACCCTGCTCTAAGTTTCCCTTTAATTTGTTTTCAAAAGTTGGAAACTTAGCTGGGTGAGATCTTGCCCTGAGGGCACCACTGCCTTTTACTCAGTTTCTTAATCAGTTTATCTCCTTAAACACGGGATTTAGCTCCATTTCACTTCCTGGTGCTCTTCTTCTCCTCAAAATTTACATTTTGTAGTTTTCCCTGCTCAGCTTGCTCCTTTTCATTATGAATCTTCATTGGAGTTTCCACTTACAACCACTTGACAGAGTCAGTATTAGACTATTATGAGATTTCTTCTGCCAGTGGAATTAATCCAAAACACTTCACTTTAGCCTCAGGTGGACTCTTTGGACAAGGTCAAAAGAACTATCTATAGGCAACATATTAAAATTCTTCTCCTCTGAAACCTCTTGAGTGAGCCCCCAACAGCTCTGTCTTCCATGTTCCTACTAATATGACCCATTAAGCAGTGCTTAAAGCATTCCACTGCTTTTATAACCCAAAGTACTAAAGTCCAAATTCCTCCAAACAAACACATGGTCAGGCCCTATCACAGGGATACCCCAGTCCTTGGTACTGACTTCTGTCTTAGTTAGGGTTTCTATTGCTGTGATTAGACACTATGACCACAGCAACTCTTTTTTTCCCCCTGAGACAGAGTTTCACTCTGTGTAGTTTTGGTGGCTGTCCTGGATCTTGCTCTGTAAACCAGGCTGGCCTTGAACTCACAGAGATCAGCCTGGCTTCGCCTCCGGAGTGTTGGGATTAAAGGTGTGCACCACCACCACCTGTCCCATAGCAACTCTTATAACAGTTCAGAGGTTCAGTCCATTATCATCATGATAGGGGAGTTTGGTGGTATACAGGCAGACATGGAGCTGGAGTAGTAGCTGAGAGTCCTACATCTTGCAGGCAACTGGTAACACTGAGCAGTATCCTGATCATAGTAAACCAGCCTTGCCTTGCAGGCCAGACTCGGCTACATGATTTCAGACAAGCCAGGGCAACAGAATGAAACCCTGTCTCAAAAACAAAAACTACTGCCAACAAAACTCCCAGTGTTTTGATAATGTTTTTATCTGATTACTAACATGTAAAGGGCATTTAGCTGGGACTACTGTCAAAGCCTATAATCCCAGCCACATGGGAAGCTAAGGCAGGAAGATTTAAATTTCAAGACCTGACTGGGCAACTTAGTGAGTCCCTGTTTTAGAAAGTGAAGGGCTAGAGAACTGGCTCAGTTGTTAAGGGTGCTTGCTGTGGGCTGGAGAGATGACTCAGTGGTTAAAAGCACTGGCTGCTCTTCCTGAGGTCCTCAGTTCAGTTCCCAGCACCCACATGGTGGCTCACAGCCATCCTTAAGGAGGTCTGGTGCCCTCTTCTGGCAGAACACTCTATATATAGTAAATAAATAAATCTTTTTTTTTTAAAAAGTGGGTGGTGGTGGTGGCTGGAGAGATGACTCAGAGGTTAAGAACACTGAAGGTTCTTCCAGAGGTCCTGAGTTCATTTCCCAGCAACCACATGGAGGCTCACAACCATCTGTAATGAGATCTGGAGCCCTCTTCTGAAATAAAGGTGTACTTGCAGATAGAGCATTCATACATAAAATAAATAAATCTTAAAAAAAATAAGGTGCTTGCTGCTTTTACAACCAGAGTTCCACTGCTCATGTCAGGCTGCTCACAACCACCTGTAACTTCAGCTCTGGGGGTCTGCCACCCTCGTCTGGCCTTGTATGTATATACATGCACACATATGTGGTGATATTCTGTATTCTAACAAAGCTTGTCTGAAGATCAGAGGGCAGAGCCAATCACTAGTTAGTCATAGAGGCCAGGGCTCGCTTGCGCTCTCTCTCTCTCTCTCTCTCTCTCTCTCTCTCTCTCTCTCTCTTTCAGGTGCGCACGCGCGCGCACACACAAAGACAGATGGGGTGGGGAAGGAGGGATGGGGAGAGAGAGAGAATATAGCGAAAATAAATCCTTTATAAAAAAGATTCAGGAATCTAGACAAGGAATGGAAGAACAAGACATAGATAACTAAACAAGAACCAGTATAATCTGACAAGGACCTAGCTCAGAAGACCTATGATAGTGGGAAGCTCTGAGTCTGCAAAGTCGCATATGAGCTCAATCAGAAGATGGTAGAGCTGAGGTACAAGTAGTCTAGCTGGTCTTAAAGAGTCCAGGAGAAATACAAAGATTAATTATGAGTCACTCCAAAGATGAACCCTGTCTCGGGGGGAAAAAAATCAAGACAGGGTTTCTCTGTGTAGCTTTGTGCCTTTCCTGGAACTCGCTTTGGAGACCAGGCTGGCCTTGATCTCACAGAGATCCGCCTGCCTCTGCCTCCCGAGTGCCCGGATTAAAGGCGCGCCGCCACCACCACCTGGCAGTTCTCCCTTCTTTGGATGCTTATATGTCTAGAGGTCTTTAAATTTCTCAAGATGGTTGTTTTTATTTTCCTTCAAAGACAAAAACAAAACCTGCCCCAAGCCTAACTTTGGGGAGTTTCCCTTTTGGCAAGTTATATCTGATCAAATAAAAAGCACTTGTTAGTCTTACTAGTTAATTTAGATTGAATGGTCAAGCTGGTTGATAAACTATCACCTCTACTAATCAAGAGGTTTCTCTTGTTCAAAGCTAATTTTTATTTATGGTTTCTCCTGAAATTTTTGCTTTATTTTCTAACTGTTCTATCATATAGAGCAGTATGGTTTTTTACAATAGGCATTAAGTTCTTTAATTGCTCTGGGAAGGAGTTTCCCCTACAGTCACAGGAAATGACTAAACCAAATTTGACATGGGGATCTGTGAGGCCTCTCAATGGTTTCCACTACCAAAGGGTTACCCTGTCTGTCTTTTGTTGATTTGCATTCATTGGTCCAGCGTCTGCCTTTGCCACACCTTTTGCATACTCCAGTAGGAAGGGGCCTTTTTTTGGATTACTCTTAGAAAAAACATTGTTTCTAGGAATGCCTTGTTTGCAATCCCTTTTTAGGTGACCTTGTTTGCCACAATTGGAATACCTGACATTTTAATTTTTCTTCAAACCTCTGGAAATCAGCTCTCCTATCATCATGGTTATGAGACTCAGTATTGATTGTACCTCATATTCATTCCTCTAAGGTTGTTGATCTTACCTTTAAAGGCCTAATTACCCATTTGCATTGTGCATTTGCATTTTCAAAAGCTAGAGATTCAATTATCATTTGTTTAGCTTCTGAATTTTGTATCATTCTATTTACTGCTGAAGTCAATCTTTGTAAGAAATCAGTGAAGGTTTCTTTGGGGCCCTGTATAACTTTAGTAAATGACTCAGTTTTCTTTCCTACTCCTTCAATTCTGTCCCGAGCATTGAAGTCTGCTGTGAGGCACAAATCCAGTGTGTAGAAGTTGCCTTTTTACTTAAGCATAATATCCCTGTACAAGAAGTTAGTCTTAGGAGGTTTCCATACCTCTACCCCTGCTTCATTGTTCAATGGTCTTAGCCTCATCTTTCCACCAGGCCCTCCACTGTAATTGAGGACCAGGCTCCAAGACTGCTGTAACCAAGTCTCTCGAGTCTTGAGGGATAATTCTATTACAAGCTGACCATGAGTTTAACATCTGCTTCACAAAAGGTGAATGCATGCCATATGAGACTATCACTTCCTTGAGTCTCCTCAGATCTAACATTTGCACAGGAGTCCATTCAGCTCTTACACAGCCTTGGGGATATCTATCATTTGGCAGTTCCTGTAAGGTTACTAGATAAATTAAGGTTGGCTGTTTGAAAACCTTAGCTGTTCTTCTCTAACCTTCTAATGCAATGCTGAGATTGGTTCTCCTTTAAGTTCCTCTGTCTGAGTCTGAATAACTCTATGATCTGTTTTAATAAGTTTTTCTAAAACTTTTATCTTGGCACTCATATTAACCAGCTTTTTTAATGATAAAACAAAAATGATCAGACAGATAATATTTATAAATGACATTATATAAATCAAATTTAATTAATTATTTTCTAATTTAATTGCTCCATTTTCAAACTGTCCAGCGTCTTATCCAAAGATCTAACTCCCTCCATTGTAATAGTGTTTCCCATTTTTTAATGTGGGAAAAAACTCTCTCTTTTAACTAATTCCTCCCTTTAAGATTTCCAATTTTCTCACCAAATCTGCCAACGATGACGATTCAGATGATGAGGAAGTATGGGGCTGACTGCTCTGCATAGAACAGTAGAAGCCTGAGCAGTTTTCAAGGCAGCTACCTAGTGTGGCAGCAGCCTGAGGAGGGGCTCCAGGGAAAGCCCACAACCTACAGGGAAAGAAGAAGCCAAAGAACCAGCTGTCTGCACAGGGGAACACATGAAAGCAGTCAACTCCTGCTGTGTTTGGAGCCCCAAGGCCTATGGAGTTTGCTGCAGATAGGCTGCAACAGAAAAATCCCAACTCGCTCAGAGGCTTGAGGAAAAGAAAGGAAAACCTTAACCAGCAGCGTAGTGACTCCAACTGCATGCAGCTCTAGCCTGTGCCCGTGGCTGCAAAGTGGCTTTTTCATGAATTTGTGCCCCCAAAGTTGGATGTCAGATGTAGCTCAAAGTTTCATTGGTCTTAATAATAAAAATCTGGAGTCAGATATAGAGGTAAATGCTGAAAGATCAGAGAGACAAAGAAACAAGCCACAGCTACCTCTTACCTGGCCAACTCCTCACCCTGACCAGCCCTATATCCCTCTCTCTGCCCAGCCCTATCACTTCCTGTCTCCACATCCCTAGTGCTGGGAGTAAAGGCGTGTGCCACTGCTGCCTGGCCTCTATGGCTAACTAGTGGCTAGCTCTGCCCTCTGATCTCTAGGCAAGCTTTGTTAGAGCACAAAATATCACCACAAGGAACTCTGAAAACATTAGAAGGATTGGAACACATGACCTTGTTGGAGGAAGTTTGTCACTGGGGATGGGCTTTTTTTTTTTTTTTTTTAGGTTTCACAAGTTCATACCAGGCCCAGTCTCCTCTCTCTCTCTCTCTCTCTCTCTCTCTCTCTCTCTCTGTCCTTTCTGATCAGGATGTAGCTCTCAGCTTATTGCTCCTGTACCTGCCTGCATGCTGCTATGCTCCCCTATAACTATAATTAATGAGGTATCCATGTAATTTATCTGGTAATCAAGAGAGGATTATTTCTAGGGTTGGTTATAGGTCTGGGAGAGATGAGGTACCACCCAGCAGAGAACTCTGGCTTGGTCTCCCACCCAGCTTGCAGGACCAGGAGGTGTCCAGAAGGGGTTCGGGTAAGGTGTTCTCCCTCTCATCCACCCCACAGGGGCAGGTCATAGGCAGGTGTGGCAGTTCCCTGCTGTCACTCTAGGGGCAGTGTTTCAAGGTCAAAGCTAGACAGCTACCCACTGCAGTCCCCACCATGATGACTGAAAAGTTTCCACACCTTGATATTGGGTTTCTCCACTAATGCAATAAATCAGATCTGGCCAAATTAAAGTCCAGGCTTTTGTTTTTGTTTTTTTGGTTTTTTGTTTTTTGCCAGAGCTGAGGACCAAACCCAGGTAGGGCCTTGCACTTGCTAGGCAAGCGTTCTACCACTGAGCTAAATCCCCAACCAAAGTCCAGGTTTTAATCGAATATTTCCAGGTGGTCCCAGAGGAAGAGGAGAAACCACAAGGGGAAACCACTAGGGGAAGTCTGTGGGTCAGGTCTTAAATTACCTGTAGGTGGTTGTAGTGATATATTGTGAACCCCAATAAACTTGCCTGGGGTCAGAGGACAGAGCCAGCCACTAGATTAGACATAGAGGCCAGACAATGGTGGCACACACCTTTAATCCTATCACTCGGGAGGCAGAGATCAGTCTGGATCTCTGTGAGTTCAAAACCACACTGGAAACAGACCCAGGCAGTGGTAGCACACACCTTTAATTCCAGTACTGGGAAGCACACTCACCTTTAATCCCAGGAAGTGACATGGATGGGCAGAGAAAGGTGTATAAGGCATGACGAGACAGGAACTAAGGCAGTTCAGCTGAGACCCTTTCAGGTGAGGACTCAGAGGCTTTCAGTCAGAGGAAACAAGATTGGCTGAGGAGTTGATGAGGTGAGGTTGGCTGTGGCTTGCTCTGGTTCTCTGATCTTTCAGCTTTCACCCCAATATCTGGATCCAGGATTTTTATTAAAAGACCATCTAAGATTTGAACAACAGGTGGTCTTGAGGAGCTCCAGGGGAGGAGTCACTGCTTGGTGGTCTTTCTTTGGGTGGGGTCTGGAGGGGAGATCCCCAACAATGATATTGAACTAAATCTCTGAAATTGTAAGCAACCCTCTATTGGTGAAATTATTAAGGCCGCTCCACGTAGTTAAAAGGGAGGTTTATTTTGTGGGGTAACTTACAAATGAAGGGGTAGGTTACAGGGTCTGGCAAGGGTATAGTGCAGTCCGGCCATGTTCTCTGGAGAACTCTGCTCGGTCTACCTCCAGCGTCCAGAGTCCGGGAACCAAGTGCGTGACCTCTTCCCGATCCTTGGTCTTCTGCTTCCTCCTCTGCCCTGCCTTGTGGGCGTGACCATTACCGAAGCCTCAATGGGGGTTGGAACTTCCAGGCCAATGCTGGGATGGCTATCCACTACATCTCCCCCTTTTGTCTAAATAAGAAAGTTCTAACCTAATACAAGACTATATACAAAGAGATGGTTATCAAATATTGTCCAGGAGTAATGAGGGATAATGACCTAGATAAGTTGGAATTACAATAAGTGTAAACAATATCAAGCAAAAAACACATAGTAAAATCCAGGGAAGTCTACGGCATGGGTAGGTGGCGTGTTACAAAGATCATTTCAAAAGGTGTCCTATCCTAAAGAACCTGAGTCTAATACTTAATATATCTTATCTAAGATATTATATATGTATATATACTAAGTTGTAACTATAACTGATAATCTCCAACCTCATCAAAGACCTGAGAAGGAATATAATAATACCTGAGAAATGGGAGAAGGACGCAAGCAACTTTTGGGAGTCTTGCAAGAGTAGACAGAGACAGCTAGCAGCCTGGACAGTCACCTAATGTTTCTCAGCATTGTTGGTGCATTCAAATTGGCTACAGGCCTAGAGTATCTGACAGACCATTTTCAGAAGCAGGAATTTTGAAAGACCATCTTACCCTGTCTTGGCAGAGTACAGTGGTCGCTTTCCTTGTGTCCCGCTTGTCCAGAAAGGACAGCATTTGTACTGTCAGCAGTTGAGGCAAGGGCAGTTCTTTGCCCAGTAGGCCATTTTGTGCCAAGAAGACAAACTTCCAAATGGAAATGTCTTAGAAGCCCAACATTCTCTCGGGATCAAATTGGTGCTCCCAGGAGCAATTATGTCTCACGTCAACAGAATTCTAAGTTATTTAAATGCCATGTTTTCTAGGTCCATGAAGTGTTTGAAGATTACCTGTCCATCTGACCTATGTATTTATAAATCTGGATAACCTAACTAACATAATTATAGAGATGACAAGCATAGGTGACAATAACTATGTAAGTCTTATCTACCTAAACAACCTAAGGACTAAGCTTCCTATAAATAAGGCAAATAGTCTGTAAGCAAATGTACAGTAAAAGGACAATGACTTTAAATTGTGACAATACACAAAATATCTTTAACAGAGGTAGGAATGTATAGTGCAATATGCAATATGATAATAATCCTAAATATATATCAGTATACAGAATATCTTAAACAGAAGTAGAACATACATACAGTATGACAGATATAAATTCACATTTGTATCAATATACAAATATTTCACATAAAAGTAAAAATATGTGTACAATATAACATAGTTCTGTATTTGAATCAATATACAAATTATCTTAAATAGGAATGTAAAAAGTTTATAATTGTATCAACATATAAGAATTCATAACAGTGCAAAGGCTACTATATTACTAAATTTGTTTACTAATGTATATGACAGTCTACCATAATATCTTATACCTTGAGGGTTAAAACTTCCAGGCCAATGCTGGGATGGCTATCCACTACAACCCTCAGTTAAATGATTTTTATTCTAAGAGTCACCGTGGTCATGGTGTCTCTTCACAGCAATAGAACACCAGCTAAGACAGAAGATTTATGTGGGCCACCATGCGTGTGTGGAGGTCGGAGGACAACTTGCTGGAGTTTATTCCTTCCTTCCACACTGTAAGTCTCAGGGCTCAAACACAGGCCATTAAGCTTGGCAGCAATGCCTTTACCTGCTGAGTCATCTGACTGGGCTCCTATCATCACAGATTAATTTACATCTTACACACATGTCTATAAGTTTTGTGTCATGCTTTTCTCAGGGTGGCGATTTTGATATCTATTCATGTTTCTGCAAGAATCACTTATTTGTCCCTTTTATTGATAAGCAATATTCCACCATCTGGACATACCACATTTTGTGTGTTTGTTTGTTTTATGTGGGTTTTGTTTGTTTGTTTTGAGACAGGGTTTCTCTGTGTAACAACAGTCCTGTCTGTCCTGGAACTCACTTTGTAGACCAGGCTGGCCTCAAACTCACTGAGATCCACCTGCCTCTGCCTCCCGAGTGCTGGGATTAAAGATTTTTTTTTACTGGCTAGTTTTATGTCAACTTGATATGACAGAGTCACCAGAGAGGAAGGAGTCTCAAGTGAAAAAAAAAAAAAATGCCTCTATGAGATCAGGCTATGGGTAAGCCTGTAGGGCATTTCCTTAATTAGTGATTGATGTGGGAGGGCCCAGTCCATGGTGGGTGGTGCCATCCCTGGACTGATGGTCCAGAATTCTACAAGAAAGCAGGCTGAGCAAGCTAAGAGGAGCAAACCAGCAAACAGTACTCTTCTGTGGCCTCTGCATCAGCTCCTGCCTCCAGGTTCCTGTCTCGTTTGGGTTCCTGTCCTGACTTCCTTTGATGATGAAGTATGTCATGGAAGTTAAGCCAAGTGTACCCTTTTCTCCTTAAGTTCCTTTGGTCATGATGTTTCACCACAACAATAGTGACCCTAACTAAGACAGATTTACTTATTTTTCTGTTTGTTTGTTTTTGAGAAAGGGTTTCTCTGTGTAGTTCTGGATGTAGTCCTAGAAGTCAACTGTAGAGCAAGCTGTCCTTGAACTCAGAGATCTGCTGACTCTCCCTCCTGAGTGCTGGGATTAAAGGCGTGAGCCACAATGCCCAGCTGATTTATATTTAATTGTGTGCATTTGTGCATGTGTTAGATGTTAGATGTATGTACATGTGAGTGCAGGTGCCCAAATCAGATCCTCTGAAGCTGGAGTTAATGGGAGATTGTGAGCCACCTTATGTGTGTGCTGGAAACTAAACTCAGCTCCTCTGGAAGAGCAGTATGTACTCTTAACAACTGAGCCATCTGTCCAACTCCATGTTTGTTTTATTTAATAAGATTTGTGTGCTGGATGGTGGTGGTATATGCCTTTAATGCCAGCACTTGGGAGACAGGCAGAAAAGTCTCTGAGTTTGAGGCCGGCCTGGTCTACAGAGCAAGTTCCAGGACAGCCAGTGCTACACAGAAAACCTGTCTCAAAAACCAAAAATAAAACAAACAAACAAAAAATGTTGGTATAGGGGTTGGGGATTTAGCTCAGGGTAGAGAGCTTGCCTAGAAAGTGCAAGGCCCGGGGTTTGATCCTCAGCTCAAAAAAAAAAAAAAAAAAAAAAAGTTGGTATGTGGGTGTGCCAGTATGCTCATTTGTGTGTGCATGAATGGAGGTCCAAAGTTGACTTTGAGAATCTCCTACACCTTATCTTTTGAGACAGGATTGCTCATTGAACCTGAAGCTTGTAGCTTCGGCTAGACTATCTGGCCAGTGAAGCCTAAAAATCTCCCTGTCTACTTCTCCCCAGTGCTGGGGTTATGGGTACTGAAGATCCAAACTGAGGTCTTCACATAAGAGCAACCAACATTTTACCCACTGAGCCATCTCCCTAGCCTATGTTTTTCTACTCATTTCTGTTAGTGGATATTTAAATCAGTGGGTTTTTTTGTTTGTTTCCTTTGTTTTTTCAGGACAGGGTTTCTCTGTGTAGCCTGGCTGTTCTGGAACTCACTCTGTAGGCCAGGCTGTCCTGGAACTTAGAGATCATTTTGCCTCTGCCTCCCAAGTGCTGGGCTCATGTACGTTCACCAACCCACCCGCCTTAACTCAGTGTTTTTATGAGTATAGTTTGCACATCAAGAGTAACTCCAAATGTAGTGTCCTGTCTTCCACATTCAGGTTATGTTTCAAGTGGTCAACACCTCCGTGCCTAAAACTGCCATAGTGGTTGGCCTGGCTTGCTAAACTTATTAGAATCAGTCAGAAAATGATACCAATAGATCCACATAGTTTATATACAGACAGTAAGAACAAAATTAGTGAGCTAAGCAGAGGATTTATCTTGTCATCCCAGTACTTAGAGGGCTGATGTAAGCAAACCAAATCCAAAGACTACCTGGGCTACATGGCGAGTTCCAGGGCAGCCTAGGCTTTATACCAAGATCATGTATCAAAATAACAAAAAGTAAATAAATAAATCACTTAAGGGAAATTAACTCGTTGAGTGGTGATGGCACATTCCTTTAATCCCAAAACCCAGGAGGCAGAGGCAGGTAGATTTCTGTGAATTTGAGGCCAGTCTGGCCTACAGAGTGAGTTCCAGGACAGCCAGAGCTACACAGAGAAATCCTGTCTTGAAAAACCAAAAACCGAAACAAAACAAAAGAAAAATGACGGGGGCTGGAGAGATGGCTCAGAGGTTAAGAGCACTGGCTGCTCTTCCGAAGGTCCTGAGTTTAAATCCCAGCAACTACATGGTGGCTCACAACCATCTGTAATGGGATCTGGTGCCCTCTTCTGGTCTGCAGTCATACATGCTGTATACATAATAAATGAATAAATCTTAAAAAAAAAAAAAAGGAAAAGAAAAAATGCCAAAAACAAACAAATTAACAAACACACCAAAAACCAAAAACTAAACCAAAACAAAAAAACATTTAACCCAGAGTGAGGGCACAGAGTTGTAATCCCAGCAGATGGGGGTGGAGGCAGGAGAGTCAGGAGTTCTAGGTCAGCCTCAGCAGAGATAGGGAGTTCCAGTCCAGCCTGGGCTAAAGAGAAAGATTGACACTGCGTCTTTTCTCTATATCTTTTGTTATTTAACTAAAAATAGATAGATAGATGATAGATAGACAGACAGACAGACAGACAGACAGACAGATGTTTATGTGTTTGTGCACAGGAGTACAGTGCCCAGGGAGGCCAGAAAAGGGCATCAGATCCTATGGAGCTAGAGTTCCAGGCAGTTGTGACTGGCCTGAGTTTATTTGTTCAGGCTGGCCTCAAAATTTTGACCTTCAAATCTCAGTCTCTTGCACATTCAGTTCTGCTCCACCAAGTCCAACAAGAATGAGCTTTGGCCGGGTGGTGGTGGCACACACCTGTAATCCCAGCACTCAGGAGGCAGAGGCAGGCAGATCTCTGTGAGTTCGAGGCCAGCCTGGTCTACAGAGGGAGTTCCAGGAAAGGCGCAAAGCTACACAGAGAAACCCTGTCTTGAAAAAAAAAAAAAAAAAAAAAAAAGGACTGAGCTTTGAACAGAATCTCACGTGATAAACCAAGCCTTTGTAGTAAATAACTGTTTATATTTATTGTAATGTAATGCTGTTGACATTTATTCTGAAGAGCTTTTTTCTTTTCTGGTAAGGATTTATTTTTATTTTATTTCATGTGTGTGGGTGTTTCACTTGCATGTGTATCTGTGTACCATGTGCACTCAATGCCCTTGGAGGCAGAAGGGGCCCTGGATCCTCTAGACCTGGAGTGATTGACAGTTGTGGGCTGCCATGTAGGTGCTGGGAACTGAACCTGGAGCTTTTTTTCTAAAGGTAAGACAGGGCGACAGTATCCCTTCTTTCCCCAGAAGCTCACACGACCCTTTCCTCTTCTACTGACCATCTGTGCACTCTTTGCTTTGTTCTTGTTTTTGAAACACCAGGTCTCTGAAACCATTTGATAGACTAGGCTGGCCTCAGAGTTTTGACAATCTTCCTGTCTCTGTTTCCTCCTGAGTGACAGGGCTGCAGGTGGCAGGCCAGGCTCTGCTTTTGCTTTTTTTGTTATAAAGTAATGGGTTTTGTTACAGCACGTCTCCTACATCTGTCATTGTTTCTTGCCCCTATCTATCCCCTTCTTGTGTTTGCTCATATCTACCTCCCTCTCCCCCAGGGCCCCACGCTTTCAGGCTGGCTAATGTCACATGTGTTCCCATTTTTCTCTTCACCCCACACCACCGGAAGAAAGGTATGATGGGAGCGTTTATGCCCAGAAGTTTCTCCTGGTTTCTAATGGTAACTCCAGCACCATTCTGATTATCTTCACTCTGGAGCGGCTGGCATTGCTGGTTCCGACAGATGATCATTCATAGGGCGGTCTGATCTGTTGTGGAATGTAGCCCGTTCCCACTCCAGTGCTCCTGGAGCTTTCTCGTGTCCGTTTGGGGCTAGCTGGGCGTTTTGCGTTTTTTGTTCCTGGTTGTCTCCTTGCTGACAGCTGAAGAGGAGGACTGTGAGGTAGAGTACACCACCACAGTTCCCGCTTTGGGGTCTCCAGCTCCCGGATGCCACAGAGCACTGAATCTGAAGGCCCTTCGGTGTCTGCCACTTGAAGGGGCTTCAAACTACATTTCTGGGAGGCCCGGCAGAGCTTTCTTTCTCTTCGGTACAGGGTTTGGGGAGATGGGAAGAAGCAAACAGCTACAGCAGGACATAAATGTGGAAAATAAAGGGAGCCAGCAAAGAGATGGAACTTTATGGTTTGGGCCTCAAGGGGGGCACTGGGGTAGACAGTTCTTTTTGGGTAAGAAATTTATTAATGCCACAAACCCACAGACAGTCTGCAGCGTGGAAGGGAATCCAAGGACAGTTCACACCCAAATGTCACAGTGGGTATCCCTTCTAATAGATTTCAGAGAAAATGGGGCAGTGGGGTGCCACATCAAAGCTTGATGAGTACTCCACAGTCCAGGCTTGTTACCAGACTGTCTCTCCCTCCAGGTGATGGGGAGAGGAGGATGTGGGTGTGATCTTGAGTGTGTAGGGGAGTATGTAGAGGCAGGAGGAGTCCCTTCAGTTAATGTGTATCCATCATACGGTGTATCACTGGTAGCTCCACACAGCTTAGAACAGTGCTTCTCAACTTTCCTAATGCTTCGGCTCTTTATACACTTCCTCATGTGTGGTGACCCCCACCATAAAGCTGTTTAATTGCTACTTTATAACTGTAATTTTGCTACTGTTATGAATCATAATGTAAAAATCTGTGTTTTCCATAGTCTTAGACGACCCTGTGTTGGGGGTTGTGACACACTGGTTGAGAAACCCTGGCTTAGAGTCTGTTAGCTTGGGGCCAGTACACAGAACCAGCCACCAGGCAATAGAGACACAGTTCCAGATGGGTACGAACTAAGCAGTGTTTGGACTGGGTTCTAACAGAAGTGAATAACTTTTTTTTTTTTTTTTTAAAATGTTATTTGAGACTTAGGCTGGGACTATGTAACCCAGGATTGCTTCCAACTCAGAGATTCTCCTGCCTCAATCTCCAAAGGGCGCCACCATTTGCAATGCAAGTAATTTTAACTTTGTGACATAAAGAATAAGGGCCTAGAGGAGCTTCTAAAATGTACCCCAGCAAGTCAATATTACGTAGGCTGTCGGTTGGGGAAGAGTCTAGTTCAGATACCTGAACAGAGGGTGACAAGAAGTGTCGGTGCTAGACAAAGGTTAAGATATAAGAAGCTAGTGAGACAGTGTCTAGTTTAGCAACCTAAGTAGACTGAACTGCTCTTAGAAAATGGAGGGGGGGGGAGACAGAGAAATAGAGAGAGGAAGGGAGGGGAGAGGGAGGGAGGGAGGGAGGGCAAGTGAGCAGAGAGAGACAGAGACAGATGAGGGAGGGATGGACGAAAGGACAGACAGACAGAGAAACCAAGCTATGGAAAGGACTATCCTTTCTCTCTTTTCTCCCGGACCCCGCCTCCAATCTCCGTATTATAAAACCTAATGTGTTCAAGAGTGTCCTCAACACCTATGTGCCTCACAGGGCATCCAGGACCTTGCTCTGAAGTCTCAGTTCCCTGTAACCCAGAAAAGCTCCCCCCTCCCACCCTCAGAGAGAAAGTACTCGTCCTTCAACGCTGTACCACCAGCAAACTATCTGGATCTCACTGGTGAGATCTGGTGGGTTGTCCTCTCTACCAGATTGCAAATTATCAACAAGCATCATACGCTCCAAATGAAGGGCTACCTCACCCTTGAGTTCCTGCAGAACTCACCTCCCACAGAAACACCGCTGACTTTCGGCTTCCAAGTAACCTGCATGTGATCCTGTCTGGTCCGCATTTAAAAAGAAAAAAAAAGGGGGGAGGAGGGATAGAGTCATTGACCCTAACTGGGTTTGCCCAAGGTACATACAATTAGAAACAAACCCAGCTGAAAAACTCCAAATTATTCCTAATTAATTCCTACTATAGTAACTACTAATTTCCCGCCGTCTTGTGTTTATAGCCCGCTTGAAAATTCGAAACACAACCATTTTAACGCATTTCTGGCTGCGGAAATGGCCTCAGCACTGCCACCGGGAACAGAAACTGACCACTACACAAACGCCACCTAAAGACCAGCTAGAGCAAAGGCAAACCCTGAAAATTAGCCCAATGGAAGGGGCCTGGATTTTCCGGTGAAAATTTGACGGAGAATAGAATCAGAGCGAGGAAGAGCGGGCCAGACTTCTCAGCGGGTTTGGTTCAGCAACCCTGCAGGCCCTCTATTGCGCAGGCGCAGTTCCACTACGCTCAGAAACAAGAGCACGTAAGCAAAAGCAGGAGCCGGTTCTGATCTCATTGCAGCTACTGCTTGCAGGGTAAAACAGTTGGCTCTTGGTTTCTAAACTACATTTCCCAGCAGGCTCCGTTTCCATACAGATAATGGGTTTGGTTCTTCGAGATAGGATAAAAAAAAAAATTAGGTGGTGACGTAATAAACAGGAAACAAGTTGATTATAGTGTTTGAGCGCCTTAGCTCAGAGAGCCCCAGTGGCCTAATGGATAAGGCATTGGCCTCCTAAGCCAGGGATTGTGGGTTCGAGTCCCATCTGGGGTGGTTCTTTTTTTCCCCAAATAAAAAGCGAGTCAAATCTACTAATTTCATTTGTGTATTTATTTTTGAGACAGGGTCTCTCCACATATCTCTGGCTGTCTTGGAACAAACTATGTAGAGACCAAACTGGTCTCGAACTCACAGAGATCGGCCTGCCTCTGCCCCCAGAGTGCTGGGATTACAGGCGTGCGCCACCACCGCCCGGCCATTTTGTTTTAAAACTAAAGAAACTGTGTGAGCCTGAGGGGTGCGGTTTGCCACACCAGGATTCGAGTCCATTTTCGTCCCCTGGGCTGCGGGTATGCGTTTAATTTAATGACACCCCTGGGAGAAATGGTCGCATGAGCTTTGCCAAATCCACACTCTCCTGCCGTCCGCACTTTCTCCCGAGTCTGGGCGGCCGTCAGCTAACGGAAGTCGGAAGCGAGGCAGTCCCAAGGCCCTGCGGCTGCAGGGTGTCGGAGCATGGCTACCTTTGCCTTTCTTCCAGTTCCCTAGGGCGCCCCTCGGCGTTTCCCGGGCAGGGCCGTCGGTAGACGGCGCTGTGGAGCGCCCAGGAGCCGGGGCGGGGCGCCAGGCCGTGGGACCAGGCTCGGCCAGGACGGGAAGATGGCGGCCCTGGGGCCCCCGGCGCGCACTCTGAGAGGCCTTCTGCGGGAGCTGCGCTACCTGAACGCGGCCACCGGGCGACCGTATCGCGACACAGCAGCCTACCGGTACCTGGTGAAGGCTTTCCGAGCACATCGGGTACGGGAGCCGCGTCCAGGGCCCCGGTCTCGGGTCGCGAAGACGAGGGTGGTCTGGGCAGGGGAGTGCGGTGTCGTAGGGCAAACATGCCTGCATAGACCTGTCTTCCACCTGCGGTCCTCACCACAGCCCAGGCCCAGGGCTAGCCTGTGGTCTCAAGCCCCCATACTAGCCCAGAAGCCACGTGGGGGCACCTTCTTAGGGACTTGAGTAGAGCTGCCTGACGGGTTCGTTGGTTTGTCTGGCACATGGGTGTGCAATGGCATTGTATGAAGTATGTATGGCCGGCATTGTGTGAAGTAGCCCTAGGGGTCTTACACGCCCTCTCCCCACACTTTCCGCGTTGAAGTTTTTATAGGAAGCAATGTTTTTGTGCGGCGGGGAGTGTGTGTGTGTGTGTGGGGGGGGGAGACAGAATTTCACCATTAAGTTGGCCGACCAGGAATTCAGAGATTGACCTTGAACTCTGGTGTCAGATTGCCTCTGATTAAAGGCATAGGCCAGACAAAAGCAGTTTTTGTTTGTTTTCCAGAGCTGAGGACAGAACCCAGGACCTTGTGCTTGCTCGGCAAGCACTCTACCACTGAGCTAAATCCCCAACCCTTCTTTTTTAAGACAACGAAGTGGAGGATATTGGGGAATATTGGAGAGTTCTTCAAGTATGGGTACTGTATTATTTATGTAATATCATCATTGAGAAAAGCAATGACTTGTATTCTATTAGGAGATTGCTCTCGCATCTGCATCATTAGCTTGCTATATTAACAGGATACATCTTTTTCCAAAGATTATTATGTATACAGTGTTCTGTCTGCATGTATCCCTGCAGGCCAGAAGAGGGAGCCAGATCTCATTACAGATGATTGTGAGCCTCCATGTGGTTGCTGGGAATTGAACTCAGAACTTCTGGAAGAACAGCCAGTGTTCAGAGCTTGCAACCTCTGAGCCATCTCTAGCCCCAGGTTTCATGTTGTACTGCTGTAACGAACATGAACACACGGCATGCGAACCTTAGGAGGTACCACTGTGAAATCCCTCTTAGTCAGAAGGGAATGGAAGATGGTTCATTTCCCAAATGGGGGTAGTGATCAGTTCTCTGCCCTTTGGACAAGACCAAATGCAAGTGGGACCGCTAAGGCTCAGGGCAGTACCTGTACAAGAGTAAGGGGAACTAGAATTTAGGGAAGGAATCCTAATGTTCCTGAGCAATCATCTTAACTGCTGGATTTGAGTAATGCAAAACCTTACAACTAAAATGCATTTAGCTTTTAAAAAGTCATAATGTTAGGGACTGTGTGCACTAAGAACTTGGGCCAAATATCAAGAATAAGATGCACCTGGCAGTGGTGGCACATGCCTTTCATCACATCACTCTGAGTTTGAGGCTTGCCTGGTCTAGAGTTGAATTCCAAGACAGCCAGAGCTCCATAGTGAAACCTTGCCTCAAAACAAACAAACAACCCACCCAAAATAAAACAAACAAACAAATAACCCCCCAAAACAGTACCAGCAAAGAAACTTTTCAGGAAAACATCAGAATTCGTGCCCAAAATTCTAGGGCTGACCCTTACCTTTAATCCCAACACTTCTGAAGTATAGGCAGGTAGATACCTGAGTTAAGGCCAACCTGGTCTATAAAGAACATTACAGGCCAGCCAGATCCACTCCCAGCCTTGTCTTCTCAAAGTAAAGAGCAGGACTCCCAGGGACATCAGCTGAACACAGCACAAGATACAATAAAATTAGGCACAAACCCTCACATCAAGGCTAGGCAAGGCAACCCAACCCAATAGGACATCTTTTTTTGGGGGTGGTGGTGTTTCAAGACAGGGTTTTTCTCTGTACAGCTTTGGCGCCTGTCCTGGAACTCACTCTGTAGCCCAGGCTGGCCTCGAATTCACGAAGATCCACCTGCCTCTGCCTCTCAAGGATTAAAGGCGTGCACCACCACCCGGCTCATTTTTTAATCTATCTATCCTTATATATACTTTTTGGGGTTGTGTGCATGCCAAACGTGGGGGTTGGGGGACAATCTGTAGGGGAGTCAATTCTCTTTCTCTACTGAGGGGTTCTGGGGGATTGAACTCAGAGCATCAAGTTTTGCAGCAAGTGTCCTTACCTACTGACAGTGACTTTCAAGCCAGCTAGGATACAAAGTGAGACCATTTTCTCAAAGAGCAGCCCCCCCCCCCCAAACACACACATACTAAGTTTGACCGAGGTATGATTGTGGTGTCACATACCTATAAATCTCAGCATTGTAAAACCAAGGTAAGAAGACTGAATTACAGGCCAGTCCATGCTACATAGTAAGACCTTGTCTCTAAAAAAGTTTTGATTCCAGCAGGTGAGTGCTGTTGGTATTACATTAAATATTATATGCTCGAATTTTCAGATTGAGAAAAGGAATTATGCATACAGTGGTGCTAGGGGTGAAACACATCCCCATCCATACAGAATTCCTCATGTTCCTGTTCCTTTTCCACAACCTTGGAATCCCAAAATAGTTGAGGGCAGAGTACTCAAATCAAGTGTTATGAAGAACAGCCATGATTTGGAGTTAGTCTGGACATTGACATGGACTTTCTCGTTTGTAAAGTCATTAGAATCCAGACTTTCCCGACGGTTAAATTGTATAAACAAGTTTAAGTAATATGAAAACGTACTTATTTCACACACACACACACACACATACATACATACATTCATACATACATATGATTTTCATGTTACTACTATTGAGAACAACACCTTTATTTTTGAGATAAGTTTCTGATTTTGGAGTGTAAGGTGTTAGGTTTCAGGAAGTCCATATATCCAGAAATGAGCTCAAGCTGGACTACGTAAGGATTTCTGGAGGTTATAAAAGAGCCAGTACTCCTCAGGAACTTGTGAAACGGGTTTCTACCCCACAAAGGAGTCATTTCCCGTTACTCCTGCCAGAAAAGACCTAGCTGTCTGTTGAATTCATCTGTGGTTGTACATCAGAGTCCATGCTAGCCTCTGGGCTCTCACAGTCCCTACTCATAAGTTCTTGTTACACATTTCAAACCCCCTACACTAGCATCCTGGCCCCATTATACACCACCACCACCCCAACTCCCAGGCTGTTCCAGCTCACTCTACTCCTGCTCCCCACCTATTCATTTTCCTTAAAATCCACTATCTCTTACTGTCATGGCCCTGGCCATGTTCAGTCTACTGCATCTTTTTCTTTCTGCTGTGGACTCTTCCAGATGCCTCTGGATATTTTCTCCTATTCACAATAAAAACCACACCATGAGCCTGGGGGTGGCGGTGGCACATAGCTGCAGAGGCAGGCCTGTGAGTTTCATGATAGCCTGGTCTACAGAGCAAATTTCAGGACATCTAGGGCTACACAGAGGAACCCTGTCTCCAAACAACAACAAAACCCAAACCAACAAACCACACTATGGAGTGGCCATTTCAGTGATTTCTTTAATATACTCCCCACCCCCATACTAAAGGTGTATGCCATGTTCAAGTCATGGAAACAAAGCAGAACCTTAATTTGTTTAAAGGGAGGAAAAGCATGTCTTTTTTTTTTTTTTTTTAAACTTCTACACCAGGTTTCCCTGGGCTTGAACTAGAGGTCAACCTGCTTCTGCCTCTGCCTCCTTGATTATTGGCATTAAAGGTGTGGGCCTCCACCACCAGGCTGCTGCTAGTTAGTTTTCTTGGTGTTGGGAGTTTGAATTACAAATAAAACCTGTGGTAGGAAGCAGATGCTAGGTATGTATGGATCTTTATGTGACAGAACATCAAACCGGAGTGTCTGCATTCTGTTACTTTGTAGAGGAAGCTCATTTATCAGATCTTCCTCTGGGGGCATGTGGATACTTGGGGTGTTACCAGGCCGTCTGACTTTGTTAATGACGTTTTTTAGGTCACCAGTGAGAAGCTGTGCAGAGCCCAGCATGAGCTTCATTTCCAAGCCGCCACCTATCTCTGCCTCTTGCGAAGCATTCGGCAACATGTGGCCCTTCATCAGGAATTTCATGGCAAGGGTGAGCGTTCAGTGGAGGAGTCTGCTGGTTTGGTGGGCCTCCAGTTGCCCCATCAGCCTGGAGGGAAGGGCTGGGAGCCGTGATGGAGAGTCCTCAGATGCCCCTTCCTTCAAGAATCCAGCCATTTCTACCACTATGTATTTATTAAATATTTTGTAAAGTGAAGCTTGTTGTTTTGTTGTGTGTCTTTTGTTGACTGAGTGGTTAGGGAAATAACACCGGAGGGGGCTGCAAGTGAATCTGCTGAATTTTTTAATCGGATTACTTCCTGTTCTTGGGTGTCAGTGCTCTTGCACATGCAGGTTTGTGTGGAGGCAGGGGGACACAAGGGTGCCTTCCTCAAGTACCTCTCTGCCTTATTTTTTGACACAGTATCTCTCACTGAACTGAGTACTAAGAAGTCCCCAGGACCTTCTGTCTTTGTTCCCCAGCTTGGGGGTTAGAAACATGCACTATTTATGAGGGTGCTAGGGGTCTGTGCAAACTTTAACAAGTGGGTCTAACCCTAGTCCCTGAAGTGCTTGGTCTAATTTATAACCTAGAGTCTTTTTCTTTTTTCTTTCTTTTTAAAAAGTAATAATGGAGAGATGGCTCAGTGGTCAGGAGTGTGTGTACTTGTCTTGCAGAGGATCTGAGTTTGGTTCCCAGCACCCACATCAGGGAGCTGACAACCTCCATTTTTAACTCTAGTTTCAAGGGATCTAGCACCTCTGCTCTCTGCAGGCACCTTCACTTATGTGCACATACATACACACATATACATAATTAAAAAAACAAATTGTTTTGCTTTTGCTTATTTTTGAGATAGGGTCTCACGATGTAGTTCTGACTGGCCTGGAATTTGCTATGTAGGCCAGTGGGACCTTGAACTCAGAGACCTGCCAGCCTTTGTCTCCAGAGTGCTGGAAATAAAGTGCCACCATGCCAACCTTTGAACATAAATATTTTAAAATATACAAATAATAAGTAATGCAAGCCTAGTGTCTTAAGGAATTTTAATGCCATAAATGTAATACCCATATTTATCCCTTCTCTCTTCTTCCATTTCTATTACATGTGGAAAGCATTACAAAGTTTACTATGTGCCAGGTGATGGTGGCGCATGCCTGTAATCCCAGCACTCAGGAGGCGTTGGCAGGTGGATCTCTGTGAGTTCGAGGCCAGCCTGGTCTACAGAGCTAGTCCAGGACAGGCTCCAAAGCTACAGAGAAACCCTGTCTCGAAAAACCAAAAAAAAAAAAAGTTTACTATGCATCTTTCTATATATCTCCTATGCCTAGAGAAACACAGAATTAAATATATGGGTGTGGATCTTAAATTTTTATTTTCTTACCATATGATATGTATGAGTGCAGGTGTTTATGTACCATCATGCAGGTAGAGAGGTCAGAAGACAATTTTAGGGACTTAGCTTTCTCCTTCCACAGTAGAATCCAGGGACTTGAACTCAGGTTCTTTTTTAATTTTTTTATATTTTATTTATTTATTTTTGGTTTTTTGAGACAGGGTTTCTCTGTGTAGCTTTGCTCCTTTCCTGGAACTCACTTTGGAGACCAGGCTGGCCTCAAACTCACAGAGATCCGACTGCCTCTGCTTTCTGAGTGCTGGGATTAAAGGTGTGCGCCGCCACCGCCGCCGCTGCCGCCGCCACCACTGGTGAACTCAAGTTCTTAGACTTGTGCTCCAAGTGATTTTACCTACTTGCTGGTCCAGTGTGACTTTTATAAAAGTACCCAACTGTGATGTGTCCTGGCAGGAAATAGTTGGAATAAGGTTGAGGGGGTACATGAAGATGTGGGATGAATTAAATCATGTCAAGCAGTAAGCTAACAACAGTGGGAGATAGTACTATTACTTCCTTAGGCCTGATAAGCAGGGGCTCCTAAGGATGACAGCCACAGCTGAACTCCAGCCCGCAGGATGTCCAGGAAGAGGGACAAAGAGCTCCGTAACATCTGCCCCCACTACTGTCAGCTTTCTCTACCTTTTAACCTGCATTTGAGCAAACGCTTCTACTGCATTCAGCTAGCAAGATAGAAAACGTGGCCTCTGCTTGGTATTGTTCTCCTTGCTCTATATTTACTCTGCCACAATCTGCTTCTGCGAGTTTATGCTTCCTATTCCTCTGTCTTCACGTTGGCTGCCCCAGGGAAACAGTGATAAATCTCTTTTTCCTGATAAAAGAACAACTATTTACTGACAATTCTTTTTTTTTTTTTTTTTTTTTTTGGTTTTTCGAGACAGGCTTTCTCTGTAGCTTTGGATCCTGTCCTGGATCTTGCTCTGTAGCCCAGGCTGGCCTCGAACTCACAGAGATCCACCTGCTTCTGCCTCCCGAGTGCTGGGATTACAGGTGTACGCCCGGCTTACTGACAATTCTTTACTCCAATACTGAAGAACTACAATGCAGTGTTTTCAGAGGTTAAAGAGAAGATTAAACAGAACCAGTAATGGGAACATATCAATTTAATGGTACTGAGTTCAAGTTCTTATGCTCTACTAGTTTTCAGAAGCCACATGAAGGTTAAAATGCCTTAAAAGTATCTTAAAATTCAACCTTCCTCCAACATGGAGAGGAATTTTAACGTTTAATATTTCTTTCAAGTACTAATCCCAATGAAACTGATAACTAGTTCAGCATTTCAGGAAAATAGACAATTTTTAATTTTTGTGGACTGAACAGTTCATAGAAGAAATGATTACTTACACAATTGCATGATATTTCCCATGTTATAAATAGCAATTTGCATTCACCAAGAAATATTTTACTCTAGTCAAGTGTAGAAATATAACTACTAAAATATAATTTTACCTGAGTAAAAAAATATGAAACACTTAACAAGTTCGCATGTCCTCTTTGTGTAGGGCCATACTAATCATCTCTCTATTGTTCAATTTTACCGTTATGTGCTACAGAAGCAAGCACCATTGATAATCTTTTGGTGGAACTTTTAAACTATCCTAAATGATCCTTTTACTTCAAATGTCCTTAATTCCATAACTAAAATTAATTTCTATAAACCACTAACTCTTCTTATTTATGCTGTGCCTTCTTGTATATAAGAGGGGCATTCCCTACCCTCAAGAAAGTAGACATACTTTTAGACCAAAGACCATGTCTCCCTCATCTTTGTATTCTTCAAAGCACTTTCTACCCACATAGCATGTATTGAGTTGGTGTTATTGAATGCATGATCTAGTTTACTCTGTAGAATTATAATCAGAACAACACAACCATTGAAAGGGAATTTCTTTAACAATTTTTTTTCTTTTGGTTTTTTTTGAGACAGGGTTTCTCTGTGTAACTCTGGCTGTCCTGGAACTCAGAGATCTGCCTGCCTCTGCTTCCTGAGTGCTGGGATTAAAGGCGTGCGCCACTGCCAGGCTGCTGTTAATTTTCTTGGTGTTGGGAGTTTGAATTACAGATAAAACCATGTAATAGGAAGCAGATGTTCACCTCCTACAACTTGGGAAAGAAACCAATGTAGTTTTGAACTATAAGCAAGTTAATTTAGGCTAATTTGTAAAATACGTTGGTTTTTTTTCTATTGTGGTACTGGGGATTGAACCCAGGACCTCACCAGCACTCAACAAGGGCTCTACCACTAAGCTTTAGCCTTTCCCTTTTGTTTCCATTTTGAAACATGGTCTCTCTGAGAGTAAAGGTGTGCACTACCGTCTCCCAGCACTCACTCTCGCTCTCTCGCTCTCTCTTCTCCTTTTTTGGTTTTCTAGACAGGGTTTTTCTGTATATCCCTGGCTGTCCTAGATCTCGCTCTGTAGACCAGCCCTGTATTTGAATCACAGAGATCCGCCTGCCTCTGCCTCCTGAGTGCTGGATTAAAGGCGTGTGCCACTACTGCTGCCACCACCAGACTTTCATTGTATTCATGTTTGTGTGTGTAAATGTGGGCACCTGGGAGTCAGTGGCCAACTGTTGGTTCTGGGGATTGAACTCAGGTTGTTAGGCTTGCACAACAAGCACCTTTACCCACTATGCCACTTTGCTCACCTTCAACACAAGTCCTGTTAGTTCAGGCTGGCCCTTAACTCAGTAGGATGCCAGAGCACTTTGGATTTCTGTTTATCTTGCCTTAGTCTCCCAAATAGCTGGGATGTGAGGATACCACCACACAAATTGTCATTTTTTTCAGGCAAGTTCACATGTAACTTGGGTTGGTGGACTATGAGGCCAAGGCTGGCTTTGACTTCATGCTGCTGCTTCTCAATCTCAATGCTACAGACATGTGTCACCAGCATTGGCTGTTTGCTTGCTTGCTTGCTCCCCCACCTTTTTTTTTTTTGGTTCACGGGTTGTCAATGAACAATTACCACTGAGCTCCTAGCAGAATGAAGAAAAATGTCTACCTCAACACCCCCAAAGTTTAAGTAGCTAACATCAAGGAGTGAGGACAAACTGAAAACTGACTTCTTGGTAATAGTGGAATGAAAAATAATCTGCTACTGCAACAGAGCAAACATCTTACTAGCAGGCTAAAACAGAAGCAAACTCAAGTAGGGGAAGTAAGTTCCTCTAAAGAAGAACACTTGCAGGTCATATAGTACAGCGTCTTATAACTAACCACTCTTGGTAAAGGGCAAAACAACTGTAGATAGGAGTGAGTCTGGAAGCATTCCAGAGAAACTTGATTAAGAAAACAGTACTGCTGAGCAGTAATCTCAGCACTTGAAAGATGGAGCAAGATGACCATTGAAGGGTATCTTCAGCTACACAGCAAGTTTAAGGCCAGCCTGGACCCCGGCTGACAAAATCCAAAAACAATTGGGCATAGTATTGACCACCTTTAATCCCAGCACCTGGGAAGCAGAGGCAGGTGGATCTCTGTGAGTTTGAGGGAAGCCTGGTCTACAGAGTGAGTTCCAGGACAGCTACGGTTACATAGTGAGACCCTATTTTAAACTAAACCAGCCAACCAACCAAACCAAAAAGCAACACTCCTCCCCACCCCAAACCAAACAAGGCAGTGGTGTAGATTCAGTTTCTGGGCTTCAGTTTGCAGAACCTAAAGAAAATTTCAAACAAAAACAAAATGATCCCGAATGGAAAGGCAGAGGTGTCAGAAGGAATGAAAAGGAAAGTAGTGAATATATGGACACTGAATGTTGAAACTTGGATGGAAGCTGGGCGGTGGTGGCGCACGCCTTTAATCCCAGCACTCAGAAAGCAGAGGCAGGTGAATCTCTGTGAGTTTGAGGCCAGCCTGGTCTACAAAGTGAGTTCCAGGAAAGGCACAAAGCTACACAGAGAATCCCTGTCTCAGAAAAACAACAACAACAAAATCCCAAAAACTTGGTTGGAAACAGCTCAATGACAGAAGGTTTGTTTAGCATGCTCAAGACCCTGGATTGGGGGTGGTAAGATGGCTCAACAGATAGACACTTGCCACCAAGCCTGACAACCTAGCTTTGTTTCCTGATTCACATGGTAGTGGATAATCAGCTCTGAAAGTTGCCCTCTGACCCCTACACTCACACTATAGCAAAATAAATGTTTCTAGTTGTTGGGTTGTTAAAATGTTTTTTAAATTGGATTAAACCCTACAAACAAAACACCTGGTAACAAGGCATAGATAGGCAGATCTCTTTGAGTTATAGGCCAGCTTGGACTAAGTCAGTTTTAGGCCAGCCACAGTTACATGGTGAGGCACTGTCTCAAACAAACAAAAACCAAAAAAACCCCTCAAACAATTACTCAGTATTTTAGTGTATTTTTCTAAGGATGTGTTTTTCAGGATAATACTGTATTTGTAATAGTGCATCTCTCTAGAATATATTTAATTTGTACAGTTTTCTACTATTGGACATCAATTTCCTTTAAAGAATTTTGTACGCATATGAGTTTTAACTCAATGTATGTATGTGCATATGTATTCATGGTGCCTTTGGAGGCCAGAAGAGAATATCAGATCCTCTGGCATTGGAGTTAGTGTTATTGGTTTTTCGAGACAGGGTTTCTCTCTGTAGCTTTGGTGCCTGTCCTGGATCTTGCTCTGTAGACCAGGCTGGCCTGGACTCACAGAGATCTGCCTGGCTCTGCCTCCCCGAGTGCTGGGATTAAAGGCGTGTGCCACCACCGCCCCGCAGCCAGTGCTTCAAACCGCTAAAGCCTCTCCAGCTCCTCTTGTACAATTTTCAAATGACATCTGCAAGCATTTGGAGTTGTTTAGAATTTAGAGTTTTTGAACCAGACATTGTGGTATCTGCTTAATCGTAGTGCAGCTAAGGCTGGATCGCAAGTTTCAAGGCGGCTTGATTGAGCTACACAGTGTAAGAAATAAGTCACTTGGTCCATTGTCAGTATGAGCTACATTGAGATAAAGCTTGTTATAGAATCATGGATAAGCAGGCGGCACTGGCCCCTATATTCCCTAGCTGGCAGCTGGCTGCCCGTCCTATCTAGGCCCTCTTAGTTGATCCAAGGGCTGAAAAATTAGTCGGTCAACTACCTGACTGGGCTCAGAAATCAGAAGAGGGAATTTTGGGCCCCAAGATATTCACTGGATGTTTTGTCTTTTTTTGTTGTTTGTTTTTTGAGACAGGGTTTCTCTGTGTGTCTTTGAAGCCTGTCCTGGAATTCACTCTGTAGCTCAGGCTGCTGGCCTTGAACTCAGAGATTCACCGGCCTCTGCCTCCCGAGTGCTGGGATTAAAGGCGTCCATCACCACTGACCGGCTGGATGTTTTGTGTCTTGAACCAAAAGAGTGAGGAATTTGAGGTAGGGGAATATTAAAATTTAGGAAGATTTTTATGTCCCTAAAGAATTCAGCCAATAAAAACTAAAGAGTGGAGAGACATGCAACTAGGGAATTAAAAAAAAAAAAAACAAACAAGAACCCAAAACAAAAAAGTTTTACGTCAAATCCGCACCTCAACTATTTTGCCTTTTGTGTCAGGGTGACGCCCACCCAGACTTCTGCAGAACTGAAAAATGTCTCATTCCTATGCTCGCTGAGTCTCCAGCACTCTCAAGTTATTTAACGAGGGCCATTTTTTTCTCACAACAGTGGCACCCTATCTCAGAATAGTTCTCTCAATAATTGATAGTTTTCTGCAAACTACTAACGTTTGTATTGGTCCAGTATGAACTTAAATTGTTCAATGAGTGTTCAATTGCAATGAAACAGAAAACAAAAACTCCATTTCCCTTCCAAGTACGGAGAAAGTAGCGATGTTTCAGCTTAAAAGAATCACCGTATCTTTTTTTTTTTTTTTCCCCCCAGTTTGGAAAACCAGTATGCAGCCGTGGCCTAGGTATTTCCAGTTGGCTCTCTTGGGCCTTACGACGGTGAGTTATTCTGTCACCCCCACCAGCCGTGAGATTAAGAAATCAACTACTATCGCAGTTAGCAAGGCGTAGGAGTG
Source organism: Onychomys torridus (assembly GCF_903995425.1). Classification (NCBI taxonomy): domain Eukaryota; kingdom Metazoa; phylum Chordata; class Mammalia; order Rodentia; family Cricetidae; genus Onychomys; species Onychomys torridus. The sequence continues at coordinate 31,601,367 of NC_050445.1, read as the reverse complement.
CAGGGAGACAGCCTGCCAAGGAGCTAGGAGGCTGATGGGTGGGCCCTGCCCCGGACACGCCGCTGTGGAACACGGCCCACCCCCAGTTCTCACTGCACAGACTCGAACTTAGACTAGCAGCTTCCAGCGGTCCTAAACGTAGCAAAAGCGTCAGGACGCCTGCTTTCCAGTGAGCTGATGTCGCGTGTTATTTCTTGAACCTAACGTGTCCCGGCTAGGACACAGACGAGGGGCAGTGGCAAAAAGCCTGAGGATAAAAGGGTTAGGCGTCCTCGGCTCGGGCTGGGCCTTCCTACTGGCTCGCGATTCCGCCAGCATCAACCCTGCGAACTTCCGCCGAACTACTTACTCCGACTCGCTCTAAGCTTGGCACTTGCTAATTTGGGGCTGGGCCGCCAGCGCAGCAAGCAGAGAGGGCCTACATGACCTGCAGTTTGCAGCGGCGCAGGGCTGGGCGCCCGGGGCCCACCAGGCTCCGGAGTAGGCGAAAAGAGCGACATTCTCGCGAGACCTGGGCCCGGAGGGGGCGGGGCCAGCGCGCGTGCACGCGCCCAGGAGCCGTTAGGGCGGAACCCTTCGCGGGAGGGGCAGGGCGGGGCGAAGCCAGCTGGATGACGATTGGCCGAACCCGCCACGGGAAACGACTCGGCGCGAGCAGCGTGCGCGCTCCCGTCGCGGTGGCGGCGGTGGCGAGCGGCGTCAGAGCTCGCTAGGGGGGGTTGACGGCTTCTGGCGGGTGTCGGTGTCAAGAGGAGGCGAGAGTCGGCTAGCCCGTGTCGCGTCTGTCTCTGGAACCCGACGGAGAGTGAGGACACGAGGGCTCGCTCTTGAAGGGGCTGCCGTCTTCCACGTCCACGCCGTCGTGAGGAGCGCAGCCCGGACTGTCCCGCGACCCCTCCGACTCCCCCACTCGGAGGCCTCGAGGCCGCGGCGGCCACCGAGACAGCGCCGCACCTCCCCCACCCCTTCCCCTCGTCCCCCGCCCGCCAGGGCCCGGTCGGCGCCCCACCCCCGTCCGCTCGCTCGCTCCCTCACTCGCCCGCCCGCCCGCTACGCCGCCGCCATGTCGGCGCAGGCCCAGATGCGCGCGATGCTGGACCAGCTAATGGGCACCTCCCGGGACGGTAAGTCGCTGCCAGAGCCCTGGGGGTGGGGGAGGGGACGCGGCCGGTGAGGGGAAGGCCTCCGAGGGAGCACCTGGGCGCGCGCGTGCGGTTGAGTAAGGGGCTCCCAGATTGGTAACACGAGGTCCCGGGCTCCCATCCAGTCCAATCAGGGCTTGGCAGTCGGGCTTGGGGGCGGTGACTGTGCGGATTGGCGGGAACGGCTGCCAATGGGGCGAGGCGGGGCCTGGAAGCAGAAAGGAGAGTTTGTGCTTTTTTGCTGTTGACTTGGCCGGGTTTGGGAGATCCCAAGGCTGTCTTGCGTAGTGGGGCGGTCAGTTTTGACTGTTGGCTAGGAACCCGCGGAGCGCTGAGGCCTCCGCCCCCCAGCTCTAGCTCCCTTACCCCGGGCTTTCGGATTACCCCTCGTCGCCGCCCTCTAGAGTGTGGAGAGAAGCACCCCCTCCCTCCTGGGTTTTGAAACCTTCACTAAAAACCCCCAGTTCCAGGGACACTTCGTCGAACCCTACAGAATCAACCTTTTTTTTTTTGGTGGAAAATCTGACCCAAACCATGGTTTCTTAAAGTGGGTGTGTTTGACCCCATTTTGTAAGTTGAAAAGTGTTTAGGCCTATTTTTTCCCCGAGAGACCTCCATTTTGTTAGACAACCTAATAGAGGCTTTCTTGGTAAATATTGACTAATTTTACATGTACCCTAACCAGAACTATTTTGGAAATTTGATGCCCACTGGAATAGAATTGAAGGAAACAAAGGGCTTTTAAAAATGCAGTTAGATTAGATTTCTTAGAGTTATCTACGTGTTGGATTATCCTTTGTTTTAGATAATTTCTAAAGTGATGAAATGTTGCTTTTGGGGGATAATTAATATTGTACTTTCAAAATAAAGTTCAGTACTTGAAAACCAATCCAAATCCTGGCTTGTAAAAACTCGTTTAGGCAAGTTTCTTAGCGATTTAAAACATTTTTTTGATAAGTTGTTTTACTTACTAGAAAAGACATACATACATTTGTTGAGTGCTTTGCCGAAAAATACTGGAGAAGGTAAAACCTATTTCAGATCTTTTTAGCAATTCTTATACAGCTTTCAGTGAGTGGTTAAGTTTTAATAAAAACTCACTGGGAGCTTTTCTTAATAGAACATTAAGATGAATGGGGTGGATAACAGATTTATTCTATATAGAGGAGGGAAAAATTGAAAAAAACATAAGATTTGTTTGTAGTAAGTAAGTAATCCCTTGAAAGTTAACATTAATTAAAAATACCACTGGGGTAACCTAACTTTTCATATTTGGGTAGGATATTTATAATTGCAGCATGTCTTAACGTGTTCCTTTTCATCATGAGTGAGGGTATTTAGAAGGGCCTTCATACAGGATCTTAACAGTTCAGCTTTGTAATAACATTTTAGAAACTTTGAGGCTTACTTTATGCAGTCATTTTTAATTTGGATGGATGCCATTATTGGTATCTTTTGCATAGATAGGATTCCCTTATATTTCTCCAGAGTGTAGTTGGATCAAGCTATGACCTGTCAAGGTAACAATTCTCTGATAAACAGTCCCCATAGCATTGCAAAACTGAACTATTACAATATGTATATGTATAAATTTCCTTATGTGTAGTCTTAGCAGGAAGCTGAATTCTTAACATTCACTGTATTTAAATTTATATTTGTGTCTCTGTCCCTGTATATATATTTTGCCCTCCAGACCAGTGAATTTATGGATGAACTTACGTTTATGAGTAGACAATAGTATTTCGTTGAAATGATTCCATTTTCAGTGCTGTATTGATTCAGAAGAAACATTAATTCTGGCCTGGTGGGAACCTGAGGCAGGAGGATTTCAGTGAGTTCAAGGCTAGCCTAGGCTATATAGTTACAGGCTAGTCTGAATTAGGGCAAGACCCTGCCTCAGCAACAACAGAAAAGGAACAACTACATGTACGGAAAAGTTGAAAGAAATGATTGATTGTTTAGCCAGGTATGGTAGTGCAGTGAGACTTTAGCCCAATAAAACAGAAAAGACTTTTTTAGATACCCTTATTCTTTTGTATATGTAAGATAATATAGTACATTTCCTTCTTATTACATGTTTAATGGATTTGTAATTCAGGACCTTGAAATAAAATCAGAATTATTATTATTTTTTTTTTTTTGCATACAGTAAATTTAAAGTTATCTAAGGATAGGGAAGCATAGGTATATCACTGAATAGTACCATGTCATTTGAACTATATAATGGGAAACCTTGTGTTACACACATGGACAGCTTACCAAAAATGCTGTTGTGTGTTTGGCTTTAAGAGGTGGAAATGGGGACCCAGAAAGTGGGAGAGAGATGGAAAAGGTAGGTGAGGGTGGGTATTTAAAGGAGCTTTGGTTTTTGTTTGTTTGTTTGTCCTTGTAGACTAACTAGAAAAAGGTTCTTTTGGGTGGTGGTGCCTAAGGTTGCAATTACCCTCTTATCCTTTAGTGTTGAATTTGTGAAGGAATCTGAAATTGTAAAGGAATCCTGGGTCTCTGGGAAAATGTTGCTCCCCCTTTCCAAAGATTACTTCCCCCTCACTTTCCTAAAAGAGTTTTAATTCCTTTTTAAATTGCTTGGAGATCTAAGACTCTTGGTTAAGTGCATCTTTGTTCAGTCACTTCAATCAGCTATCTCTCAGGAGACTCATTAGAATCCTTAGGAATAGGAATTACGGTGGTAGGAAAATAAGGTGCCTCGGATTATTGGGCACTTGAAGAAAGGATAGTCCTTGGTGAGTGGGGGGATTTGGACAGTCAGAAGGGCAGCATGGTGGAATTGGGAGGTTGGGCAGGGGGATGACCAAGGAGGTGGGAGAGATGCATAAGGGAGATGGGAGGGCCAAAGACAAACTTTGCCTTCTTTGCAATTTTGCCTAGGGCCCTGGTGGTGGCAACCGCCTGTGTGCCACTGAAAATCGTGCCGATGCCTGGCATACTGCATAAATGGAAGCAGGGTACCGCGTGAGTTGAAACATTGGTCACACTATATAAAGTTTGTATATGTGAATCAGTGTAACTCAAACCCATGTAACTGGGGGTCTGTCTATATTTGGAATATTCTAATAAGACATCGTAAGTTAAGGAAAAGAACACTGGGCTGAGATTCAGGAGACCTGGTTTCTAATTAGAAGCTTGGGTAAGTCACATAACCTTTTTGCTTCAATCAAGTTAAGTCTATAATTTGTTATATGGGAAGCCATATAATTTCCTATGTTAATACTAAAAATGTTGACTAAATATAGTTTTTTTAAGAATCACAAGTAGATACCCATCACTAGTATTTTATCTCAATTTTAAAATTAATTAAATTTTAAAAAATCTCTGTCTTAGAAAAGAGAGAGATAATTTGTTTTTTTCTGAACATATTTCAGATAATAGCAGGAAGGACCACATAGGAAATTTAAAGAAACATTTTGAGAATTGTTTTTGTGTCAGTTGAGAGAAAGCAGTTCAGTGCCCTTAGAAGACCCTGGTCAGTTGGATTAATTGCAAGAATGACCCTTGGCATAAACCCTCTTTGTGAGCACATAGTTTTGTATAAGTCTCTGGCCATGATTCCAGAAAGACTTAGGAAGGTAAAACTAATGTGAACTAAACAAAATTGGGGTGGACAGGAACACCCTCACCCCCAGTGGTAGGGATCAAACTCTGGGCCTTGCCTATGCTAGGGAAGCTCTGAACCACTGAACTGTACCCTTAGACCTAGGACCTGTGCCTAGATTACATCCTAAATATAGAAGTATGAAGTTACAGAAGGTTGTTCTGAAAGTACCATGTTTTAAAATTGCTTTAAATGGGAGCACAAACCATTTCATAAAGGTTAAAATGAACCAAGAATGATGGTGTATCATCAGATGTGCCTTGGAAGCCAACCTATAGACCCAAAAGTGTAGATCATAGAAATAAAATTGTGTGGTATCATCCATGATGATGGGCTGTTTTGGTCAGACTCAATTGCCTACAGCTGGAGAAGTATCTCAGTGGTAGAGCACTTTCTTAGCATGTGCAACGACCCATAGATTCAATCTTGAGTACTACAGCCTTCCTTTCTGTCTCTCCTGGGGGGCAAAAGTAGCTCTGTGTCTCAAGCAGGGCTTTGCTTTGCCTATCAGGTGTGTCAGTCAATGTTCCTGGAGTAGTTAGACCCTTATTGCTGTTCATGGAGCTCTTCTTTGATCCTAGCATTTGGGAGGTAGAAGCAAGAGGATCAAGAGTGTCCCAGACTCCGCTACATAGTTAATTTGAGGCTGCCCTAGGCTTCATGAGACATCATCTCAAAAAGCTGAATCAACAAAGCACCAAAATTTTTTTAGGAATCTTAGCTACTTGGGGTAGTAATTTTACTAAGCTGTATGATAATACTTCCTCAGTTATTACAGGATGCTAATCTTAACTGCTAACCAGTTATATAATATGTGATACTATAAAATTGAAAGGAAAATGCAGTTCAGAAAATAATTTACCTGTTTCTAACACAAGTTTAATAAAACTTAACTAATACATCTACCTCTATGTAGAACATTACTGCCTTTCTGAAAAATTATTGAATCAAAAATTTGTAGTGTTTTTTCCCCATGGATTATCTTCACCGTAAAATCATCTTTATTGTAATTTGTGTTTCTTTTGTCATCAACACATATTCTCTTAATTTTTTCTCATCTTAATGATTAATATCTTGGTCAGTTGTAAGCCATCTTTTTATTACACTTGGTTCATTTCAAGTAAAAGTATAGCCTTTAATGTACAAATACACATTTTAAAAAGCACAATAATAGGATATGTCATAGTCTAGAGAATGTACATTCATTAACATAAGAAATTTTAGCAAACCTAAGGCTAAACAGTTTTCCTGTGTCTGTAACTTCTTGATTTTGTCAGTGTTCAGGAGTCTCCAAAACATTGTAAGCTCTATTAGCACTTGGATAGTGAATCACTTAGTTTCCCCCCTCATTTTGCATTTTGAACTCTAAATAATATTTCTATCTACAGAGCAGCCCAGAAAACAATAAAAATCTCACTTCATAGAACCCTGTTGTCTTGGAATCTCTGCAGTTGTTTAGCACTCTTCAAGTAAGCCTATGATTCTGAGACAATATTTCAGGTAAAAAAGAAAACTAGAAGAAAAATAATTGGGTGTGTATGTGCAAGCACTGTAAGTGACAAGTGTGTTTCTAGGTAAAGAAGGATGTTACCTAAGGATATAAAGTGTTTAGGAAGGGGACTACAAAAGCAAGTACGTGTTATAGTCATGCTCAGGTTTATTGAATCATTGTTCAGTAACATGCTTCTTACAGTGAAACTTGAAGTTGCTGAGGGTTCAGACAAGCCCTAGGACTGAACACACAGAGATGGCTTAACACTAAATGAAGGTCAGTAAGTGTGGCAAGACTAGGAAAATGAGATAGATGGGCTTCCAGCTGGATGTAGTGACACGTACCAGTAATCCCATCATCACTTGAGGGGCTGCAGGAGGAGTGCCTAGAATTCCAGGCTGGGCTACAGAGTGAGAGCCTGTCACCCCCCACCCCCCAAAAAATAATTAAAGGTGAAATTTTAAACATGGAAGGATTACATTTGTAATCCTCTACCACTTGGGGGACTAAAGCAGGAAGATGGTAAGTTTGAGGTTAGCCTAGGTTACAAATAAAAAAGATACCTGAAGCAGGTCAGTGCTGCTGCTTTTGAGGAAACAAACAGTTCTACTCACCCTAATCAGTTTACGAAGAAATTGTAGACTAAGAAGATGAAAGAAGTTGGAACATCTTGTTGGAAAAAAATGAGGGAGAGAAACAGGGTAAGTTTCTGACAGGAATCTAAATGGCTTTAGCATCCCCACTTGCCCGCCTCTCTCTCTCTCTCTCTCTCTCTCTCTCTCTCTCTCTCTCTCTCACACACACACACACACACACACACACACACACACACATACACACACACACACAATCTGTTCCTTTTTGGTTGTGGGTGGGTATGTGTCTGTGCATGCATGTGTGCATTCAGGTATGTATGTGTAGAGGTCAGAGAACACTTCTGGTGTCGTCACCCTGACCATTGACCTGAGATCTACCTGTCTGTGTCTCTCTAGGCAGGTTGGCATTTACAAGTGTATACCACTGTGGATAACTTCTTTCTTTTTACATGGATTCTAGGGATCAGACTTGTGCTTGTAAGAAAAGCACTTTAGCCATGAAGTTATGCTCCAGCTGTTTGTTGGGACGCCTAGATTCAGGCAGTCCTGTAATCTTAGCTTCCCAAATAGCTGGGACTACAGGCATGTGCTATTGGTCTACTCTTGTTCTTTTGGGTTTAAATGATCATTTACTAGCAGCTACTTGGGTAGAAATGGGAAGGCAAGGCTAAAATAGATTAATTTTGTAGGATTATTGAGGATATAGAGGAAAGTAGTTTCTTAAAAATTAAAGTTTACATCATGTTTTTGATTTAGCTGAATAACTTAATGTTAGTTACATACAGTTCAGTCAATTGATTAAATGTCATATTTTGTTAACATTGGCCAGAAAAAGAACCTAACTTTTTTTTTTTGTAGAAAACACTCTATTGACCCATATGTTCTAATTTAGTTGTGAACCATGTACAACTGATGTTTGACCTATTTGACTCATCGTGAAAAGAATTTAACCAGCTGCCCTTGCTGAATCTTTTGTCCTGTCTCAAGAATATGGTAAATTGTTTGTTTTTATTTTCTTGAGACCTCAGATTTCTGTAGGCCTCAATTTTATATTTTAGAGTTAAATTATCCAAAGCTTTGCCTTTCAGTAGGGAGGGTGGATATTTATGGAGGGTGCATACTATACCAAGTTTTGTGTTATATTCTGTCCTGCTGTCTATATATTATGCCCTTTGCAGTTAGTGCTTGAAGATGTTTTAAGTAAAGGGTTAGTTCTATGGCTTCCTGCTTTTTATAAACTTACTTATTTTTAGAAGTAGGAATTCTTATAACCCATGATGACCTTGAACTTCTGATCTTCCTGCCTCTGACTTCAGAATGCTGGAATTATATGTATGGACTATCATAGCCAGTTTTATGTGGTGCTGGGTATCAAACTAAGGGCTTCATGCATTCTTGGCAAGCACTTTACAGGTAAACACTCATTTGGCCAGATATAATGGCTCATACCTGTAATCCTGCCTACTGGGAGGCTGAGCAGGAGAATTTCTGTGTTTGAGGTCAGCCTGGGCTACAGAATGAGACTGTCTAAAATACTCCAATCCCCTCTCCCCCCATCAGAAACATTTTATAGGCTACTATTGTTCTGGGTCACAGTGTGTCCCACTCTGTAGACCAGGCTGGCCTTGAACTCTTAGAGAGCTGCCTGCCTCTGCTGGGATTAAAGGCACATGACACCACTGCCCAGCTCAAATTCTTACTCTTCTTTTTTTTGGGGGGGGGTGGTTTGAGACAGGGTTTCTCTGTGTAGTTTTGGTGCCTGTCCTAGATCTTGCTTTGTAGGCCAGGCTGGCCTGGAACTCACAGAGATCTGTCTGACTCTGTCTCCCCAGTTGCTGGGATTAAAGGCGTGCTCTCAAATTCTTATTTTTGAGGTGGAGGCTAGCAATCTATGTTTAAAATATTTTACAATGATTTTTTTGGGTTTGTTTGTTTGTATTTGAGACTAAGTCTGTGTGACCATGGAACTCCTTATGTATGTAAACTAGGTTGGCCTAGAACAGAGATCCAACTCTCCCTATGTCCTGAGTGCTGAGATTAAAGGCATGAGACAGACACATGCCTGGCCCTTACAGTTTTGATGCAACCAAAAGTTCACAAAACCCTGTTATAGATAAATTTCCCCACCCTTAACTGTTTTTTTTTGTTTTTTTTTTTGTTCTGTTTTGTTTCGTTTTAATGTTTTTTCTTTCTGTTTTTTCAAGACAGATTGTCTCTTTGTAGCCCTGGCTGTCCTGAAACTTCCTCTGTAGACCAGGCTGGCCTTGAACTCAGAGAGATCTGCCTGCCTCTACCTCCTGAGTGTTGAGATTAAAGATGTGCACCACCACCTGACTTAGTACTTTTTCTTTGTCAACTAACTTTCTAAAAATTTTAAGTTTTGTGTATGTGTGCTTGCAAGCATTTGGTGGGGTGGTGCTGGGGATCAGACCCATGGCCTTCTGCAAAGCTAGGCAAGACTCCACTACTTGTGCTATACTACATTTCAGCACTTGGTTGGTTTTTTTTTTTCCCTCCGGTTTTTAGAGGCAGGGTTTCTCCGTGTAGCTTTGGTGCCTGTCCTCGATCTCACTCTGTTGACTAGGCTGGCCTCAAACTTAAAGAGATCTGCCTGGCTCTGCTTCCCGAGTGCTGGGATTAAAGCCACTGCCTGGCTTAAATTTTTTTTTTTAAAGATTTATTTTGTTTTTAAAGATTTATTTTTATTTTATGTGCATTAGTGTTTGGCCTGCATGTATGTCTGTGTGAGGGTGTTGAATCCCCTAGAACTGGAGTTACAGACAATTGTGAGCTGCCACGTGGGTGCTGGGAATTGAGTTTGGATCCTCTTGAAGAGCAGCCAGTGCTCTTAACCACTGAGCCATCTCTCCAGCCCCTTGGTCCTGTTTCTTTAAGCAGTTGGCATTACATGCCTGTGCCTCAAAGCCCTGCTCAATTAAGTTAATTTTAGAAAGACATTTGTCACAGAAAAAAAAAGGGAGGAAAAAAAGACATTTGTATTGCCATAAAAATAAATACAGATAGAAAGGTATTGTTATAATACAACTAGACTCTGCTTTTGTTTTTCTTTTTTTTTTTTTTTTAAAATCTGGAGCTGAGGACCGAACCCAGGGCCTTGCGCTTGCTAGGCAAGCACTCTACCACTGAGCTAAATCCCCAACCCCTTGTTTGTTTTTTTGAGACAAAGTTTCACGATGTAGTCCTTGCTGGACTGGAACTCTCAATATAGAACAAGCTGGCCTCAACACAGAGATCTGCAAAACCTCTGGCTCTGAAGTGCTGGGATTAAGGGGTTACATCACTATGCCCAGTTTATTAACTAATCTTGTCACTTAGAATTCCATATGCTAAAGGTTAGAATTTGTCAGGGATATTAAATAGAATAATATTGCCAAGTGGAAACATCTTTCATGAGTTAATGTTTCTTACTGTGTGGTATCTTGTTGATGAAATGGAATGATGTACCAAATCATCTTGTGCCAATTCTGTATTTTGGAAAATACTGTTCTTGGTATTCATATAAGAAGTTATAACTTGTGAAAGGGAGAGTTTTCAGTCATCTCTATAGGGAGGTCATCTAGACCTGCAGAATGAATTACTTTATTTAGCTTGCCTTCTCATTGTTTTCTTTAGTATTTTGGTTCATGAGAGTCACTGGTTCTACAAGATGTCACTAATACAGTGGCCGTGTGAAATAGGAACACAGCAATAGAAATCTCAAGGAGAGCATGATTCTGATTTATGGAAGGAGACAGAGAGGGACATACTATACTTACTTGTTAGGAAAGAGATGATTTATCTTAGGCACTAGAAACTTAATAGTATGATGAATCTGTGTCACAATTTAACTTGTAGTATTAGAATATTTATGACTTGATTTTTGATTTTTGTTTTGTTCTTTGTTTTTAAAATATTTGTGTATGTATCCCTGTTTGTATGTGCCAGGGGAGGGCAGAAAAGGTCATTGGATTCCCTGGAACTGGAGTCACAGGCAGTTGTGACCAGCCTCATGTGGGGTGTGGGAAATCAAGCGTAGGGCCTGCGCAGGAGCATCTAGTTAACTGTTGGCTATATTTCCAGCCCCACAGTAGTGTTCTGATTGATTGTTTGACAAACTTTAGGTTATAATTCATTCATAGCAGTAGAATCGCAATTACTTTCCTTGGTATTCCCAAGTTCGCTTTAGTTTTTGTTTTGTTTTGAGATAGGGTTTCTCTGTGAAGTTTTGGCTGCCCTGAAAATCCCTATGTAGATCAAGCTGGCCTCAAAATCACAAAGACCTGCCCGCTTCTATCTCCCAAATTATTCTTTTTCTTAGAAATTTGAGGTGTAGTTGCTTCATTTCTTTCCCCGGTCTTGTCTTTGTCTTACCTAAGCTGGCCTTGAATTTAGGTGATCCTCCTGCCTCTGCCTCCTGAGTGCTTGGATCATAGGCATGAGCTACTTGTAATCCAAGAGAGGCCAAAAATCTAATATGTAAATATTTACAAACACTTATGTTTAAGTGACAAATTTTTTATAGTGATTGTGGCTAATTCTGGAAACAGACACCTATATGAATAAACAAGCAGTAGTTTTGTATATTTTGGTCATGTTTTAAAAAGAATAGCAGAGTTCCCAGAGACAACCATTGTGACTGTGGTGTATGTTCACGGTTTTTCTGATAAACGATTCTGTAGGTTCAAGGCTCACCTCTCCTTCCTGGTGCTGTATTTTTCATTTTAAATCGTCATTAGATTGTCACTTGTTTTTCAGTACTGTTTTTTCTTTCCTTTGTTGAATTTTGATATGGAGATTTTTTTTCTTGATGTTTGTATTTATTTTGAACAATTGGGGACTCGATTGTTTTTTGAGACAGGGTTTCAAAAGTAGCCCTGATAGCCTGGGACACCCTCAGGAGTTCTGAGATTAGAGGTGAGCCCCACCACACCTAGCTCTTTGAGGGTCTTTTTAATGCATAAATCAGCCAATCACATCATCTTTGGTTATTTTCAGCTATTTCTTCAAAGATTGCCTTTAATTTGGATGTAGTGCTATACACCCGTAATTCCAGCAGCTGAGAAGCTGAGGCAGAAGAATCATAAGTTCTAGCTAACCTGGTCTACATGGTGAGATTCCCTGTCTCAAAAGAAAAAAATAAAAATGGGAGGAAAAGATAACTTCCATTGCTTCTAATTTTGTATGTAGAAAATTCTAGATAGAAGGAATAAAATAATAGAGTACAAGTGATACTGTATCAGAAATGAGCAGCAACTCTGGAAATAAAGTTTAGTAGGCTGGAACTTTTGACATAAGTGCTAAATTCTGTATAACCTTATTAAAACTATTTTGAGATAAGGTCTCACTTTGTAGCTCCTTATTCTGCTTTAGAACTCACTGTATGTTATCACTGTGTTCAAGCTAATGGCAATCCTACTACCTCAGCCTCCCAAATTCTGAGGCTGCAGATATGAGGCATTATGCCTGGCTTTGTGTAAAGCTACTTGGCAGTTTAATTCTTAGGTAACAATTCAGGCTTTTGTAATGTCTCTCTTAAATCTGAGAAGTATGCTGATTAAAAAAAAACTCCTACAGTAGATGTCCCCAAGAATATAATGGCACTAATTTTTGTTATTTGTCAAGATCCTTTGCTTTGTATAATGAGAGAAGTCTAGGTTGGAACAGTAGGTGAAATGTAGCCTTGGAATTTAGTTTCTTCAGAATTTCTGGTCTTAAAGTTGTTGTAAACCTTTTTTCCAGTGTCCTTTTTTAAAATAATTTTGTTACGAGTTTTCATACATAAGTGATTTAGATTTTAAAATTTTGTAAAACATCAATAGTTTTTGATCATATACAGCAGCACTGAAATTATTAGCTGGTGTGGTACATACTTGTAATTCTAGAAGTTGGAAGACTAGGGCAGAAAGAGAGTGAGTTTGAGATCAGCCAGGGCTGCATTAGTTAAATAAAGGGCTTCCAACCCTTGATCCTCCCCTTCAACCCCTGAAATTACTTACTTTTTTTATTTTTGTTTTTTGGTTTTTCGAGACAGGGTTTCTCTGTGTAGTTTTGTGCCTGTCCTGGACTAACTCTGTAGACCAGGCTGGCCTCAAACTCATAGAGATCTGCTTGCCTCTGCCTTCCGAGTGCTGGGATTACAGGCGTGAGGCGCCACTGCCACTGCCACCCCCCCCCCCCCACTATTTACTTTTTTTTCTTCCTAAAATAAGCATTTTATTTAAAAGTTTTTAATCTTATCAAGAGGATTATGGTTGGAATTATACTAGTAGCCATTTAGTGATTATTAAAGTATGGGACTGTATTAATCAAAGGACTATAAATAAATATCGTTTTCTAAACTGTGTAAATAGCCCTATGTTTACATATTCTGAAGAGAGAGAAAACTGCTACTACTAAGTGTGATTTATACATTCAGAAATATTTTGGCATTCCATTGGAAGACTCATAACTATTGGCTTTTGTATATAAATATCTGATTATATTATTAAGATATTGTGAGTCCTTTTATAAAATATAATGTAAATTGCTTAAATATGCAGTGGATCAATCTGAGTATATTTATTAAGGTAGCATGAAGGGGGAAATAAATAAGTATTTTAAAATAACTACAAAAAAATGGGCATGGTGATGCATACTGTAATCCCAACACTTGGCAGGTGAAAGCAGAAAGAGCAGAAATTCAAAGTATTCTGGCTACATAATGAGTTCTAGGCATACTGGGCTACAGGAGACTGTGTCGTCCCCTCTTCGCCCCAATAAAAGTAATTTAGGGGCTGGAAAGGTGACTCTGGTTAAGAGCACTCGCTGCTCTTGTATCAGTTTCCAGACTCACTTGACAGCTCACAACTGTCTGTACTCCAGTTCCAGGGGTTCTGTGACCTCTTCTCACCTCTGAGAGCACCAGGCACAAGTATGATACACATATATACATGTAGGCAAAATTCATAAAAGTAAAAGCACAGGTAATTATAAGCTGGGTGTGGTGCTTTATACCTATAATCCCAGCACTTGGAGAGGCTGTGGCAGAAGGATCATGGAGGCACTAAGCCAGCTTCTCTGTCTCAAAAGCAAAAACTAGTAGCAAAAAGGTTTATATAGATGAATTTAAAGGACTTACAAAGATAAATGAGACAAGTAAGGTGCAAGGAGGACTGTATTATAAGAGTGGTCAGGGCCGGGCGTTGATGGCGCATGCCTTTAATCCCAGCACTCAGGAGGCAGAGCCAGGTGGATCTCTGTGAGTTTGAGGCCAGCCTGGTCTCCAAAGCGAGTTCCAGGAAAGGTGCAAAGCTACACAGAGAAACCAAAAATAAAAAAGGAAAAAAAAAAAAAAAAAAGAAAGAAAAAGTGGTCAGGTTGGTTGACTCCTCAGTATAGTAGTCATCTTGGTTCATGTGAAGACACAAGGCTTTAATTGTGCACTTCTTAAATTATCTCCATGCCCTGGAATAGGCAAGAAACTGGCCACAGGTTTTTATGTAATTCCTACACTATTATGTGGATGTGCAGCTTATATTGGAAGAAAAGGTATTAATAGCTTGTCTTTGTATTTGGGGATTAGGCAAACTGGAAGCTACTCATTTTCAATTCTATACTTCTTTCTAGCTCTAACTTTCCTATCCCTGAAGGGGTGTAGGTCTTATTTCAGAGGGAAGGAGCCTGTTGCGTCCCAAGCTAACTGAGTGATAAAAGGTCCTAAACACACCTACAGATGGTGATGGTGGACACTTGGCTTGTCATACTAGAAAATGTGGGAGAACTTTCTTGTCCCTGACTTCATTAATAAACATGGAATACTTGCATTGCTTTGTATGCTGATGCATTTCCTGCTCTACTCTTTGTTTTCCCTAAGCTGAGCTCTGAGCTAAATCTGTACAAAGAAATATTGACTGCTTTTATTTATAAATTGCTTGCCATTAATGCCTGATGATATACAGTAAGATAGGATTCTGCATACCATTAAATATGTCAAGTATTACAACTTTAAGGTTCTTTTGAAATTACCATACTAAACTCAGTTCACTTTTGCTAACTTCACAGTTGTTGATCACATAGCATGGTCATCCACTCACAGCTTAAAAAAATACAGGGAGCATCGGAGAGAATGGGTAAAGTAAAATTTTGATGTTTTTAAAATAGCACCTAAATTTATGGAAGTTGATTTGGCTTATTGTTTGTGAGGGAGGGAGGGTGGGAGAAATTGAGGGGGAGGGGTGGGTTTTGGGAAAATAGCATGCACTGTGTACAATGTCAGATACCACTTAGGTCAAGGTTTTATGTGCTACTGATAAAATTTCTATCAAGTTGTAGGTTCATAATTCCATATTGGGTATTATTACAACGGGGTTTGTTTTTCTTCATAGCAGATTGAAGGGAATTTTGATAGCAGTGTTGAGTTCAGGGTTCAGGGAACCCTGGCTTTAGTGGAGGCTCTTTCATATCCAGTGAAACTGATGCCTCAGTACCACCTTAGTTTCAGTTAGTGGATAGTTATATATATGTGCATTTTAGTTTTTATTGTATACTTGTGACCCCACTGTTCTCAAGTGTTACAATTTATGACACCCAAGAAGGGATTGGACAAAAGAAGGCATTAAAGTTGTAATTCTGAAGATAGTTGTTTGGTGGACATTATTAATGGAACTTTTGGTGCTTCTATTCAAATGAAAATTAGTGGCCACCCAAAATTCTAAATGAGATTCCTCACTGGACCTAGTGGTACAGGCCTATATATAATTCCAGAATTTGAGAGGTAGAGGCAGGAGCATCAGGATTGTGGTTTTTTTTTATCTATATTGAATTTAAAGACAACTTGAGCTACATGAGACCCTGCTTTAAAAATAAAAAAGGCCCAATTCCTCATTCTAAAACCTTGCATTGTGATTATACATAAAGCTTAATTAATTTTTGTGGAGGTCATAGGGCAGAGAGACATGATTTTATAGATAAAATAATTTGTATTTGTTGTTGACTATGCCTGATCTAATCACTGCATCATTTAAGATTTTTTTTTCTTTTTTGAGATAGGGTTTGAATTTTCTATATAGCCCTGGCCACAATGGAACTGTATACCAGGCTGGCCTTGCAGAGATCTGCCTGCTTCTGCCTCTCAAATGCTGGGATTTAAAGGCATGTGCCACCACTGCCCAGCTCAAAAATTTCTTTTCTTTTCTTTCCTTTTTTTTTTTGAGCTGAGGATCGAACCCAGGGCCTTGCACTTGCTAGGCAAGCGCTCTACCACTGAGCTAAATCCCCAACCCTCAAAAATTTCTTAAAGTTCATTCATATACAGTAAATATGGATTGAAGAAAGATTTTAGGAACCAAAATTCACCCTCTAAAAATTGTACCATTGATTGCAAATCTCTGTATTCCCAGACATACTCAGCCATTTGCCAAAGCTGAGTATAGTTTACTTACTGTTCCCCACACCTTCAGTCCTTTGTAAACTTTGTCAAAGGTACTATTCTGGTCTGGAATGTTTGTCTTTCTTCTAAGTCTTGTCTGTAGTTTTTGGATTTTGGCTTCTACTTAAATCCATGAAGCCTTTCCCAGTTTCTCCAGCCTTTTGGTGGTAGTTCTAGTATGTTTAAAACATCCCTTTGACACTTGGGTCATGTTATTTTGTGTTATTTTTATTTATATTTCCTATTTCTCTAGTGAAAATGTGGGCTCCTTGGGAGCAGAACATTTGTCGTAAGCTCTGTTACTCTATTTTGTAGCACAGAGGATAGAGTCACTAGTAGGTTTGATTCAATGATTAGGATCTAGTATCATTGTGAAAGGGCAGTGCCCTCCATAATTTATTATTAGTTTTGAAACACGTGTGAGAATTTATTAGATTAACTGAGATTTTTTTAGTGTATGTGTGATTCATTGACTAGGAAACACAAATATATAAAGCATGTTGAATTGATAAAATCTTGTATTAGAAGAATATTTTGTTCATATTCATTCCGTTTGTAGTCTTTTTTTTTTTTTTTTTCCTTTACTTTTTTTTTCTGTTAAGTAAGTGGGTTCTATTTTATCTGGTTTCTTTTGAAAAACATGGTTTGGGCCAGATGTTGTGACAAAGATAAAAGTTAAAATCATTTCTGTTTTAAAATTGTGTAGTTGAATTATACTTATGTCATAAGCCCAAATATACTCAAATGCTGCATGATTTTGTAATTTTGTGGCCAAATTGTTTTAAAATATTAACCATAAAGTCCAAAATATTAACCATAAAGTTCCCCTAAGTGGAACTTTTAAAATATCAATAGACAGATCCTCACTTACATGTCCTTCTCAGAGTATTGTTTATGTTGAATTACTAGTTTTATTATTTCAGTAAAAAGATTTTTATAATGGCTAATATTTGAAAGCTGTATTTGATATTTTTGCTATAGTTATCAAATGTTTATGGAATACCTGCTTATTTGTAGTAAAGTATTTTAGATGCTTTTTTGGAGGCATTTATAGAAATTGATTCCTTCATTATTTTAAAGCTCACCAGGGCTACTGTTACTATGTTTATATTTGTAATTGCTCATGTTTTATCTGATAGTGTCTTCAGGGCATGGATCCCTTGTTCATGTACTTAACGTGATTTCTTAAGCAAAAATGGGTACCCTATTAGATGAGATGTATGATTAATTAAAACATCTGTAAATCTTAGCTTTATTCTAAGACCTCACTTATTAGACCCCTTCTACCTGGTGAGCCTTGAACTGACATTGCTGTTTCATTACCAAAAAGCTTAGATAGTTGTAGCAGGGTGATTCCGAGATCTTTAAGTACCCTTTGTCCCTAAAAATTTGTCACTTTTTAAATTTGTAACTTAATTACAGTAGAGTTTCAAACAAAGTCTTTCTAGGATCAAAAGGCTTCTACTGTAGTTGTAGATTCCTGATGTAAACTTATGGTAGTTTGGTTCTCATGTGAGCTTGAGGCACTCACTAGTCTTCACTGAAACATACTTTTAAAGAAACATTTCTCGAGTAGCCCAAGGGCCACTGGTATAGCTACAGTCTTGGGCTTTCGTTATCTTCAGTCACGTTTCTCTCTGGGCTTATACTTATTAAGTCAGTATTGTAAAAGCAACAACAAAAAACGAACACTCTGATTTTGTTCACTTTTGTTTTCATATACAAGAATCTTTACAGTCAACATGTACTTCTAGGTGCTGTATTGAACTTGCTGGCAGAGTCTATTCTATACAAACTGAACAATCTGGCCCCTTGTTTTATTTGTAAAGGTTCAATGTATCTATGCCTGCCTACTTCAATCTGCAAGGGAGTTTCAGAAAGGCCCCGCATTCGCCGAGCCGTGAGTTATCACTAACTTTTCAGATGTGTTAATGAATGTGGAACAGAAGCAGTTGTGTTGAAAAGGAAATAAAAGTCCATCAAAGTAACATTATAGTAGCAGGCTTGAACACTAAATGGATTATTCCAAATTGTGTCACAAATAACCTACTAGAGATAAGCCTCAGAAAACCTATTGTTGAACTGCTCTGAAGCTATGGTTTTAGCAAATTATCTTTCTTAAAAATGTATGTGTCCTAGTTGCAAATCAGAATGTTCTTTACATCTTCTTAACCAAGTTAAAACAATTTGAACAAAATCTTACCCCACAGTGTTTAGTAGACTTTAAGTTAAGCTCTTCAATATAAGACCACTTAAAAGGGGTAAAGTTTGAACTTTTTTTTTGTTTGTTTGATATTCACATGTGAAAATACAGAACTTAATTTAAGAATTGCTTCCTAGTTGAAATGTTTGGAGTGCTGTAGGTATCATGTGAACTGCAGAGGTATTTACAATCTCTTTCGGTTTGTTTCAACAGTTTTCGCTTCAGTAATTCACCAGTAGGTTTTCATTTATCAGTGATATCAACTTAAGGCTATACCACATTTTTTAGGGCTTATCGTTCTGCATAGAGGAAACGACCTTGTGAGTTTTTCTTTTATTTTCTTCAGAGAGTCTAAGCAAAAAAAGTTGTAACTAACATTTGTACTTTGTTACTCTAGCTAGTTACTTTTCCTTTTCTTAGACTCTTTACCTTTTGAGTAAATAGCTTTATTCGATAAGCAGGTTGGTTGCTTCTGTTTAGGAGTTGTTTTTTTTTTTTTTTTTTTTAATATGAGCACAGAATATATTTTATATTGCTTAGTTTGGCAATATAGCACAGACCACATAAAACTTGGAAGTGTGGAATCTTTGGAGGTATTAAAGTTAACATTTCATTAGGCAATGTGCCTTTGTCTGACTGGTGTGTAAGTCCTTCTTCCAGGTTTGTACGCTCTTAAACACCTTATTCTACCCTCTAACTCCTCCCAGCAGCAAAAGGGAGACACTTCAACTGGAACAAAATAGTGGAAGAAATGGCGTCTGGGGTTCAGTGGGGATTCGCAGTGTGTATGCAATGTTTGAAAGATTACTTTTTATGTTTTTAAATTAATGTAAATAATTACAGAATAAATTAGTGCTTATTGTCAAGAGACCATTGTATACCAGTAGAAACTCTTGGTGGGTCTGCTGCAAGTTGCTTAACCTCTTGGGGCCTCATTTTCCTCATCTGCAGTATGAAGGAGTTGGACTTGATAACCTACAAAGTCCATTCCTGCTCTAAAATCCTATGCTTTTCTGAAGTACTTTTACTTAACAGAATGCTTTGCTTTCCCACTTTGACTATAATTGAATTACATTTGCAGTACATATACTGCAATTGCATGTTGTCTAAAATAGTTTTTCTATAGGATGGTATATAAAAAACTAATCCCTCCTGGGTTGATTTATAAGTGTCTGTATATAGATAGTCAGACACCAAAAGCTAGTGGTAACTAGGACTTTCAAAATATAAACATTGTCTAGTTGTCTAACCTTGAATATTATTAACTTTTCTATATTACAGGAGATACTACTCGACAAAGAATCAAATTCAGCGATGACAGAGTATGCAAGAGCCACCTTCTCAACTGTTGTCCCCATGATGTCCTTTCTGGAACTGTACGTAGTTATTAAGTTGTTTCATTACTAGTGTGCTACAAAAATGAAGTTCTTGGTAAAGTCTTAATTTTTTTTTGCCAGATTATTTGTTATTGTTTTTTAACAGTGTTAAAAAAGATTTGCATCCCTTTCATTGTTTATTCCCACTGATAATTTAATTTTTTTAGATCTATCTATCTATCTATTTATTATGTACACAGTGTTCTGTTTGTATATATGCCTGCACACCAGAAGAGGGCACCAGATCTCATTATAGATGGTTGTGAGCCACCATGTGGTTGCTGGACCTCTGGAAGAGCAGCCAGTGCTCTTAACCTCTGAGCCATCTGTCCAGCCCTATAATTTAAATTTCTAAAATATAATTTTTTTATTTTTATTTTATTTGCATTGGTGTTTTGCTGCATGTATGACTGTGTGAAGGTGTCAGATCTTGGAATTACAGACAGTTGTGAGCTGCCATGTGGGTGCTAGGTCTTGAACCCAGGTCCTCTGGGAGAGCAGTCAGTGCTCCTAACCACTGAGCCATATCTCCAGCCCCAATAATTTAGATTTTTTTGTTGTTGTTTTTGTTTTGTTTTGTTTTTCGAGACAGGGTTTCTCTGTGTAGCTTTGTTCCTTTTCTGGAACTCACTTGGTAGCCCAGGCTGGCCTCGATCTGTCTGGATCTGCCTCCCGAGTGCTGGGATTAAAGGCATGCGCCACCACTGCCTGGCAATTTAGATTTTTAATAATGGATTTCCTTACAGAACTATTTGTCTTGTTTTCATATATTTTTCACCATTCTTCTATTGGTTTTGTCATTCTTGTTTGATTTCTCTTTTCTTCTGGTCCTGGAGATGAACACAGAACTTTGCACATGCTAAGCACAACTTAACCACTGAGACAGGTTCTCTACTATTTTTTGTTGTTACGGTGGTGGTTGGTGGGTTTTTTTTTTTTTTTTTTTCTTTTTTTCTTTTTTAGTAAAAGATTTATTTATTATGTATACATTACTCTGCATGTCTGTATGTATGCCAGCAGACCAGAAGAGGGCACCAGATCTTATTATAGATGGTTGTGAGCCACCATGTAGTTGCTGGGAATTGAACCTGGGTCCTCCATAAGAGCAGCCAGTGCTCTTAACCACTGAACAATCTCTCCATCCCCCCCCCCCCCCCCCTTGGGATTATTTTTTGGTTTTTCAATGCTGGGTTTCCCCCTATCGACTGTTTTTTGTTTTTTTGAGGCAGTATCTGTTTCAAACTGGTAACCTTGAACTTGAGATCTTCTTGGCCTTCACCCTCCCAAAGTTCTGGAATCATAGATATATATCAGGAAGCTGGGCTACAAGCAGTTTTTTTGTTTGTTTGTTTTCTTCCCCTTTTATTTAATTTTTATCCCAAACGTGTATATTGGGATGGTTTCCCTACGTAGGGCTTTGGGATTCAGGGTGCTTTTAGTGCCACTTTCTCCTGAAGGAGCATCCTTCTGTAAGCCTTTCTTTTCTGCCTGTAGGCTGACAGAGAGAGGACAGTGCAGCAGCCAACATGCAAGACAATTGTTTGTGCATGGCTAAAGGCCAGGGTGATTTTACAGCATCTTGGGTGTTTTACACTTACTAAGTAGGAATTGGGGCTCTGTTCCAAGTGCTTTTTCTTACTTCTTCTTCTCTTCTGAAGAGGGATGAAGGAAATCTTTTGCAAGAGGCATGTTCTCACAGGGCAGTGGTCAGAAGGGAGGTGATCACTGTTGCTTGTAAAGGCCCTGCCATCCCTTATGGTTTTTTTGTTTTTTTGTTTGTTTGTTTTTGTTTGGTTTTTTTTTTTTTTTTTTTTTTTTTTTTTTGTGACAGGGTTTCTCTGTGTAGCTTTGCGCTTTTCCTGGAACTCACTTGGTAGCTCAGGCTGGCCTCAAACTCACAGAGATTCGCCTGGCTTTGCTTCCTGAGTGCTGGGATTAAAGGCGTGCACCACCCGGCGCCATCCCTTATCTTTTAAGTGACACAGAGGATTTGATCTTTAACTTTTTAAATTTGATTGAAATTGTAATGAATAATTTCCCTTCACAGATATATTTGTTGATGGGGAACTGTTAGGGGCTAAATCTTGACCTCATTTTATTTGCCAGAAATATCTAGACTGAAGAAAGATTTCCAGATTACTTTTCCATAAGGAGTGAGTGCTCTTAGCCACAGACACCCAAATGAATGGTTTCTTTTTTAGTGAAATTAAGGATATCCCCCAAACATAAAAATATCAAGAAGACACATGCAATAGAAAACATTTTTGTCATTTCTTAGTGGGAAATGCAGTTTAGGTGTGGTGACCTAAATGTGGAATTCCAGCACGTTGTCAGCCTGATGACATAATCTGAAGTTTGAGGCCAGTTTGAGCTACTTAGTGAGACCTTGAAAAAGAGCCTGAAAAAAGTTTTAAGTATAATACAACATAGTAGGAAATTTAGTTTATGGGCAAGTTCAACCCTTGAATTAGGACTTTGACAAGAATTAACAGGTAATAAACTAATTGTTTAGTGTTTCTGTAAGTACTTCCATTTTTAATTTTGTTTATAATCCTGATTGCAGGGATTAGGCATGCACCATTTCATAGCTTTTAAACATTTTCTACTGTATTAATACATTTGTATCTGTAATATACCTCTCATCTGTAGAATACTCTGGTATTTTCCACATTTAAATCACTTATTCATATTATGTTTAGGAGTGTTTCGCCTGCGTTATTTCTATGTGCCTGATATATGGGAGGCCAGAAGAGGGTATTGGATACTCTAGGATTGGAGTTCTAGATGGTTGTGAATTGCCATGTAGGTTATAAGAGTCAAACCCTGGTCCTCTGGAAGAACAATCAGTGCTCTTAATTGCTGAACTATCTCTTCAGCCCTAGAGGTTTCCCACATTTGGTGTTGTAGGAAATTAGATGGTTAGATTTTTTTGTTGCAGAAAATTAGATGGTTAAAGTTTTTGTTGCGTATGTTTGTTTTGGGTTGTGTTTGCATTGTTCACTCGAATGTGGAGGGCAAAAGAGAACTTTGGTTGTCCTCAGAAACACTACTCACCTTCTTTGTGATAGGATTTTGCCTGGAGCTTATTGATACAGCTAAACTTGCTGGCCAGTGAGTCCAGGAAACCTCCTGCTTGAATGTTCTCAGCACTGAGATTACCATGTCTGCCATTTTCCATGGGTGCTGGGTGTGCTGACTAGTTTTGTCAATTTGACACAGCTGATGTCATCGGAAGAGGAGAAAGCCTCAATTGGGGAAAATCCTCCATAAATAAAATCAGGCTGTAGGCAAGAAGAAAGGGCATTAATTGATAGGGGAGGGCCTAGCCCATTGAGAGTGGTGCCATCCCTAGGCTGGTAGTCCTGGGTTCTATATGAAAGCAGGCTGAGCAAGCCATGAGGAGCATGTCAGCAAACAGCACTCCTCTATGGACTCTACGACAGTTCCTACCTTCAGGATCCTGTCCTGCCATGCTTGAGTTCCTGCCCTCTCTGCTTTTGATGATGAACTGTTATATGGAACTGTGAGTAAAATGAATTCTGTCCTCTCAAGTTGTTTTTGGCCACAGTGTTTCATCACAGCAATTATAACCCTGAGACACTGAGGCTCATCCTCAGGTCCTCATATTTGTAAAAGAAGCACTTTACCTAGAATTCTCCCTAGCCACCAAAATGACTTTATTTAGTGGACAAATCATCACTTTTGATGAACATAGAAAATAAGAGCAACAAAATGATAGAATTCATTGTTACTTATTTCTTTTTCTTTATTTTGAGACAGGATACTGTGTAATATTGCCTGTCTTTGAACTGGTTCTGTAGCCATTGATGACCTTGAACTACAGATCTTTCTACCTGTACCCATACAGGTGTGTGTATGTTTGTGCACCACCTGTGAGTCTAGTGCCAATGAAGGTCAGAAAAAGGTGTTGGATCCACTAGAACTGGAGTTACAGGTGGTTGTAGACCACCATATGGGTGCTGGAAATCAAATACACTTCCTCTGCAAGAACAAGTGCTTATAACCACTGAGCCATCTCCAGCCAGATACATACCCTTTTAAACATTCTTGAATGTCCTAAGCCTGAAATTTTTAAAAGTTCATTGTTGTGTGTATTTGCATGATGCATATGTTTATGTCACTGCATATGTATAGATATCAGAGAACAACTTGCAGGAGTCAGTTTTTTCTTCTACCATGTGGATTCCAGATAGTTAGGAACTGCCTACTGGTGGGTGCTAGGAATCTAACTTGGGTTCTCTAGAAGTGCAACCAGTGCTTTTAATCACTTAGCTATCTCTTCAGGCCCTTTCAATAAGTTTTTTCCCCTCCAAGACAGGGCCTGGTTTTTCGAGGTAGGTTTTTCTGTGTAGCCCTGGCTGTCCTAGAACTTGCTATGTAGACCAGGCTGGCCTCAAACTCATAGAGATCCATCTGTCTCTGCCTCCGGAGTGCTAAGATTAAAGGAGTGTGCCGCCTGACTAATTTTTTTTTTTTTAAATGAACATTCTTTAGATTTTTGGGAGATGGGGTCTTGTGTATGCACCGCAAGCTTGCCTCAAATTCCCTTTGTATTGGAGAATGGCCTTGTACTTCAGATCCTTTGGTCTGTCTCCTTAACAGGCATGTGGAGACACATCTGGTTTTATGTGGTGCAAGAGATTAGTGGTGCTGGACTGAGTGGTGTTGACAATTGGCTATTGTCTTAGTTTCTGTTCCTACCATGAAGAGACTGCATGTACCAAGGCAACTCTTAAAAGGAACAGGGCTTGCTTATAGTTTCAGAGGATTAGACCATTATTGGCATGGCAAGGAGATAAACAGGAAAGCATGATGCTGGGGGGGGGGGAGACAGACAGACACACACACACACACACACACACACACACACACACACACACACACAGAGCCTGGCTGCATGCTTTTGAAACCTCCAAGCCACTCCCAGTGAAACCTAGAGAGTTTACCAGCTGGGAATTAAGCATGCATATATATGAGGCTGTGAGAGTCAATGTCATTCAAACCACCATAGGTATCCATACCAACTTTAGCATCAGTATGAGATTGGGGGTTTGGGGCTTGAGGGAAGGGATGAACTATAGCAGGTCAAAAGTCCCAGGTGATCATTAAGTGTTTACTACAGAGAGACCAAGAATTTTCCCCTCAGCCCTGTACACCATTTCAATAGATTGGTGGTGGTGGGGCGCACGCCTTTAATCCCAGCATTCAGGAGGCAGGAGCCAGGCGGGTCTCTGAGTTTGAGGCCCACCTGAGCTACAGAGTGAGTTCAGGAAAGGTGCAAAGCTACACAGAGAAACCCTGTCTCAAAAAACCAAAAAAAAAAAAAATATCGGACAGTGATGGTGCACGCCTTTAATCCCAACACTCGGGAGGCAGAAACAGGGATCTCTGAGTTTGAGGCCAGGCTGGTATACAAAGTGAGTTCCAGGACATCAAGGACTAAACAGAGAAACCCTATCTTGAAATGTCCCCCCCCCCCCAAAAAAAAAAAAAGTCTAAGGAAACTACTGTATTCTTTGAGGCTATCCAAAAAGAGTTACAAATGTACCATTTAATTGTGGAGCAGATCAAACACATGCTAATAAAAACTTGAAGTAGTTATTTTTAAACATACAGTTGGTTAGCCACAAACATCAAACACTTTGAGGTTCTTCATCATTCAGCTATTTTTTTTTTTTTTTCTGGAGCTGAGGACCAAACCCAGGGCCTTGCACTGAGCTAAATCCCCAACCCCTCGTTCAGCTATTTTTAAAAACACAGTGCAAAAAGAATGAGTTAATAAAATCCTTTAGGTGAGGGGGAGGTTAGGGAAGATGGTCTTACTATGTAGACCAGACTGGTCTTAAACTCACAGAGATCCCACCTGCCTGTGCTTCCCATGTGTTGGGATTAAAGGTATTTACTACTACTCCCAGCCCAGTCTAATCCTTTCAGAACTTTGATTTCTGTTCATGAAGGGATCTTTGGGCCTGTGTGGATGTATACGGGAATTGAATCTTGGGTCTTATGTGGGAATGCAGGGAAAGAGCTCTCTGTACAGAGTTGCATGTCTAGCCCTCTTTTTGCATTTTTTTTTGGGGGGGAGAAAAGATCTCACTGGCTTACCCTGAAACTTAACCCATTGTCCAGACAGGCCTTGTTCTTAAAATCCTTCTTCAATCTTTGAGCAGTTGAGATGACTGGTCTGACCAACCAGGCCAAACTGAGATATCTTTAAGTGGCTGGTGTGATGGCTCAGTGGTTAAGAGTATTGGTTGTGCTTCTAGAGGGCCTAGGTTCAATCCCCAGGACCCACACATGACAGCTCACAACCCTCTCTAACTCCAGTCTCAGGAGATCCAACACCTTCTGGGCCTTGGAGGCACAGAACATGTGGTTTATTTATAGACAGATAGGCAGACAGCATTTGCACGACCTATCCCATAACGATTTTTATTTTAAAGAAAACATAACTTTTAAAGGCACTTAGTGTGTTTGACCTTTATAGAATTGCAGCCTTTTGAGTGGATATAGTAGCACTTTTTTTTTTTTTAAAGGATTTATTTTAAACTGTGTGTGTGTGTGTGTGTGTGTGTCTGTCTGTGTGTCTGTCTGTCTGTCTCGAAAGTGTGCATGTGCACATAAGTGCGGGTGCTTGAGGTGAGAGTCATCAGATCCCCTGGAGTTGGAGTTGCAAATGGTTGGGAGCTACCTGATATGGGTGCTGGGAACTCAGTTTTTTAATTTGGAAGAGCATCAAGTACATTTAACCACTGATCAATCCAGTCCTCTATTCCTGTAATTCTAGTATTTTAGAAGATTACAGGTTTGGAACCAGCCTGGGTAACATACCAAATTCCAGGCCATCCAGGACTACATGAGGAGACGGGGCTTCAATTTTTTTTTTTTTTTTTTTTAAAGATTTATTTATGGGCTGGAGAGATAGCTGCTCTTCCACTTCCAGAGGTCCTGAGTTCAATTCCCAGCAACCACATGGTGGCTCACAACCATCTGTAATGAGATCTGGTGCCCTCTTCTGGTCTGCAGGGATATGTGCATACAGAACACTGTGTACATAATAAATAAATAAATCTTTAAAAAGAAAAAAAGGGCAAAAAAGATTTATTTATTTATTATGTATACAAAAGATTCTAAGAATCTTTTTTGGTGTTTAGGCAAAATACACACACACATATACAAATTAATAATATAAGTTAATAAATTAATTCAAATGTGTAATTTGTAAAGCTTACAAATTGAGATGGATTTTTATATTCTTTATTATGTTGATTTTAATAATGTTGGAGTAATGAAATTTAAGTAATACTGGATAAGTAGAGGAAGAAATTGAGAGGAGGGGTAAGGATTGATCCAGGTTAGGGAGGGTGTAATGGAAAAAGTAAAGCAAACTCTTAAGTATTTTATTTTAGAAATGTTATCTGTAGCCATGCATGGTAATAGATGCTAATGATTCCAATACTCCCAAGGTTGGGACAGGAAGATCAAACAAAAAAGTGTGTGTGGGGGGTGGGGTGGGGGAAGGATCTCTAAAGTCCTAAATATAAAACAATGTAATTGTATAGTTTAAATGTTAAAAATTTTATTATTAGTAGTATAGTTTGTTGTTCTGTATATAATTTGTATAGATGGACTCACTGTGTAGCCCTGCCTGGCCTTGATATGCAAAACAGGCTAGTCTGGAAGTTGTATCAGTTCTCTTGCCTCTTCACTGCTGGGATTACAGTTTTGTGCCACCACACCTCGTGCAATATATTATTTCTGCATTTAAAACGTGGGCTTTTCCCATGTGCTGTATATAGTAAAAAAAAAAAAAAAAAAATCCTTAGCTCTCCCTACCTTTCACCTGAATAAATCAGTGGTTTGTATTTTTGTCATTTTTTTTTCATTGCATGTTTCTCATTTATACATCTCTTTTCCTCTACGTGTAATAGCCATTGTCTATTCATTGGTAACTTGTCAAGCTTATCATACATGATTTAGCATAGTAGTTTAGCTTCTGAATCCCATTATAATATACCTGCTCTCTGTACTACAGAATAGGCCCTTTTATGTATATGTTTTCTCTTTTTCCAATCAGATTAATCTTTTAGAGGCAAGGTGATTCTTTTAGTCTTTTCAAGCTGTCTTTGCATTTAGATAGGGTTACATACAAAACAATAACAAGATAGTCTTAAAATTAAGAAAAAACTTAATTCTAGCACGTAGGAAGCAGAGGCAGGCAGATCTCTGAGTTCAAGGCCAGCCTGGTCTACACAGTAAGTTCTAGGAGAGCCAGGGCTATGTAGAGAGACCCTGTCTCAAAACAAACAATATTTAAAAGATAAAATGCTAAGATCTGAGTGTGGTTGTACTGCCTTGCCTGTATTGCCAGCACTTGGGAGGTTGAGGATTTTTTGAGTTTGAGGCCAGTTTGTCCAGTGAGAGCCTGTCTTGCAGACATATGTGTAAGTAAATTAGTAAGGGGTAGAAAAATAGGACTGCTTTTTTGTTCCCCTTCACAAATACTCAAGTTTAAGATTGTTAATTTGTTGCTAAGTTACCCTTAGATGGATGACTCCATACCCATGTACATGTAGGCTGTACTAATTGGATTTAGTGGGAACATGGGAAGGGAAGTTTTAGTAAATATGGGTGGGGTAGAAGGGAGAATTGGGGTTGGATATGATCAAGATACATTGCTGTTGGAACCCATCAAAGAGTCAACTGGGATACCTGAGTAGGGAGGGCTATGAGGACTAAAGAAAAAGAAAGGAGATGGGACAGAGTTGGAAGGGCTCTCCATCATTACTCAAGCAGCAAGTTTATTTCTCACCCTGCTTATATACAGACTAAAAGGCAGAAGCAGAACAATACCATATCCCTGTTCTGACCTTGAGTCAAACAAGTAGTTTCATAATCTCCCACAATATACCTCTTATAAGCATCATCAGCCTAAAATTGCACATTTAGCTCAATAGCATGTTTTCCCCCAATGGCTTAATCAAAGCATTCTCATGACTTTCAACACAAAGGAACAAACAAGCCTAAACTCTTTTGACCTGTACATCAAGATGGATTCCAGATTCAAAATGGAGTCATTGTGGGCACACATTGCATGCATGAATAAAATTGCCAAAGAATAAAAATACCCTTTTATAGAAAATGTCAATTTTGAGTGTTAGGATTGGAATTAGGAAGGGAAAAATCTTTACTTTAAGCTGCAGTGGTATAATTGAAATTCAGACCCATGTCTTGTTATTTCAAGGCTCCTGTCTGCTCTTTTCATGTCATGCTAGGCTTTCTCTTATTCTCAAGCTGAATTTTGAAGCAAGCATTGAATTTGGATGGCAAATCATTTTACAAATATAACAAAGGAAGGGACTGAAGGTTCAAAATTCAAGGGGCAAGATTCTTGTGCTTTTTGCTCTAGAAAGTGGTGTTTATCTAGCAGAGTGGTAGATGGGAAGCTGTGCATGGTAAGCCTGAAGTGTGTGGTCTTTGTTTTGTCTTGGTTTCACTTTGTCCTGCCTGTGGTCATCTACTTTCAGATGACTTGTTATGTTTGTACTTTACCTGAATTACTTAGTGTCTTTCCTTCTTCCTTTGGAGACTTTTAGAACAGTGTAGGAAAAGATAGAAAGACAAGTAGAATTATTTTAAATTAATAACCAGTGACTGTTGTGTTTTTTCTAGGTTGTGCTTCTCAACTCATCCTACTTGTGTTAATGTTAATTTTTTTAATCATGTTTCCCCCTCTCCCCCAGACAGGGTTTCTCTGTGTAGCTTTGCGCCTTTCCTGGATCTTGCTCTGTAGACCAGGCTGGCCTCGAACTCACAGAGATCCGCCTGGCTTATTATTCGTTATTTTTTAAAGAAACTCTTCCTTATAATAGTCATTTGGAAGCAGTAAACCAAACATTTTATTTTGTTTCATTAACTTTATAAAGAGAAGTACCAACAGCAGTGGCCATTGTTAGATCACTCGTTATTGGAAGCAGTAGGGCTCCATTAAGTGTGGTCTCAGAATGGATTTTAAGAGAAACAGAGGCTCTGGAAAATTGTTTCATATTCCTTATGTTTCCTCTCTAGTGGCTTCTTGTTAGTTAGGAGGCTAGGATCATGAAAATTTGTTAATCAATTTATAATTTCCCTTGGATTGACTTTTACAATGTCAGGTAGTTGTTGGGAGTTTCTTTTTGGGCTTGTTTGCTTTTTTCATGCCATGCCTGATACCATGTCAAAGCAGATACTTAGTCGCCGTTGTATGGAGAGAGAAAACAGATGACTGGTTTCTAGAATTCAGAGAAACTGCCTTATAATACCTGTTCTGCTAAGTCCCTGGAGAGATGAGGTTGACATTGATGATATTGGGTTGGGGGTATACCTCATTATAGCTTTTTTTTTTTTTTTTCCTTTTCCCCTTCGAGACGGTTTCTCTGTAGTTTTGGTGCCTGGATTTCGCTCTGTAGACCAGGCTGGCCTCAACTCACAGAGATCCACCTGGCTCTGCCTCCTGAGTGCTGGGATTACATCACAGTCCAGCCATTATAGCTAATTTTAAAACAACTTAAGTAAAATAGAAATCTGTTAAGACTAGTTTTAGTTGCCTTGGGTTTTTGTTGTTTTGGGGTTATATTTGTTTTCGACTGAGTACTAAACTCAGGGCCTTGCATTTGTTAAGTAAATGCTGTACCACTGAGCTAAATCCCCAATTTCAGAAGGCAGGCTTTAAAAACAAACCCTGGTCTGGCAAAGATGGCTATCAGTAAAAGCATTTGCTATGCAAGTTTGGCAGCTAGAGTGCCATCCTCAGAACCCCTGTGAATGTAGAGGGAGGGAACAGACTACACATGGTTGTTCTTTGGCCTCCATGGGCATCCTGTGACATCCCTTTACACACACACACACACACACACACACACACACACACACACACACACACACAAACTAATGTTTAAAATTTTACTTTAGAGCAAATCCTGACCTAAGAAGCACATTTTGATTGAGACCATGTATCTTAAGACTAAAACATGCAGAGAATCCAGATAAAGAGGCAATCAGAAGAGAAAAATCAAGATGTAAAGTTAACTATAAAATAAACAACTTATCATTATAAACAAAAATATATTTGTTAAAAGAGATTCTACAGTGCAGTTTTAAAATTAGTTGTAGGTCACTTAGATTTATTGTCATGTCATACTGTAAAACATGCACCCTCATTTATTTATTTATTTATTCATTTATTTATTTTTAGGGCATGTTTATATCTTTGTATGGATGCCAGGTTTATGCAGGTGCCTGTAGAGGTGTCATATCCTTTGGAGCTAGAATTACAGGCTGCTGTGAGCTGTCTGACATGGATGGTAGGAACGGAACTGGGAAAAGGAGCAAGTATTCTAAACAGCTGAGCCATTTTTCTAGCCTCTTACCTTAATTTTTTGAGGCAGTGGTTTTTTTTTGTTGTTGTTGTTTGTTTGTTTTAAATTTTATTTATGTAGTTTAAGAAACCCTGAACTTGATCATCCTGACTCAGCTTCCCAAGTCCTAGGATTACAGCATCCTCTGTGTGGCTCTTTTTGAGACAGTTTCTCTGTGTAGCGTGGAACTCACTGTGTAGGTCAGGTTCAAATGTACAAAGATCTACTTGCCTCTGGCCTCTGCCTCCCAAGCCCTGGGGTTATAAAGGTCTGTCCACCACACCTGGCCATGACACTTTCTTTTGACTAGCTTTAAAATTTCTCTAATTTTCTGTTCATACCTAATTATTTGTTTTTGTAAATATGCTGTGACTTCATATTTATTTAAATTTTACCCACTCTATAGCCTTTTAAATCTTTTTTAAAAATCCTTCAAAGTCTTGATCTGCTAAATGTACTGTCTTTAGTTTGGGATATTATACAGAATGATTGTTCATAACTTTGTTTCATACATGTAGAGGTTATTTGGCAAAAATGAAAGAAAAGCAAGATTGGCTGAGTCAATTTAGAGTCTGTATATAAACCTAAGACTGGTGATCAGATTATAGATACTATAATACTCTTCGCTGTAGAAACTTCCTACGACTGAGCAATATTAGCTGTTTTATATGGGATTTTGTTTTGTTAGCTGGTTTTTGTTTTGCTTTTGGTGGTAATGTGGGTCAAACATTGGCCTCAAACTTGGAATCTTCCTATCTCAGCATTTCAGATGCTGTGATTGTAGGAACTTGCAGGACTGTCCCACTGTGTGAGGTTGTAACAATTCTGTCCCCTCATCCCCGGTCTTCCCCCCCCCCCCCCAATCTTATTTTTTCTGTCTGTCTACTTAATTGATCATTTGTTTGTGATGAGATCCTTCAGCTTGAGACTTTTATTTTTAAGTTTCATTTTTATTTGATGAGTAGTTTGTCTGCATGCCTAGTGCCCAAGAAGCCAGAAAAGGATGTCAAATCCCCTGGAACTGGATTTCCTGATGGTTGTTAGCTGCCATGTAGGTGTTGGAAATGGAACCCAAGTCCTGTGGAAGAGCAGGTGGTGTCTTACTCTCACTCCAGCCCCACCCTGAGACTTTTTTTTGGGCAGGGGGTGATCGCTTTTAGAGACAGGGTTTCATTGTGTATGTAGCTTTGGAGCTTGTCCTGGAACTTATTCTGTAGACCAGAACTCACAGAGTTCCGCCTGTGTCTGCCTCCCGAGAGCTGGGATCAAAGATGTGCGCCACCACCACCACCCACCCACCCACCCACCCATCTAACCGAGACTCTTGAGATACTAGGATTACAAGTACTTGCTGCCATACCTAGCATTCCTTCTTACTCTTTAAGTCCAGTTTAAATGCATTCTCATGAGAAACATTTTTCTGGGCTGGTAAGATGGCTCAGTGACAATCTGAGTTCAATCCTCAGGATTGATGGAAGGACCGGAACTATTTCCCACACGTTATTCTCTACCTTCCACATATGCACCAGGGCAAGTGTTCTTCTTCTGGCTATCTCATTCCAGAGAACCTCCCATGTAGTGTGTATTGGTAGTATTACTAATTTATTAAGACTTGCTGTTTTTCATAGCCTTTTTTTTTTTTTTTTTCCCCCTGTGAGATATTCTCATGTATGAGCTCAGGCTGATCTTGAACTTGTCTGGCCTTGAATTTCCAATCCTCTACCTCAATCTACAGAGTACTAGTATTACAGGTCTGTACCACTATATCCAGTTTGTGGAGAGCTAAGGGATTGAACCCACGACTTTGTACACGCCAGATAAACACTCTGCAACCAAATTAACTCCTCAGCCCTAATTGTCTGATTTATAATTTGAAGGTCCATTAAATGGAGAAATGTTCTATATATGACTTAAGATACATTCTGAAGAGAACTGTGATATTGATGAATTTTTATTATGTATATTTTCAATGTAATGTCTTCTTTTCTTTCCTAGAGAATGGATCTTGGAGAATGCCTGAAAGTCCATGACCTGGCTTTAAGAGCAGATTATGAAATTGCATCCAAAGAACAGGACTTTTTCTTTGAACTTGATGTATGTGATTTTGCTTTCATGTTACATTGTAGTAAAAATATTTTGAGCATGAATTAATATCTCTTAGGAGTAGAGACTTAGGAAGGTATTTTTGTGATTCTATGATGGTTAATACATGAATGAGATAATACACTTTCCCCCAGTATGTAGTACTAAGTATTAAAAGCTAAGGCTTTAAACTTAGTAGACAAACACTTTACTACCAACCTAGCCTTGACTCCCAATTTTCAATATATAAGATATTGAATATTAATGAAAATGTATAAAAGAGATTTGCTTTTATTAAATAAAAAAAATTATTTATTTTTGAGACAGGGTCTCTCTGTTACTTAGTTCTTGATGTTCTGGAACTCCAGACTGGCCTCAGATTTACAGAGATCTAACTTGCCTCTGCCTTCCAAGTGCTGGGATTAAAGACATATGCTACCACACCTAGGTAAAAAAGATTCTGTTGATCAGCATATTTTTCCCAACAGAAGTAAAAATGATTAAGAAAATGTAGTTTCAGGACTGCAGAGATGATGGTTCAGAGGTTAAGAGCATTGACTGCTCTTCCAAAGGACCTGAGTTCAATTCCCAGCAACCACATGGTGGTTCACAACCATCTGTAAGGAGATCTGGTGCCCTCTTCTGGCCTGCAGTCATACATGCTGTATACATAATAAATAAATAAATAAATAAATAAATAAATAAATAAATAAATAAATCTTTAAAATAAAATAAAATAGCAGTTTCAACAAATGTAAGCCACCCATTTTTGTTGTATTTAAAGTCTTTGTAAAGAAGTAATTCTTGAGTTTTTCCATTAATAGATACTTCTACTGTATTAATAGATCACTAGCAAGATCTCTTTAGTTCAGGATGAAATACAGGGCCTTATTCTTAGTTGGCAAGCACTGTATATTGTCAGGATACTCCTGCAGCCTCAGGACCATGTTTTTAATGTAAAATAGTAAAAGAAATAGAAAATACTGTTTAGGTATCTGAGTTATAAATGTGATTTAATATTGTTCTTATATAGAAGCTTTTCTTGTATAAAAATAGAGAAACTTGAAACTGAAGAGATTGCTCAGTGGTTAAGAGCACTTGTTTTTGCAGAGAACCCAAGTACAACTCCCATCACTCACATTTTGACTTACAAAGCATAATTCCAGTTTTGGCTGTATTATGCCCTCTCCTGATACTTGCAGGCACCATGCATACACATGGTACACATATAGATATATGCAGGCAAAGCATTCATATGAAATAAATAGCTTAAAAAATAAACTAAATTATATAAAATGTTTTAAAGAACATACCATCTTTCAAACTTTTTGCATTTTTATGAAATACATGTATATAAGAATAATGATCAATAAAAGTCTAATGGTGCTCTTTATCAGTGAAATTAGGTAATTTTATTTAGTTGAAGATAGCAGTAAATAGGCCCTTCTGATTTTCTTGAACATCTAAGGACTTTTGCTTATGGAAATGAAAATTACCTATAAAAATACTTTAATACTATCTGGGCATAAGGTACAATAGAACTGTTGAACATTGTGGTTGGATATTGAGGAAATTTTCAGTCTTTCTACATTATTGGTGAAAAGTAGCTAAGCCAAGAGGTAATTTTTACAGATAATGTTTAATTGCTGTTTTTGAAAGTTTTAACTATTTTTACGCAATACATTGGACTTTCCTCCTGTGGGCTACATGGTGTTATCAAGACGATTTTAGTCGCTGTTGATAAACAAAATGTAGACTATGAATGGAGTTTCAATTTGCATTTTTTATGGATGAAGTAAGTGAATGCTCTGATTGTATTTAAGATCATGTATAATGGTAGCTGTTCTGAGTTGACTAAACTTGAGTGTTACTAGTTTTCTAGTTGACTTACATTAGCTTCTTAAACATTATGAAAATTGGTCCTTTCCCTCAAGTATGCTATAAATATACTTTTCTATTTTTTTTTCAGATGACTTTTGTCTTTAGATAGTATTTTTAGTTATACTCTCTAATGAGTGCTTATAATACCTATTTTAAGTTTGAAAGATCTTTTCTATTTTGACATGAAAATAGTTCTCATCTATGGTTTCTTCTATATATTTTTAATTTTTTGATTTATTTTATATGTATGGAGAGAGTGAGTGAGTGAGAGAGAGAGAGAGAGAGAGTGTGTGTGTGTGTGTGTGTGTGTGTGTGTGTGTGTGTATGTGTATTTACAAGGCACATACCTGGTATCCATGGAGGCCAGAAAACAGCATCAGATCTAGCATTACTGTTATAGATAGTTGTGAGCTGTATGTGGATACTAGGAACCAATGTTTCGCTGTGTAGCCCTGGTTGTCTTTCAACTTGTTCTGGAGACCAGGCTGGCCTCACAGAGATCCGCCAGCCTCTGCCTCCCTGGTGCTGGGATTAAAGGCGTGTGCCACCACTGCTCTTCAATAACATTTTTAAGAATGAAAAATTTTTTAATTATTGTTTTGAAGTTTCAAAAGATTCTTTCCTCTGGACTTCTTTTAATTTATTTTTTTATAATTACTTGAAAACTAGGCCCTCACACATGCTAGGCAAATGTTCTGTCACTAACAATTCCTTAGCTTTGTATTTTTCGTGTTTTAGGGTGGGCTGCAGAGAGGAGTATAGCCGATGGAACCCGGCGCTTCTGTACTGAGGGCTTCCTCCCCAACCAAAAATAGTGTTTAGTGAAGACAGTTCTGGATACATCGACTTTGTGGCAGTAATTGTTTTATATTAAATTTTCTAGGCCATGGATCATCTGCAGTCATTCATCGCAGATTGTGATCGAAGAACAGAAGTGTCTAAGAAAAGATTAGCAGAAACTCAAGAAGAGATAAGTGCTGAAGTGGCAGCAAAGGTAAGAATTTTAGTCATTTCATTAGTTCAAAACATAAGTTTTTTTGTTTTGTTTTTGTTGTTATTGTTTGAGATAGGGTCTGTCTTTGTAGCCCTGGATGTTCTGGAGCTCACTCTGTAGACTAGACTAGCTTTGAACTCACAGAGACCTGCCTACTTCTGCCTATTGCTTCATGAGTGCTAGGATTATAAAGTGTGGTTTTTCTTTTTTCTTTTTTTTTCTTTCTTTATTTTTTTATTTTTTTGAGACAACGTTTCTCTGTGAAACATTCCTGGCTGTCTTGGAACTCACTCTGTAGACCAAGCTATCCTCAAACTCACAAAGATCCACCTGCCTCTGTCTCCCGAGTGTATGTCTGCAGGTCAAAAGAGGGCACCAGATTTCATTACAGATGGGTGCTGGGAATTGAACTCAGGACCGTTGGAAGAGCCAGTACTCTTAACCTCTGAGCCATCTCTCTAGCCCATAAAGTATGTTTTTATTCACTCCAATTTTTCCCCTACTTTTTGGTGTTTTTGAGTCGGGGTCTCACTGTGTAACCCCTTGCTAGCTTGGAACTTACTGTGTATGGCCATGCTGGTCTTGAATTCACGGAAATCTACTTGACTCTGCCTCTGAGTGCTAGGATTAATAAAACCATATGCCACCATGCCTGGCTCATTCCAGCTTTTTGATTTTTCAATAATTAGATTGTAAACCTGTAGCAGGAATCTTAAAGAGTCTTATTAATAAAAATCGAACCTGAGGCCAGTTATTGGGGTGAATGCTGGAAGATAAGAGAAGCAGAACAAGCCACAGCTACCTCACCTCGCCAGTTCCTCAGGTGATCCTGTTTCCTCAGACTGGAAGCTTCTTACATTTCTTTCTGCTTTCTGCCATCACTTCCTGGGATTAAAGGCATGTGTCACCTAGCCTGGCAGTTTCCAATGTGGCCTTGAACTCAACAGAGATCCAGAGGGATTTCTGTCTCTGGAATGATAGGATTAAAGATGTGAGTGCCACCATTTTCTAACCTCTGTATCTAGTGGCTGTTCTGTTCTTTGACCCCAGATAAGATTATTAGGGTGCACAATATTTTGGGGACCAACACTACCTCATTTCCCCTTTTTGTCTATAATTTTAAAAAGCTTATAACTAATGCAAGACAAACTATCCAATAACTATACAATATATCTAGTCAAGAATTACATTAACAATGTCTAGTCCATTAACATTTGACAGATACAGACAAAAAACTTCATTATATACATTCACAATGTCTAGTACAGTAATATTTGATAAACTCAGACAAAAAATTTTTGTTACTTATCTTATGTAAAACAAGTAGTTCCATTTAAAAAATATATTCAATAGTCTCCTTTTTAAATCTTATATCCATATTCTCTCTTTTTTCTTTTCACAATAGATTCAATATTCTAACTTTTGTCAGTTTTATATCTTTCCTCTTTTCTTTTTAGAATAGATTCAATGATCTACCCATTTATTCTAATTTTCTCTTTATCAGAGTAGAGTCAGTGATCTACCTCAATTCTATGGAATTATCTTTATCTACTCAAATGTTAACAACTAATACAACAAAGTAATATTGATAATTATATTTTATTCAGAATTTGCTGATCATGCATGCAGTCATTTGCATATAATAAATATATGTATAGCTCCTTTATTTAGTTTTCGAGACAAGATTTCTCTGTCTAGCTGTCCTGGAACTAGTTCTGTACACCAGGCTAGCCTTGAACTCAAAGATAACCCCCTGCCTCTGCCTCCCAAGTGCTTGGATTAAAGGCATGTGCTACCACTGCTTGTCTTTTTTTTTTTTTTTAAAGACTTATTTTTATGTGCGTGAGTGTTTATTGCTTTGGTTTTGTGTGTACAACATGTTCATACCTGGTACCCATGCAGTTCTAAGTGAGTGAATCAGAACCCCTGAAACTGGAGTTACAGCTGTGGACCCTCTGATAGGGATGCTAGGTACTGGATCTGAGTCCTCTATAAGTGCAGCAAAAGCTCTGAACCACTGAACTATCGCTCCGGTCCCTGATTCTTTTGTTTTTAACACACATAAGCTTGTGTAGCTAATAGTTTAAGGTACTGAAGTAGCAATGAAAATACTTTCACATTTGGGAGTCACCACAATATGAGGAACTGTATTAAAGGGTGACAGGCAGCATTAGGAGGGTTGAGAACCGCTGATATAAGGAATCTTGTATCTCATGGTTAAGCCATCTACAAGTAATTAGGTTCTACAGACTATTGGTTGTGCAGTATTACATTGGTCATCCATTCACTACAGAAGAGCTAGATAACTAATGACCTCAAATTCAATGACTTATGTTACTGCATGTAATAGATCAGTTAGATTGCACAGTACTCTTGTCTCAGCAGGGATGTCCTGGCACATGTCCATCATTGGGGGGAGGCGAGGTGGGGGGCAGGGTTTCTCTGTGGCTTTGGAGCCTGTCCTGGACTAGCTCTGTAGATCAGGCTGGCCTTGAACTCACAGAGATCCACCTTCCTCGGCCTCCCGAGTGTTGGGATTACAGGCAGGCGTGCGCCACCACCGCCTAGCCCACATGTTTTATAGTCAGCTGGAGGCTACTGAGCCATTCTTTGAGGGTTAGGCTAATCATGTTTTGTTTTCTTTTCTTTTCTTTTTTGGTTTTTGAGACAGGGTTTTTCTCTGTGTAGCTTTGTGCCTTTCCTAGATCTTGCTCTGTAGACCAGTCTGGCCTCGAACTCACAGAGATCTGTCTGGCTCTGCCTCCCAAGTGCTGAGATTAAAGGCGTGCACCACCACCGCCTGGCCCTCTTTTTTTTTTTTTTTTTAAATGGGTCACTGAGGCTTTTATTTTTGTATGTAGAATTGCTTCAGCCATCTTAGAGATTACTGAGCTATTCCTTGAGGGCTAGGCTAATCATGTTCTTTTAGTGGTTGAAGAGAGGCAGAAGCATCATACACAGTTATGCATTGTTTTTTAAGCTGTTTCTTCGGACATGCTTGTTCTCCTCCGTTGCCATAATCAAAGCAAATGTGTGTGTAGGTTTAGAATCAAAGTACAATTGTAAGGGAGCAGATGCAGGAAGATTGATCTTTGGCTATTAATACAATCTTCCAATGATTTAAAGAAAACACTTTGATAAAAGAATAGTCATAAAAGAGTTGGAACCCTTGAGAAAAGGGATGTCTTGCATTGGGGACACTTTAAGAAGTAAATATTACTGGAATACTACTTTGTTAAGATTGTAAGTTTCTGTTAAGTTAATGTTTCATTTCTGAGTGTGGTGATATATATTTGTACTTGGGCATAAGAAGGACAATTAGGAACAGAGTCCAGCCTAGACTGTAGCAAGACTTGTCTGGCTTCATAAACGGATCTTCATTGGGACTTTTTATGAGTTTCTGAAATACATTGTTATGCTCCTTTTTTTTTTTTTTTAAAGGATTTATTTATTTATTTATTTATTATGTATACAGGATGTTTGACAACAGGCCAGAAGAAGGCACCAGATCCCATTACAGATGGTTGTGAGCCACCATGTGGTTGCTGGGAATTGAACTCAGGACCTCTGGAAGAGCAGTTGGTGCTCTTAACCTCTGAGCCATCTCTCCAGCCCCCTGATTTTTTTTTTTTTTTTTTAATGTATATGCATGTTTTGACTGCATATATGTCTGTGCACCATACACGGGCCTGGTACCTGTGGAGGCCAGAATAGGGCATTGGGTTCCCTGGAACTAGTGTTACAGATGGCTGTTAACTACAATGTGGGTGGTGGGAATTGAATCCAGGTTCTCTAGAATTGCAGCCAGTGGTCTTAACTGCTGAGTCATCTTTTTAGCTTTTCATTAATGATCTTCTCTTTTGTTTTCCTAGGCAGAGCGTGTTCATGAGTTAAATGAAGAAATAGGTAAATTGTTGGCCAAAGTGGAACAACTAGGAGCTGAAGGAAATGTGGAAGAATCTCAAAAAGTCATGGATGAAGTAGAGAAAGCACGGGCAAAGAAAAGAGAAGCAGAGGTAAAATTACCTTTCTCTTTCTCTCTCTCTTTCTTTCTTTCTTTCTTTCTTTCTTTCTTTCTTTTTTTTTTTTTGTTCTGTTTTGAGACCCAGGTGTCTTGGAAAGAGATAAGTTCTTTGGGAGTGGGGGTTGGTTTTTTTTTTAAGACAGGGTTTCTCTGTGTAGTTTTGGTTTCTGTCTTGGATCTCACTGTCTAGAAAGGCTGACCTTGAACTCACAGAGATCCACCTGGCTCCGCCTCCCAAGTATTTGGATTAAAGGCTTGTGCCTCCCAGCAAGAGATATGTTCTTAATATTGGTAAATTTATGTTTAACTGGAAATTATTCAAAATTTTATTCAAGAAAATTAAATCAGTTTAGGAATATTTAAGTAATTGCTGTTATAATGTTGGGTTCTGTTTTAAAGTGGTTTTAGAAAATTGGTGTCATGGCTATATTGAAATTTATAACTCATAAATGTAATTAAACCAATTATCCACATTAAAAAAAAAAAACCTATATACACTGTGCTATGTACCCTTTTCCTCATCAGTTTTACTTACTATAGCAGTTATAATCTGCTAATTCCTTGGGGGCCTTCTCTCATTTCATGTTATGATAGAAATCTAAAGCCTAAAATCTAACATCATTTAAACAAATTCTGTTTTGATGGGTTGGTGTACCTACCCCTTGATATGTAGAAATTCAGATATATTTGAAGTACATAGTTGTAGGTGAAGTGACTCCCACCTACAATCCTAGCAGTTGGAAAACTTGAGTAAGAGGATCATAAATTTGTAACCAACCTATCTATTGAGACCCTGTCTTGAAATAAAGAAAAAGATGGCTGGTTCTGTTGTGACCAGATTAAAAAGGAAGCCCTGTCATTCAAACTGATGTTGGGTTGTGGGAGTCCAGCTCCTGCTTTTTAAAGGGTTCTTTGGTGGAGGAGAGAGGAGTGAAGAAATACCAGATAGAGAAGAAAGAAACACAGGATAGCTTCAGGAGGGTCTGGATCAATACCCAACAGCCTCATCCTTTATTGAAAAGGGCTTTTTGTAACATGCCAAGGGTAGAGGCAAAAGACTTCCCCCTTGCAAGATCAAAGCACAGTGTATAGCCAAGTGTAGACCCTTCCAAACACCTGGTAAACACACCTCTGACCAAATCATCTCCTTATGCAGCCCTGCTAGGTAAAGTAAGCTCAGAAATTCTCTGGTCCTGAGTAATTTGTGTCTCCACATTGGGTACATACTGTTTTCTCTTCTCTTTTTCTATTCTGTTCTACTACTTCTGTTCTTCATACTGGTGTGGAAAAGCAGAAAAGAAACAATTTTAGTAGCTTCTTCTTTAGTATACTTATAGTCTCAATGTTAGTATTTAGAACCAGAAGAAGACAAATTGAGAGGAAGAAGGATAAAAGGAAAAACTCATTGTTCCTTACAGCACCTTTATAATACCCATATCATAGTGGTGGCCCTAAGACATCAAGAAAATATTAGCTGGAGAAAGACAAAGGCCTACTGCATTGAATACATGTTAGTTATTTTCACATAATTCCTTTCTCTTAGGGTTGAACCTGGGGCTTCATGCAAGTAGACAAGGCAAACATTCAATCACTGAGCTTATATCCTCTCCCCTCCACTGACCCCTCCCCCCTTTTTTTCTGTTTTGATTTTTTTGAGACATGGTTTATCTGTGTAGCACTGGTTGTTTGGGAACTCGTTCTGTAGGCTGGCCTTGAACTCAAGAGATTTGCCTGCCTCTGCCTCCCATGCTGAGAATAAAGGTGTGCGCCACCACTGCCTGATTAATTTTTACCTTTTAAATTTTTCCTGTTAAAACAAGAGGGCCTTGAAACTGCTCAGTGTATTCTTGAGCTTGTGATATCCCTGTCTCTGTAGTTTGTGCAATTTGTGATCATGGTATCAATTTCCCCATTGTGAAGTATTTTTATTTTGTGACTAGTAAGTATCTTATTTACACTTTTGAAATTACCCTCCCCCTTAAAAAAGTCTTAATTTTTTTAATGTATATGGGTATTTTGCCTATTTATATATGTATGCACTTTGTACATACCTGATTCCCAGAGGCTGGAAGAAGGTAGTATGTATATACCTTGGGGTTGGAGTTATGATAGTTGTAAGCTGCCATTTAGCTGCTAAGCATAGAACCCAGTTCCTCTGGAAGAGTAGCCAGTGCTTTTTAACTACTAAGCCACCTCTCCATCCCCTTTATAATCCATCCTGGCACCCTCCCTCCTCCTCCACAGGGCTTCTCTGTAGCTTTTGAAGCCTTTTCTGGATCTTGCTCTGTAGACCAGGCTGGCCTTGAACTCACAGATCTGCCTGGCTCTGTCTCCCGAGTGCTGGGATTAAAGGTGTGTGCCACCTTTATAATATATTTAAATTCGTAGGTGTGTGTGTGTGTGTGTGTGTGTGTGTGTGTGTGTGTGTGTGTATACCTGTGTACATAAATACATAACTCTGACATATTGATCCACATTCATGTATATAGACACATGTGGAAAACAGAATTACCTTAGTAAAGGAAAAGAGGATAGTAGATTGATAAATTTACTACTCTGTATTGTTCATTTATGAACACCATGTAATGTTTGGGAACAAGTCATCGGCATTGTGATGAAGATTAACAATTCATCGGTTGTCTTGTTAATGGGGGAAGTAAAATAGGTGAAGCTTTGACCTTCAACAGAGCTCTCTTTCAAAGGAGTTATTGGAACAATGTTTTATATGTATATATAGTATATTTTCTTAGAGAAATTTTAAGGACATTTGTATGGTCATTGTTTTTCTCACTTTTGTTTAGGAAGTTTATCGAAATTCTATGCCAGCTTCCAGTTTCCAGCAGCAGAAACTTCGAGTCTGTGAAGTCTGTTCTGCATATTTAGGTCTTCATGATAATGACAGGCGACTTGCTGATCATTTTGGGGGTAAACTGCACCTGGGATTTATTGAAATAAGAGAGAAACTCGAAGAATTAAAGGTACA
This sequence comes from Onychomys torridus, assembly GCF_903995425.1. Lineage (NCBI taxonomy): Eukaryota > Metazoa > Chordata > Mammalia > Rodentia > Cricetidae > Onychomys > Onychomys torridus. Next base: position 31,558,158 of record NC_050445.1, on the reverse strand, counting down.
TTGTGTAAATTAATATCCCTCACTCTATTTACTCTGTCCGTTTTCTTTTGATTTCATTGACAAGGCCTTGCTGTGTGGTTCTAGTTGGTCTTGAACTACTGACATTCTTGTCTTAGCCTGCCTACTACTGTAATTACAGTTAGTTTTTGAATAGTAGTGTTTATTCTGATTCAACAGTATTGAGACTTTAAAATGCATTATAATGGTGAGAAACAGAGGGAAGATCATATAGATGCAATTTTTTAAAATGATTTATTATGTATACAGTGTTCTGTTTGCTTGCATGCCAGAATAAGGCATCAGATCTTTTATTTTTTTGGTTTTCTCCAGACAGGGTTCCTTTGTGTAGCTTTGGTGCGTGTCCTAGAACTCACTTTGTAGACCAGGCTGGCCTCAAATTCACAGAGATCCACCAGCCTCCTGAGTGCTGGGACTAAAGCCATGTGCCACTACTGCCTGGCTTGGCATCAGATCTTTTTATAGTAGGTGATGAGCCATTATGTGGTTGTTGGGAATTGAATTCTGGAACTTTGGAGGAGTAGTCAGTGCTCTTAACCTCTGGACCATTTCTCCAGCCTGTAGATGTGATTTTTTTTTTTTTTTAAATGTCATTAAGGAATGTTGGGGGTGGGGCTGGAGCTCAGTGGTAGCATGCTTGGAAAAAAACAAGTAATGGTGAATCGTGAAGTTTTACATGTTTTCCACAATTATGGAAAGCCATCTTGGAAGTCTAATAATTGTACCTGACAAAATTTTTCAGTTGTGTTAATTGTACTATATGGAAAAACATATAGTTTAAGGTAAAGATTCTTAAAGATTTGCCCAATAAATTTACAACTGATTTTTAAATTATTATTATTTTACAGAGAGTTGTAGCTGAGAAGCAGGAGAAAAGAAACCAGGAACGTCTGAAACGAAGAGAAGAGAGGGAGAGAGAAGAACGGGAGAAACTGAGGAGGTATGAATGGCATCAGAAATAGTGCATGTGTTTGAGGCTCAGTCTCCAGCCTGAAGGAAATATGACTTGAAGATGCTATTAAAGTGGTTCTGGCCATAGGAATTTTGAAATTTTTGCCTTTAAAGAATGTTACCATGGGGGTGGGGGATTTAGCTCAGTGATTGAGCGCAAAGGCCAGGGGTTTGATCCTCAGCTCCAAAAAATAAACAATAAAAAGAATGTTACCATGCAAGCCAGGCATGGTGGCAGTCAGTCCCAGAGACCCACAAGGTAGAAGTCAAAAACCAGTTCCCAAAGGTTGTCCTCTGACCTCTAATAGCATGGCATACTGTGGCACATGGGGGCGCACAAGATAAATTAAAATTAATAGTTGAAAAAAATTACAGATATTAAGTGACATGAGGATAGAATAAGATGGTCAAACACATTTTAGATAAAAGGCAATCAAAGGATTAGTAGGACTAGGCTGTGTGATGTACTCATTTAATCCCTGTACTTGGGAGGCAGAGGCAGGTCATCTCTGAGTTTGAGGCCAGCCTGGGCTACATAATGAGTTCTAGGACAGCCAATGCTACACAGAGAAACACTGTCTCGAAAAAAAAAAAAAAAAAAAGACAAGCAAACAAAAAATTACCATGCAAGACCATTTTAATAGAAATAATACAGATTCAATAGCTTGTATTTATCTAAAATGCTTTAAACCAGAAATGTTGCAAAATTTGAAGTTTCTGAATTGGAGAGTCTGAATAAACAAGCATTACTTGTTTAGCATCTCTAATTTAAAATATGAAGATCCAGAAATCCTAGTTTTTGTGTATCATGTCTGGACTTCACATTTTCATGCTGGGAGTGTTCATTCAGCCTTTAACAGCTCTTAGCCATTTAACTGAGCTATTGTGATTTCTTTCAAGATTGTAGAAAGGCAAAGTCTTGTGTCTTTTAGGTTGAATGAGTTACAGTAAAACCTCTTGCTACATTGATTTTTTTTTTTTTAATACTGGGTTAAATTTTGATTTGTACCTTCTTAGCATAGAACTGTGGCCTTTTCTCTCTCTCTCTCTCTCTCTTTTTTTTTTTTTTTTTGTGGTTTTAGGCCTTGAGCCCAGGGCTTAGTACATGCAAGCACTCTAACATGCCACCTTTTATATGTTTTGAAGAAAGATTTGGGAGTTTCTGGGTTTTTTTTTTTTTTTTTTTTTTTAAGATTTATTTATTTATTTATTATGTACACAGAAGAGGGTGTCAGATCTTATTACAGATGGTTGTGAGCCACCATGTGGGTGCTGGGAATTGAACTCAAGACCTCTGGAAGAGCAGTCAGTGCTCTTAACCTCTGAGCCTTCTCTCCAGCTCCGAGTTTCTGTTTTTATATTAAGCTATTACTATCTTCTCAATTGTAGGAGCCATAAATTATTTTCTTTTCTTTTGGTTTTTGTCTGTTTTTCAAGACAGAGTTTCTCTGTGTAGTTTTGGCTGTCCTGAAACTTGTTCTGTACCCAGACTGGCCTCTGCCTCCCCTATGCCACCCTTTCCAGCTTAGCCATAAATTATAAAAATTCATTAACTTGATATAGCAAGTCTGCTTGTATTAACTGGTAAATTTAGTATTTTCATATTTGGAGTGTTTTGAACATCTTTGTAAGTCTTTGTTACTCATTGGCAACATGTTCAGAACTTTGAGCACTTTATAATAGACAGTCATGCCATAAAGAAATTTATAGTTCTCCTGATTGCATTATGTCTTTGGAATTAAATACCTTCTCTCAGAGATACTGTAAGATAATACCTAAGATAATTACTGATCATGCTAACTCAAAAGCTCTGAGCATATTATTCTCAATTTAGGTGAATTTTATTTTGTGTTACATAGCTGTGTGTGCATGTGTGTACTTGCTCACACACATGGCAGGCACACGTGTGTCACACTGTATAGTGGAGGTCCAGACTTTCACCATGGGAGCTGAACTCTTACTGAGCCATTTCACTGGCTTTTAGCTGGCAGCCTTTTTTAATTTTAAGGACGAAACAGTACAATGCTGTGTCATCTGTCTTGAGAAATTTTTTGTCTATCTCTTGCTCTATTTCTCTTACTGTCTGACCCCCTTCACCATTTCTCTCTCCCTATGTTTTCCATTTAACAAGTTTTATTTCAGAACTTAGCCTCTTTGTTTTTAGTGTATGTTGAGGTTATTATATACACCCCCAAGTTTTTCTGTTGGGGGTGGTGGTATGTCAGTACCTCTCCAATGTGGGGTGTGTGTGTGTGTGTGTGTGTGTGTGTGTGTGTGTGTAAGTCAGAGGAAGTTTTCTGGAATTGGTTCTTGCCTTTCACCTTTTTAAACAAAGTCTCTTGTTGGTTTGCTTTATTATTATTATTGAGACAAGGTCTCTGTGTATGTCTAGCTATCCTGGACCTCTGTAGAGCAGACTGGTCATGAACTCAAAGGGAGCTGCCTGCCTCTTTAAAGTGTGCATACCACCATATCTAGCTGATTTGGTTGTTAAGCCTTGGTCTTGTTGTGCAACCCAGGCCAACTGCCTGAGTGCAGAGATTTCAAACACTCTGTCACTATGCTCAATCCTAGGCTGTTTTTTCTAAGGATGTTGTTCAGTATTGCATTATTTATAATAGTGTAGATAAGCATTTTATATAGTGTTAGGATTATCAATTTAAGATTCAACTGAAAAAGTCAGGTGATTTTTTTTTTTTTTTTTTTTTTTTGTGCCAGAGCTGAGGATTAAACCCAGGGCCTTGCGCTTGCTAGGCAAGTGCTCTACTACTGAGCTAAATCCCCAACCCCCAAATGATCTCATTTTTGTTGTTTTTATTTTTGTTTGTGTTTGTTTTTTGTTTTTTTTTTTTTTTTTTTTTTGAGACAGGGTTTCTCTGTGTAGTCCAGGCTGTCCTACAACTTGCTCTGTAGACCAGGCTGGCTTCAAATTCATTCACCTGCCTCTGCCTCCCAAGTACCACCACCACTTGGCTACCTCATAGTTTCTTTTTATAGGACTGTAATGTTTGTAGATGGTGAGAAAGTCGATCACCTCTTACTCCTTTTGATTACAAATTATAACTCTGTTGGATGAATTTGGTGGCATGGTGGTGGTACATACCTATAATCCCAGCACACAGGAATCTGAAGTAGAAGGACCTGCAACCTTGAGGCTAGCTTAGGCTGTGTAGAGTATGGAACCAGCCTAAGTTACATAGTGAGTCCTCATCCCCCCAAAACAAACAAAGCAAGTGTAGTGGTTCATATCTCTAATTTTATCATTTAGTAGAATACCTAGTTCAAAGCCAACCTGGCCTGCAGTGTAAGATTGCCTCAAAGAAAACAAAAGTTGAAGCAGTTTTCTCCTTTAAGTGCTGTGGAATTGAGGAAGTACTGTAAATATGTTCATAAGATAAAGTTATAAAATAGTATAAAATTACACAAGCTGGTTTTTAGTTTCTTCTGATATAATCAACTAAAAACTTATGTCATTTACTAGCTAGGTGTATGCCAGGCTCTGTGTTAAGAAATTTGCCTTAGTTTATCTGTATTAGGTTTTCATTGCTGTTAGAAAATACTTGAGAAACAGTTTAAAAGAAGAAACATTTATTTTGACTCATGAATTCAGAAGTTTTAGCACCTGGTCTACTGGCTCCATTGCTGTGGGCCTATGGTTGAGGCAGAACATCATGATGACTGAAAGATACAAAGGGTCGTGGTAGAGAAAAGCTGCTTAGTGCAAGGTTGGCAAGCACAATAAGTTGACAGGGCAGGTCCAGACATAAGATCCTCCCTTCAAAGTACCCATTTCTTTGAACTAGGTCTCACCTAGAGATTTCTATAACCTAACAGTACTATCAAACTAAGAACCTGTCATTAGGGGCTGGAGAAATGGCTAAGGGTGCTTGCCCCTCTTTCAGGAAAATTTTCAGTTCCCAGCAGACACATTGAACAGTGCACAACTGCTTGTAACTCCCAGCTCCATGGGATCCAACACCTTCTGGCTTCCACAGGTATCCAGGTGTATGGGGTATACATGCACACATTTTTTTAAAAAATGTAGATTATCCATTGATTGGATAATAGCCCTTATGATGGACTCTGGATGATTAGATATACCAGTTAGTGACCAGATCATCAGCACATTAACTTTTGGGGGACTTTTTATACCTAATGACATTTATATTGCTGTTCCTGTCTTTCAAATGATAGATTAAACTAAGGGAGGATGTATAACTTTCCCCTGGTTGCACAGAGAGTGAATGGATAGAACCATAGTTAATACAACCCAAACCATACTTTAAAATATATTTGATATTATATATGCACCCATGAAATGTTTGGAATTGGAATTGTTTGTTTATTGAATACTAATGCTATACTGGGAAATGTGAGAAGTTGTGTTATATAAGATTTTAATCTGGGGCTGGATCATTTGGAAGTTGGAGAGATGGCTTGGCAGTTTTTTTGTTTTGGTTTATTTTTTTTTTTGTTTTTTCGAGACAGGGTTTCTCTGCGTAGTTTTGCGCCTTTCCTGGAACTCACTTTGGAGACCAGGCTGGCCTCGAACTCACAGAGATCCACCTGGCTCTGTCCCCCAAGTGCTGGGATTAAAGGCGTGCGCCACCACCGCCGGCGACTATGGGGGCTTGGCAGTTAAAAGCAACATCCACATGGTGGCTTACAGCTATCCATATCTCCAGTTCTGGGGATCCAGCCTCTTCTGACTTCAGTCATGCAGACAAACACACACTTTTTAAAAAAGGAATAAAATAATAATTTTTGGGCTGGAGAGATAGTTTAGTGATTAAGAACATGCATTCCTCTTCCAGAGGACCTGAGTCCAGTTGCCAGCATACACATTAGGTAAATGTCAATTTCCTGTGACTCCAGCTCCAGGGGATTCAATGCATCTAGCCTGCTGAGTCATGCACACCCAGATTCACATGTGTACACACACACACACACACACACACACACTCAAAAATAATTTTTTAAAGAATATAATTCATGTAAATGTATAAAGATATAAAGTTGTTTTTTCTGGGACTATAGTATGAGGTGGTAGGTTCAAAATGGGCATTTTAGATCTTGAGTCATTCTCTTTTGTTCATAGAAGACAAAAACACTGTGAAAGCTATAGAAAAAAAGCTAAACCAAAAAAAGCCTTGCTTGTTATTTGTTTGTTTTTTTTTTTTTCTGTTGTTGTAGTTTAGGAAATGGTTTCTGGAGAACTGTTTTTGTGATAAGCACATAGTTTCAGTCTCCAGAAGTATATTCTTTTCTAAGTATATACTTTTTTAAGCAGAATTCTATAGAGGTTTTTTTGCTGGGAGGGTATGAGGATTGATACGTACATGACTTGTTTTTATAGAAGTGAAAGTCAGAACTCAGGAAGAATATCATTTACCAGCACATTGTGCCAGCTTAAAAAATTATATAGTTAATTATTTCGCTGGGTGGTGGTGGCGCATGCCTTTAATCCCAGCACTCGGGAGGCAGAGCCAGGTGGGTCTCTGTGAGTTCGAGGCTAGCCTGGGCTACCAAGTGAGTCCCAGGAAAGGCACAAAGCTACACAGAGAATCTCTGTCTTGAAACCCCCTCACCCCCGCAAAAAATTATATAGTCATTTCTCTAAAAGTAGATATTCTTTTTTTAGGTCCCGCTCACATAGCAAGAATCCCAAAAGGTAGGTACTGTAGAAGATGGATAAAATAGTGAAGCTGTGTTTTTCAAATGTGTGGTTTTTAGGTTATATATCTTGTCAATTTTAATGAGAATCAATAAATTATTACTGACTGAGTGAGCAGTGGTAGCACATAACTTTATTCCCAGCACTTGGGAGGCAGGCACCAGGTGTGACTCTGAGTTCAAGGCTAGCCTGGTCTACAGAGTGAGTTGCAGAACAGCCAGGGCTACACAGAGAAAAAACCCTGTCTTGGAGAGAAAAAACAAAAAAGGTTATCATTCATTGACTTTTTGTTAGGTCAGATTTGAGCTTTTTTTTTTTTATTTTTTTTTTATTTTTTTTATTTATTTTTTTTTTTGCCTTAATGAATTGGTTTAATTCAAAGTGATACAGAGTTCAGAGTACTACAAAGATGAAACTGCAGGCTCTGGTAGAATTTCAGACTGGGTTTAAATTTATAGCTGAGGTAGCAATTGCTGAACACTAGAGACGATGAGCCATTGTATTATTTATCATATTTATTTATCTGTTTATCTATCTATCTATCTATCTATTTATTTATTTATTGCAAAAGTTTATTACAATGTACAATCAGCTCCAGGATAATACTTCATTCTGACTATAGGTGGCAAAGATGTTATAGTGGGGAATCCAGATGTTTAACAGGCTCCAGGATAACACTTCATTCATGCTGTAGGTGGCAAAGATGTTATGGCAGGGAATCCAGATGTTTAAATAAGAATGGGAGAGGGTTACCATCATCTCAGATATGAGGAATCTCTTACTTTTTTTCAGATTTCTTATTTCCACTTGTGGCCAGGGGTCCCTTTCCATGGTCTTGGCTTTTAGCTCCCCAAGTTTCTTCTGCTCTTTTGTTTTTTTTTTGAGACAGGGTTTCTTTATGTATGTAGCTTTGGCGCCTTTCCTGGAACTCACTCTGTAATCCAGGCTGTCCTCGAACTCACAGAGTTCCGCCTGCCTCTGCCTCCCAAGTGCTGGGATTAAAGGCATGCGCCACCACTGCTGCCACCACCACCACTGCCACCATCACCACCCGGGTCTTCTGCTCTTTTTGTTTCTGCTTGAAAGCCTTATCTTCCTTGTCTATCTCCTTGGCCTGCTTCTTGTGCTGTTTCAGGGGCTTCTTTTGCCACCCTCTCGGTTTGACATGGTGCCTACAGACAGCCGAGCTATTTCTTTAAAAATCTTCTAGAAATTCAGTAAATATATGACAGGATCTCCCCCCCCCCCACACACACACACAGAGGGTTTCTCTGTGTAGCTTTGCTCCTTTCCTTGAACTCGCTTGGTAGCCCAGGCTGGCCTTGAACTTACAGAGATCCGCCTGGCTCTGCCTCTGGAGTGCTGGGTTTAAAGCCGTGCGCCACCACCACCCAGCCTTTTTAATTTTTATTTAATGTGGTGTTTTACCTACATGTATGTCTATGTGAGGGTGTCAGATATTGGAGTTACACATAGTTGTGAGCTGCTATGTAAAGCTGGGTATTGAATCAGGATTCTCCAGAGAGCAGCCAATGCTCTTAATTGCTGAGCCATCTTTCCAGCCCAGGATTTTCTTTTCTTTTTTAAAGGCAGTTTGAAAAAAATAATCAATTTGAGTGGTCCATTTAAGAAACAATGTTTTAACATATGTGTTGGAAATACAAATAGATTTGCCAGCTAGCTGGGGATTTTGTTGTTGTTATTGTGTGGGTTTTGTTTTGTTTTGTTTTTGAGACTGTGTAGCCCTGCTTGGTTCCAGTTTGTCTTCTGGTACTGTTAGGAAGGATTACAGGCATGTGTCAGCATACCTAGTTAGTTGTTTTTCCAGGCAGGGTCTTGCTTGAATTCATTATCCTTCTACCTCTATATTCCTTAATGATGAGATTATAGCTGTGTACCACCACATCTGGCACTATATCCTTAGTGGAGTGTCTATGTATGTGATTCTACATACCCTGAGATAGTTGTTTATATTTGTTGTCACGAATAATACTTCTTCCCCCATTCACTTTGTGTAATACGCCCCTTAGAGCTTCCTGGTGGAATGATAAAATACTGATCTTGATGTTTGTCAGACTACAGTTTTGCTCTTCTTTACTTACTTCATTGTAGCCAAGCAGGTTTCTTCTGTTGTGCCTTCAACTTGCTCTCATTCCAGGATTTTATACCTGGTGCTCTTCGCTATGCTGGCTGATTTGCTTCTTCTCTTTTTCAGTCTTTGCTCAAATGCCATCCTGTCAGAAAATCCTTGTCTGCTTGCATTATGTAAACTATTCCTACCCATTTCTCTATTTACTTATTTCTTTACTAGAGGTAGATCTCTAGAGACTTGTTTATAGATTATGATCTCCAACAGTTTAGGGACTTGATTTTATTTTACTATTTCTTTTCCCTAGTAACTAAAAAGGTGCAATGGGCTACGTACCTAGTAAGTATATTTTGCATGAATAATTATTATCTAGACATTTTAAAAAGTTGCATTAAATTATGTATTAGATGAAATAGGTTAACTAGGTCAAAATGAATGGTTAGTACCATTTGATAAACCTTCTTTTGAGTAGACTGTAATTTTTCTTTTAGATTATTTTGTCTCCATGTATGCATGTGCACCACGTGTATGCCTAGTACCCACAGAATTTAGAAAAGTGTGTCCAGTTCACCTGACATTGGAATTACAAATGGTTGTGAGCCACCATGTTGGTGTTAGGAATTGCACCTGGGTTTTCTTTGAGAGCAGCCAGTGCTCTTGATCATTAAACCACTTCTCTAATCTCTATTTTACTTTGGAGACAGGGTGTCACTATGTAGCCCTGTCTGGTCTCATCATGTAGACAAGATTAATCTCAGACTCATAGCAGTCTGCCTACCTGTGCCTCCCAAGTGCCAATTAAGACATGTACCGTCATTCCTGTTGCTTCATCATCTCATGAGGTTTTTCATCTCATGAGATAGCTAGGTAGGTAAGTAGAGAGGTTGATAGGTAGGTAGATAGGTAAGTAGGTAGATACAGACAGACAGACTGACAGATATATAGGTAAATAGGTTGACCTTTCATGATGGATGCATGGGCAGACAGATAGACAACCTTCCTGTGTCCCTTTTTAGAAATATGCTCTTCAAAGCCAGGTGTCATAGCACATTCCTATAAACTCAGTATTTGCCTGTATTTTCAGTGCTCAAGGGGCAGAAGCAGGAGATCCAGGAGTTCAAATCAAGGTCATCCACAGCTACACAGAGCAAGTTTGAGCCACCATTGGCTATATGAGAAATACTGTGTTTAATTGAAGAAACTATTCAATTGTGTTTAGATATGAAGTGTATGATATGTACCTTTATTTGACTGTAATACAGAATGGAGCTAAATGCTTTTAAAATTCTTCTATAGGAGTTAGAGAAGTGACTCAGTTCTTAAGGCCATTTGTTCTTGCAGAAGACCCAGATTCTATTTCCACCAACCCTAATTCCAGCTATTGGGGATCCAGTGCTCTCTTTTGACCTTGGTGTATACCAGGCATGCATGTAGTACACAGACATTCAAGCAAAGCACTCATACACATACAAATGAAATGAATCTCTCTCTCTCGCTCTTTCTCTCTCTCATATATATATATATATATATTTTTTTTTTATTTTATTTTATTTTATTTTATTTTTTTAAATGAAAATTCTTCTGTAGCCAGGTATGGTAGCTCACACCTTCAGTCTCAGCACTTGGGAGACAGAGACAGGCAGATCTCTGAGAGTCCAAGACCAGCCTGGTACATGGTGAGACTGTATCAAATTAAAAAACCAAAGAACCTAAAATATTCATTTAAAAACAAACTACCACATAATTATTACACTTTTGAAGTTATGAGAAAATAATATGGTAATTTGAAATATTTTTAACCATATTACTGAAGTACAATTTAGATGCCGTAAGATTTGTCCATTTTAAGTTTGTGAGGAGCTGTTTGCAGAATTATCAACACAATCCAGCTTAAAACATTTTGATGTTTTGGAGGTTTTTTCGTTTATTTTTGTTTTTGTTTTTTTGACATGTACTGTAGTGTCCTAGGCTGCCCATGAACTTACTATCCTCTTACTTCCTCCACCTAAATGCAGAGATTACAAACATGCATCACTCACATCATCCCTTCTCTCAATCTTAAATTGACTTTAAACAAACAGTGTACTTTTCATCTTCTTGTGTTCCCTCACAAGTTTCTGTTCTTTCCATGCTATCTCCATCCTCATTACACACACACACACACACACACACACACACACACATACCTCACCACCCACGTGTTTTGGTAAAACGCCCAAATTATATTTGTTTGTTTACATTGTAATTTTTGGCTTACTATGGGCATTCAAAAATTCAGTGGTCAAAATACAATTCAAATAAAGGATGGTTTATCTGTAAATATTCTTTATTATCATTCCTTCTGTATTTCATATGCATCCCATACATTTAATTTCTTTCCTTGGTGGGTTTTCTTTTTGTTTGTTTGTTTTTGGTGGGCAGGAGTTTTTTTGTTGTTGGTGGTGGTTTTGGTTTTTTAAGATTTTTTTTTTTAATTTTTTATTTTATTTTTTTCATTTTTTGAGACAAGGTTTCGCTGTAGCTTTGGAGCCTGTCTTGGACTAGCTCTGTAGACCAGGCTGGCCTGGAACTCACAGAGATCCACCTGCCTCTGCCTCCCAAGTGCTGGGATTACAGGCATGAGCCACCAACGCCCGGCAAGATTTATTTTTATTTGTGAGTATATGCCATGTGTGTAGAGGGGATGGCCTTGGAAGCCAGAAGAGCATGTTAGGTTCCTTGGAACTAGAATTATAAGTGATTGTAAGCCTCCTCATGTACATGTTAGGAATTGAACTTGATTATGGAAGAGCAGCGTGTATTGTTGAGCCAAACCTCTAGGCCCCCCCCCCCCCCCATATTTCTTAAGTATGCAAAAAAAAATCTAAAAATTGGCGTGGAGTAGTAATACTGATTATTGCCTTTGTTTTTCTTTCATATTCCTGATACAGCTTTAAAAAATTTTTAAGTATGAGTGCTTTGTTTACACGTATGCCTGAATGCCAGGCGTGGATATCAGATCCCATTGTAGATGTTTGTGAGCCACCATCTGGTTGTTGGATATTAAACTCATCAGGACCTTTGGAAGAGCAGCCTGTGCTCTTAACAGCTAAGCCATCTCTCCAGCCCCTGATATAGCTTATTTAGAGTCTCACTTTGTGTATGTAGTGAGGCCCTGGCTGGCCTCAAATTCAGTGTGCCACCACAATTTCCCCTGATAAATCTTTTTTATTACTATTTTTATGTGTGTATGTATTTTGCTTGTGTGTGTGTGCATGTATGTGTGGTGTGGAAGTCAGAAGAGGGAAGGTTTTAACTCTTAACACAATAAAATATCCAGTAAGAACATTTATCAGATTAAGAATTACATGTTCCAGCTGGGTGGTGGTGGCGAATGCCTGTAATCCCATCACTCTGAGGCAGAGGCAGGTGGATCTCTGTGAGTTCAAGGCCAGCCTGGTCTACAGAGCTAGTCCAGGACAGGCTCCAAAGCTACAGAGGAACCCTGTCTGGGGGGCGGGAGGGGAGTACATGTTCTAGTGGTTGGGAATTTAGCTCAGTGGTAGAGTACTAGGCCCTGGCTTTGGTCCTCAGCTCCGGGGGGAAAAATAAGAATTACATGTTCCAAAGTTTTAAGCTGTTTTTTTTTTTTTTTTATCATAACTTGTATTGCCATCCTGAAAATATCTTTTTAGATCTTAAAACATCTTTTTAGATACACAGCTTAAGCTTTTATGTTTCTCAACCTATATATTTTACATCTCTTTGATAAGTTTTTTTTTTAAATTAGGTAATAAAGAAATCTGTAACTATAACTATCTTGTCTTCAACTCCATTAGAGACCCAAAAAGGATAAAATAGTACTTGAGTCAACAGGAAGTGTAGACAAACAACTTCCAAAACTATAGAAATGACAGAGACATCTGGCTACCTGTACAGTCACCCAAGACTCCTCTGTAACATTGAGGCATCCATCTTTGGCCTGCAGGAATTTTGAAGGACTGCCTTACCTTGTCTTGGCAAAGTTTGGTATTCACTTCCTGTTGTATCCTGCTTGTCCGGTTTGAACAGCATACTGTCAGCAGTCTAGGCAAAGGCAATTTTTGTCATAAAGAAAGTAAACTAGGAAGTGGGGATGGGAGGGGGGAGGACAGGGGAACCCATGACTGATGTGTAAAATTAAAACACAAATATGATAATAATAATAATTTAAAAAAAGCAAAACACAAATATAATAATAATAACTTAAAAAAAGCAAACTATAAGGAGCTTCTTCAATGCTCATTATCCTTTTATCAAGTAGATTGGTTTTGCCAGGAGCAGACGTGTCTCATTGTCATGAAAAGCCTTATGTTATTAAAACAGATCTTTGTAGTGTTTGAAGACCATCCATTTAAAATATATCTCTGGCCGGGCAGTGGTGGTGCACGCCTGTAATCCCAGCACTCGGGAGGCAGAGGCAGGTGGATCTCTGAGTTCCAGGCCAGCCTGATCTACAAAGCGAGTTCCAGGACAGGCTCCAGAGCTACAGAGAAACCTTGTCTCGAAAAAACCACACACACACACACACACACACACACACACACACACACACACACAAATAATAAAAAAATTAAAATAAAATTATATCTCTGACCTTGAAACCATTTGTAACATAACTTTAAGTTTGATTGTTAGAGATGACTAACTCCTAACCTGCATTTCTTTAATATTCTAAATAGCTTTCAAAGACTAAAACATTACATAACCTTTTAAAATGAGCTGCATAGGTACAGTACTTGAAATAAGAGTAGAAACATATAGAGTATAACAAAAATAACCCCAAATTTGTATCAGTATACAAAGATCCATACCAATGTAAAATATCTGAGATCTGTAGTTGTTTAAAAGTAGATTCATCAATCCATCCTTTTGTCATTTCTATATTATATCTCCCTTTCCCCTTTCACTACATCCCTAGTTAACTGGCATAAATTTATATAGTATTGGTACTTCTGGGAATTGATGCTCTAGTTTTCTATTTTGAAATTCTAGTATCTAGTCATTAACATACTAACAATGTATTTCCATTGTTCATGTAGTTTATTTAGAATAGAATTGCAATCAAATACCGCTACTGAAGTCTTGGCAAGATGGCCCAGCTGGTTAAAGTACCTGCCACCTAGCCTGATAACCTGAGTTCATTTCCTGGGATTCACATTGTGGAGAGAGACTCATAAAAGTTTGTCCTCTAATCTCTCCTTATGTCCTGTGATATGCCCATGAGTACATACATCATTTTTGTTTGTTTTTGGTTTGTTTTGGTTTGGTTTTTCAAGACAGGGTTTCTTTGTGTAGCCCTGGCTATCCTGGAACTCAGATCTGCCTGCCTCTGCCTCCCAAGTGCTGGGTTTGAAGGCACAAACCACCATTGCCTGGCCACACATCACTTATAAAGGAAAAAAAACCCAGCTTCGTTTTAAAAGAAAAACTTGTAGCACTAACAGTGAAATAAATTATTTTCTTGTAGATCTAGATCCAGAGAACATCGCAGACACCGATCTCGCTCCATGTCACGAGAACGCAAGAGGAGGACTCGATCCAAGTCTCGGGAGAAACGACATCGCCACAGGTCCCGTTCCAGTAGCCGCAGCCGCAGCCGCAGCCACCAGAGAAGTCGACACAGCTCTAGAGATAGGAGCAGAGAGCGATCCAAGAGGAGGTACTGAAGTGCCGATCAGAGGATGCGGAGCTACCTTTATGTTTAGCCTTTTGTTTACTTATGTTACTTATGCTTAGATTATTGGTTTGAAACTTGCACCTGGTATTGATATGTACTCAATTGTAGGTGTATGCATTTTTTCCTGATTGTATGGGTAGTTCATGCAGAGATCCGTGTGAGCCAGAGTAAGAAATTGGAGCCAGTATGTGCAGAGGTTATTGCTTTTCTTTACTTGGGATGTTGGGGAGGTGGGAGGGATGCTTATAAACCTTCTTTACAGGCAAATAATTTTAGGTACTCATCAGGTTTTGGGGATGTTTGTTTGTTTGTTTTTCAATATGTATTAACAAATTAGGGGCTCTGTGAAGTCCTTTCATTAAAAGAATTATTTAGCTTTGTTTGCTTGTTTTCCAAACTTGGAGCTGGTGCACTTCTAAAGAGCAAACATATTCTACTGTGTTGTTTAATCTGCAGTATGAAACATACATTTTTGTGTTCATCTTTAGTGTGATGGGAAGATTCTGAGTTTTGAGAAGCTACAGCACTTGTTAGTATAGCAGGAAACCTCAAAATATGCAATGAGAGCAGACTAAGGGTTAGAATGTAGTGCAGCTGTTAAACTCCCAAAACTCAGGTCACATGATAGTCCTATGGAACATAAATTATACTTACAATTACTTTCCCCCCCCAACAACCATGCTTAGGTTTATATAGGAGAAACACTCGGAGTGTGCCTAGTTACTAGTCTTAGGCTTTCTGTGGCTTACACCACATAAAGTTCATAGTTGAATCCACAGAAAGCTGGCAGAATCTTTGTTTTAGGCTGAATTACCCATTCTCTGAAATCACAAGCTCACTTTCTTAATAGGCTTTCAATCAATACTTTATTTGATATGTTTCTGTCCTTGTTCTAAGTAGCCCTTGAAGTGATTCTAACTAGTTTATTTGTGGGGGGAGGGATGATTTTGGGGGAATGGTCGGGGGAGACAAGGTCTTACTTATGTAGCCCAAACTGGCCTCAGATTCATAATCCTTTTTTCTAAGCTTCATCTTGAGTGCTGGGATTATAGGTGTATAACACTGCCTAGCTTTAAGAATTAGATAACTTTCCTCTGTGCTAGGCTTAGTTTAAAAAGTAGCAAAGAAATAATAGTGTTTGTAAACAACCATATTCATGTTGCTCTAAGGAGTTTTCTGTGTGGGAACGAACATACTTGACCACAGATTATAAAGTGCTAAACTGGATATCATAGGGCAAATTATATAAATCTAGATAGTGAAAATTTCATAATGATTTTTAAAAATGGTTTCAGATATGGTTCAGTCTTGAATAAATGGTTGTAATTAAACAAGTAGGAAAATACCTGTAGGTCTCTTTCTCACACTTTGAAACTGGAATTTAGAGGCTGTCCTCAGTGCAGTGTTCAGAAATAAACATTTTCTTAATGATCTTGATGATTTGAAATCTGTACACTAATCTGAGAATTATGCGGCTAGGTGGTAAAGGATCTGGATGATTCTGTGTTGACCTGCCCAGCTGTCCTTTTTCTAGTGTTTATTTTCCATGTCTATTGGTGGTGGAAATGGGAGGGGTGTGGGCAGTCGTGTCCTATCATTGTGTCATCTTGATGCTTCCTGCACTTGTGAAGTGTATTTATATAGGAAAACCTCCCACCATGCTCAGCACGTTCAAAAGAGGATTATTTTTGTAAAACTATTAAAATTTTGCTTTTTCAAGAGTATTTCATATCCTGGAATTCAAATTACTTTTAAAACAACATTGTTTTTTAACAAAAAAGCAACTAATTGCTACTTGTTATTTCATATATATAAAACATCAAATTATTGGTATATATGTGAGTTTAGTTTTTGATGGTAAAAAGAGTCCATTAAAATTCTTGACATTTTGCTGTTTTCTTGCCCATGCTGTGAAGTACTGGTCTCTGCTACAAGTGAGTTACCTGTATGAACCTTGTCTTGGCAACAGTTCCCATAGGTCAGTGAAGACCTTCAGCAACCTTGTGTTTTTTGGGGTGTTCTGTCAGGTAGTCTTTGCTCAATAATTTAATTATATTCTGTTGTTTTTCTCTGTTTCATTAAATAGTTAATAGGAATATTTGGCTTATTAGGCTTTCATTAGCAACACATAAGAAACTGTCTTCATGTAGAGTATTTGTGATCTTATACAAACATGAATTCATCTTTAGTTTTCAGTTACTATCACTGACCTCAGGGACTTGCCAGCATCAAATGTCATTGTTCTTTTGATCATTTCTATCATCATTAATAGAGGCTTTGGAGATGGCTTGTGTAGACTTGGAATGTGACTTTTTGTCTTTTAAGCATGTTATTTTTTAAATGCTTATTAAGCAAGAGCTCCTGTAATGCTAAGACTCGGGCTGAGTCAGGAGTCTTGCCACAAATTAAGGCCAGTTTGGGCTAGGGAGAAAGACCTTGACTCAGAAAACAAAACTAAAGGGGGTGAAAGGCTTATAAAATCTCATAAAGTAGTATGCTCTAAATTGGCGTTAATTTTTCAAACTTTTATTTTAATCATCTGTGTTACCATATCTTTGTATTATGACAAAGGACTTGAAAACAATTTATGAAAGGAAGGATTTTTTCAGCTCACGTTTCTGAGATTTCAGTTCATGGCGACTTTTGAATTGTTTCTGGGCCCATGCCTGGTGAACCAGAATGCCAGGGCAGGGAGCCTGTAATGGAGTAAAGTGGTTCGTTCACCTTTGGCAGAAGAAATAGAGAACAAGGTATTAGACACAAGATATAGTAAGATACTCCACCTCATAATGGCTGGTTAGTTATGAACTTAGAGTGGGTTAATTCATTGATTGTACCATCTTCATGACCTCATCAGTTTTCTGTAGTACCACCTACCAGTTTCAAGTCAGCAGTACATGAGCCTTTTGAACTGTTTTATATCTAAACTACAATGTTCTCCTTTAAAACTGGTTACAGTAGTATTTTTATCTTGCCTTATGTTTTTCTGAAAGTACTGCTTTTTCAGGGCTAGTAGCATTTTTAAACGCCCAACTCTTAACAAAAGAAAAGTATTATGTAGGACTTGGCAGTGCCTCTGATCATAATTTTAAACCTTGGTTGAGATAAATTATGTATAAACATTCTGTATCACCTGTAAAAAACAAAATAAATGTAATATTTGTTGTTAATTCATTATAGGTGTTGAAAGTGTATATTCTATGCTAACCAATATAGTTAGATCCTATGTAATGTCTTTGCGTTTTGTTGGTTTTTTTCAATTTGCATTTCTGCTATGAGGGTGTTTTGTTTATGTACCTTTTTTTGAAGATGGCTGTGGGAATGGAGATAGTATTAGGAGCAGTTAGTATTTTATTATGGTATAACCAGTTTTTGATACCTTCCATTTTGGTTTTAATGAATTCACTCAAGTAAAGCAGATTTTTAGATTAGCAAATGGTTATTTAAAGCCATAGTATTGAGTAGTTCTGTTACCTAGGTTTGCGAAGTGCTGCTTATAGAACAAATGTGGCTGAAGCCGGTTTTTGTACAGCCAGCAAGCTATGGATGGTTCTGCATTTTTACATTTTAAAAGTTGATAGAAAAGAAAGACTCTTAACATCCTGAGATTGTGTGTAATTTACAACACTTCAAATCCTTATTGTCAGTCCATTTGGCCCAAAGGATAAGTAAGACCTCTGTACTAATTCATTGATTTCCATCCAATTTGGAATCTGATACTTTTCACTTTTAAAAGCTAAATATTACCTATACATTATTTTTATATTAAATATCTCTTTATTAATTGGAGAAACTTCGTGGTTGTCTCAAATACTAAGACTATTTATAGGTCATGTTTAGTTTAGGCTTTTTACCTGTAGCTGTTTGTTGCCACCAATCTTGCTTTGGTGCCCCATCCACTATCATAGTGCTTCTTCTCTCAGACACTCTGCTCAGATGTGTTCTAATCTGTTTCTTCAGCTATCAGAAACTTAACATTGGTCCTGTTCTTTCATTGGATTTTGGGTCTCCCAACATACTTTGCTCCTTACATTAATATTTTTCAGATCCTCAAAAGAAAGATTCAGAGACCAAGACTTAGCATCCCGTGACAGAGACAGGAGTTCAAGAGACAGATCACCTCGTGACCGGGATCGGAAAGATAAGAAGCGGTCCTATGAGAGTGCTAATGGCAGGTCAGAAGACAGGAGGAGCTCTGGGGAGCGGGAAGCAGGGGAGGCCTAATTAGCTCTGTCTGGGTCTATCCTCCTCAGTCCTTCAGCTTCCAGATACTGATCCAGGCTAGATGAATAGATATATACTTAGTGTCTAATGATCTGAACTGAACCTGGTTTCCTTGACAAAGCCTAAACTACATCCATAGTTTCTGGTGAACCCATACTACAATTCTGAACATACAGTACAGTTTTATATAGTAGGACACTGACCCTCTAGTCTTTCAAGTAGGAGTGATAGTGAATGAATTGTGTTAATGCTTGCAGTTTTTGAACATTTGTAAAATACTGTCTTCCTTTCTATTCCAAACAGCAGCAGCTTTGGGGAACTTTTCTTTATAATTCTTCTTCCTTTGACTTTTGTATCTCCTAATACCCGTGCCTCCAACTGTAAGAGAAAAGGGGGCAGGGACGCAATATAACTTCTGTTCTAAGGTTCTGGTCACATCAGTTACTAGTTGATTACAGTTGAGCATTTCTACTGGATTGTGTGCCAGAGAGACTTATACAGGGCTCTTTTGTTTGGGGCCGATTAAGAGTTGGAAGTTGAACAGCTGTTTCATTACTTTTGCTTTTTTATTGAAAATTTGAAATCAGACTTGTCTTGATTTTTCTGTTTTACTAAATTGCTGTGTTCAGTATATTGAGGGGGGATGGGGCAGGGACTGTTTCATAATAAGCACTTGTTTTATTTTGTGTGTGAGCGTGGAGTATAAAGGCTATACTCTTATTGTAAAAAATAATAATAAAATGAAAAGAAACAATCATCACCACCATCATTACACTGTAACTTGTTTAGTAAGTTGTCGCTAGAACTATTTGCTGTGGTATTTTCCTCTATTCTGTAACATCCTTAACAGTGCCTTACTGTACAAGGCACCAAAGGAAGTAAATATATAATTGTGGATTTCAGATGAACTGTTGCTCCACCCAATTCTCTTACTGACTATACTCCACTACTTCAGAGCTGTGCTTAACAGCTTCTGTAAGGAAAGATTGGACCTGTAGAAGTAACTAAGAGTCTCTTGTTTGTGTTTCTTAATTGACAAGCCTGAATAAAATCAATATGTAACCAATATAATGAAACCAGCAGTTTCTGCATTAAAGAGCTAAGTGTCTACTAATAAATTACCTAGTAGTTAACAAATACCTTTTGTCCTTCTAGAATATAGGAGAAACAATATATAGTAAAATTGTATACATAAGATCACTTTTTGCGGCCTAAGGGTATGGTCTCACGTAGTCCAAGCTGACCTAGAATTCATTCTGTAGCTGAGACTGACCTTAAACTCCTGACCCTGTGCCTTTGCCTCAGTGCTAAGATTATAGATGTGTACAACCAAACCCAGTTTAGATCACTTTTCAAAAACCTCTTTTGGAGGCAGGGCAGTTCCAAAAATTTGGTGATAGTAATTTGGCCCTTTGTGAATGTGAAAAAGCGGAAAACTAATGCCCATCTATGTGATTACTAGATTGTTCTGAGTTTTAGAGATGAGATCTTGCTAGGTATCCTTGGCTGGCTTTGAATTGCAAACTTCTGCCTCAGCCTCCTAAGGGTTGGGACTATATAGGCACAGTCCACCAGGTGTGGCTTAAACTTTTTTTTTTTTTAAACAGCAAAAAGGAACAAGTTTCAGGACAGTCAGGACTACACAGAAACCCTGTCTTGAAAAACAACAATAAAAATATTTCACAGCTGAAAAAAAATACAGCTTGCTGAGGAAGACAATCTGCTGTTGTGGGTAGACTTATAAACCATTGAAACACATTCCTCCATCTGGTAATCAGCTGCTCTTGTGAGTTTCTTTAACCCCCCCCCCCCCATCAGCATCTTATGTGCTATAACATTGGTAAATTGCCTTAATTTATTTTCAAAACAAGCTGAGTGCGAAGGTTTCCACTTGTTTATGATCCCAGCACTGGGGAGCTGAGGAAGGAGGGGTTGTCACAGGTTCAAGTCCAGTTTGAGATAAGCTTGAGAGCTTAAAGCCATTTGCATCATGAGTTGATTCTGCCTGGTTGTTTTGTTTTCCTTTTTAAGGGTATAATTTAGAGGAATGCTGTAATCTCCTTTGAGGCGGGGGTCTTACTGACCTGGAGCTCACAAATTAGGTTAGATTTTTCTGGACAGTGAGCCCTTTGTATCACAGCACAGGAATTACAGGCATGAACTTTTTGCTGGGGGGCTGAACTTGGGTTCTCATGCACTTAAAAAGTAAGTGCCTTCTTAACCTGATCCAGGTTCTTCTCCCCATCTTTTGAAGCCAAGCTGACCTCCAACTCACTGTAAGTCAGAGATGACCCTGAACTCCTGGTTCTCTGGTCTTTACTGCTCAAATTAAGGATTATAGCCATGTACCACCATACCTGGTGAAAGTATTTCTCAGGATACTAGTGAGACAATACAAAGTCTCTTCAATATTTTTTTTTTCTTCTTTCACCTGTTGTTTGAGACAGTAGTTGTCTTTGGGAGTTAAAATAGGTGGTGAGGGCTTAGAGAAAAGCATTCTGTTGGTAGAGTTAGGGGCTCTATCAATGAACAATGCCAGGGCCAGAGATATTTCTGAGCTTTGCCATGTCTGCATGTAACCAAGATGTAGCAGCTTGGCTACTACAACCATGTCTGAGGATCAGCCTAGTTTCAATAGCTGGTGTGGTAGGAGTTAAGCTGAAAGCCAGACATTGGGGTAGACCCGATCAATTATGATGGCTTATGCCTGTAATCCACACATGGGAGGCAGGAGAATTGCAATTATTTTGAGGCCAACCTGTGCTACAATAGAAAGACCTTGCCCCAATATAAGGTAAAAAGAGAAACTGGGAGATTGTATGGACTGGAAAGAACTTTTTTTTTTTTTTTTTTAAGACTTATTATATATAGTGTTCTGCCTGCATGTACAGCTGCGCACCAGAAGAGGGCACCAGATCCCATTACAGATGCTTGTGAGCCACCATGTGGTGCTGGGAATTGAACTCAGGACCTCTGGAAGAGCAGTCAGTGCTCTTAACCTGAGCCATCTCTCCAGCCCCCATTCATGGGCTTTTAAGCAAGATTTCTCAAGATTTAATCTCTGAACATTATCAGAATCACACAAAATGCCCAAGGTCGTCATCAGTCATGAGGCACACTGCATACCCACTGGAATAACCCACAGAAAAAGAGAGCAGTGTGTGGAGACGACAAACAACT
Organism: Onychomys torridus; assembly: GCF_903995425.1. Classification (NCBI taxonomy): domain Eukaryota; kingdom Metazoa; phylum Chordata; class Mammalia; order Rodentia; family Cricetidae; genus Onychomys; species Onychomys torridus. The sequence goes on along the minus strand of NC_050445.1, from coordinate 31,536,324 downwards.
GGAACTGTCAGCAGGACTGAAAATGGTACAGCTGCTGCAGCAAAGGAGGCTCAGCAGCTAATGTGGATTAGGCGTGTCCTTCCCACCCACATTTCAGTTGCAATCTTCGTACCCAGGGAAACAAAAACTTGGGTCCACACAGGTTTGTATTTGAATGCATGTAGCAGTTAAGTTCATAGTAACCACAAACTACAAATATTTGAAATACCCATCAATTAGAAATTAGACAAGTTGTGATACATGCACACAAGGGAAATAGTTGTTAGTATAAGTAGCAATGAGTAACCTAATATACCCAGCTGAAGGAGCCAGACCCAGAAGAGGACACTGTACTGTTCTCTTCATGTGAACTAGAACAGACAGATGTAGCTGATAAGCTTTGCCTCAGGACTAGCTGCTGAGCAGTGAGCCTTTTAGGGTATTGGAAGATTTCTGTACCTTCAGTGGCAGTGTTCATGTGCTGCCTACATTGTAGAAGCTACTCCCATGTGCTGGGCATGGTAGTACATGCCTGTAAGGCCAGACTGGGCTATATAATGAGGTCTTGTCAAAAATGGCTTCTGAGATACACTATTTTGTGGAAGTCATACCTCAGTAGATTTAAAACAGGCTTAAATTTTTTTTAACCCCTTGAAAAAAAATTTACAATATTTTTAATGTTTTCCCTTCCTATCAAATTTTTACTACATCTATTGACTGTATGCATGCATGTGTCACAGGGTACGTGTGTAGGTAACCTGAGGGATTTGAGTCTCTTACAGTGTGAGGATCAGACACAGGTCTGGTCCTCAGGCTAGTGACAATATCCACTGAGTCATCTCACTGGCCCACATACAGGCTTTTTAAAACAAGTAGTAATATGGTCTCTAATCTTGAGTAAATGTTTCTGGGGCTTGAGCAGTTGCCTAGCTTGAGTTTCTGGGTTACATCCAACCACCCAAACAACAAAAAATGGTCTGGTCGGTCAGAAGCACCTAGAGAGAGGGTAACTCAGTCTTGAGTCTCAACACAGAACCAGGAGTTAGGGGAAAGTGAGTTGCATTACCTCAGGTAGCACTTGAGACAAGCCAGATGAGCAGAGCTGCTGCCCTGGGGTTTGTCAGGAGCTTCTAGACTGGCCTATGGGATATGTAATGATGAATGACAGCATCAGCTGTGAAATATTTTTATATATATTTATTAAAAATTTTTCCATTTTACATACCAACCCCAGTTCCCCCTCCCTCCCCTTCTCCCGCCTCCTTAACTCCCTCCCACTCTGCCCCATCCACTCCTCAGAGTGGGTAAGGCCTCCCATGGTAGTCAACAAAGGCTGGCACACCAAGTTGAAGGAGAGCCTAGCCCCTCCCCATTGTATCAAGGCTGAGCAAGGTATCCCACCACAGGGAATGGGCTCCAAAAAGCCAGTTCATGCACCTGGGATAAGTCCTGGTCCCACTGCCAGGGACCCCACAAACAGATCAAGCCATACAACTGTCACCCACATTCAGTGGGCCTAGTTCGGTCTCATGCAGGTTCCCGAGCTGTCAGTCCAGAGTTAGTGAGCTCCAACTAGCACCGGTCAGCTGTCTCTGGGTTTCCCCATCATGATCTTGACCCCCTCTTCTCCCTTGGCCTTGTGCTTGCTAGGCAAGCGCTCTACCACTGAGCTAAATCCCCAACCCCCGCTTCTGATGTTTTACAATCTTGCATATTAGTTGTGAGTTTTAAACCAAGCCTTGGATGGGAAAGCCCTGGAACAACTCTGAGAAGTTGTTCAGAGAATTAATTTTTCCATATAGACAGTGGGCTATGTCATTTTTTTTTTTAAAGATTTATTTATTATGTATACAGAAGAGGGCACCAGATCTCATTACAGATGGTTGTGAGCCACCATGTGGTTGCTGGGAATTGAACTCAGGACCTCTGGGAGAGCAGTCGGTGCTTTTAACCTCTGAGCCATCTCTCCAGCCCTGCCTTCTGTTTTATAGAAAGACATTAGTTGTAGATGAGAGGCCAAAACTCCTTGAAGGCTCGTGAGCTCTTCATCTGTCTTGCCTGTCAAAATAGACCTGTAGCTCTGGAGCATCTTGCTTCCTTCTTTGTTCTTAGTGCATTAGAGCAGAACATGGGTTTTCTCCTAGACACTTCTGCTTGCCTGCTGATGAATGTGTTTCACAAGGGAAGCCACAGAGCACCATCAGAAACATGTTGGGTAGCTTACAAGTATTAAAAGCAATGCTAGCTGGGTAGGAGCATGGGGGCTGGCTGACTCTGGAACCCCAGTTCTACCACATATTAGCTATGTGAACACATACTGAGCCATACTAAGTAACAGCCCCCACACTAAGAACTGTCCACGGTGCCTCTGCCGGTCTAGCACACCTGTGAGCTGACAAGTTGCATGCACTTTCTCAGATTTTTAGGTTTAAGGAACTAAAAAAGCTGTTGAGGGAATCAGTGACCACACTGGGTGATTTGAATTCAGTTCAGACTGACTCTGAGCCTTCAACTCTATTTTTTCCAAGTTTATTTAATGACAGATTGTATGATCAAGATGCCTAAAAGAGCTGGGTGGTGGTGGCACACACCCTTAATCCCAGCGCTCAGGAGGCAGAGGCAGGGGAATCTCTTGAGTTCGAGGCCAGCCTGGTCTACAGAGCTAGTAGTTCTAGCTAGTTCATAAAGAAACCCTATCTTGGGAGGGCGGGGTTAAAAGTCTACTTCTTTAACAAAAACTTTGAGATGGGGTTTGCACCCAGTGACATCCAGCAATTCTACATACCCTTACAAGTTTATCCCACAGTTGAAAAGGTCTGCCTTCTCTGGTTTCTGGCAAAAATTTTCCATTCTCAAACTAGTTCTGTCTCCTCCTGAATATGACAGGTGGAGTTACCAAAAGGCACTTTCAAATCTGGCTGCCCGCTGGAGGTTTATCTGTGTTGTGTGCATCAATAGCTATTTACAGTGCAGTGGAACAGTGCTTGCCATACAAATGTGAAGGTCTGAATTTAAATCCTTAGAATTTATATAAAGCCTGGTATGGTGGCTCCTGCCATGAGAAAGGAGCAAATAGGAGAAACCCCAGAAGTGTGACAGCCAGCTAATGGTATGTGCAACAATGAACAATGGATCCCTTAGCCAAACAAGGAGGGAGGTGACGACTGACACCCAAGATTGCCCTCTGACCTCCACATGCACACTGTGTCACACTCCCACCTGTATTCATGTATGTGCACAAACAGCGTACATGCTTGCACGCACATACAAAAATAGTGATTTTTCAGGACAGCCAGGAATACATCTCCAGGGTCAGTACTCATAACCTCCCCTCTGTTGCCCTGTAAATAAGTCCTTTATCTTATCCTCTTTGAGTCTCAGCTTTAGAATACGGGAGTAGCACAAGCCTGGGAGATTGCTGCTGTCCTGTTCCAGACACTCATGTCAGTAGTCAGCGGGTGTGGAAGCTTTCACCTGAGTTGCCGTCTGACTTCACTCCTGGCCACAGTCCAGCAATCCAGAGGTGGCGCTTGAGCCTGCTAAACTGGCCAGAGACCTTTCTTGTGACTAGAAGCTTCCAGCTTAGGTCAGCTATCAGGACAGGTTAGTGACGCACTCTTGGTGACTGTTACTTTAGTGGTCCAGAAGGAGAAAGAAGGAAGGCAGCCATGTAGAGAGAAGCTTCTCCAATTCCTTTTCGGCTTGGGCTTTTTAGACTTGGTTTTCTTGTTGTTTATAGTTAGGAGTCCAGCTTAACTACTAGGTCACTAGGTCATGGTGGGAATTAGACGTGCTAATGCAGACATGTACACTAGATAGAGCACTGGAGCTGATTGGTAATGGAAGAAGATGGATGGTTTTCCAGGCTGGAATTGCATACATAGTATTGCAGTTGGCAGCCCCCACTCTTCCTGGGGTGTCCTTGGACTTCTACACACATACCTTAACCCTCAGATTCATGTGCATTATGGGAAAATGCCTTTGCAGTTCGTGATGAGCCTTTCTCCAAAGCATAGGTGTCCACTGCTGGTCAGAACTTTGACAGGGACTAAAGTATACCTTTAAGACCCTGAGAACTGGGGACATCTGTGCAGCAAGTGCTTTTGTCCACTAAGCTATCTTGCCAGCCACCGAATTTTTCTTCTTTAAAGACACCAGACATATTTGGTTAGCCACACAAATGCCCTTATTTTTACCTGTTTGTGCCCAAACAGGTCACATTACAGATACTGGGAATTAGACTTTCCACAGTTTAGGAACTGATCCCGTTCAGTCAAGAGGCACAATTCTGATTATAGGGCTGCTGGCTTCATTTACAAGCTGCTCACCCTACAGCTTGTAAAGTGAAGGCTCAAAAAGCCATGTTAATGGTCTGTAAAGACATGGATTCCCTAGTTCTTCCTCTTGCTCAGGACTTTCCCATTGCTCTGGCTCTCTCAATGGATGCTGGCTGGCTGAACAGACTGATACACACAGTAGAAGACTTCTAGTGTAGGGATGCCAGGATAATGCAGCTGCATCGTCCCCAAATATACCTGTGAGCAACAAGGATAGGAAGCCGAAACAGTTTTAAAAAGAATGAATTCAGAATGATACACCTCAAGTCCTTCTCCAGAGGAACCTCAGGGGAGGGTACCTAGTGACAGGAACACTGAGCAGCTTGTGGAAGACATTAGGGAGCTGGTGGAGCTCAGTCCTTCACAGTCACTGTCACAGCAGGGAGCAGGACATGGCAGCGTCAGTCTGTGACAGTGTTTAATACATTACCTACTTTTCTCATCGCCGCAGCGAAATATCTTGACAGAAGCAGCTCAGAGGAAGACGTGGGGGAGCTGGTGGGGAAGTGGAGGAGTGTGAGGCTTCCACTCACATTGCATCTGCTGTCAGGAGCCACGGAGAGAGCTGGTGCTCAGCTCATTCTCTTCCTTCACCCAGGACCCTAGCCATGGAGCGGTGCCAATTGCATTTAGAGTGAGTGGGTCTTTCCACCTCTCCCTCCCTCTCTTTCTCGTGTGAAAACCTACCTTTGTTAACTGACAAACCTGTGCATGGAACAGTGACCTTTGACATCAGAAAAATTACAGGCACTGTGCTAGCCGGTTCAGGAGCAGCTAAATACTCAACTATAGAATCGACCAGTCCTTGGATTCTCCTATATTTGTCATTAAAAAGAAAACTGGAAAATAGAGAATGTTTTCAGATTTAAAAGCCATTAATAAGGTGAATCAGCCCTTCCCTTCCTGTGCATCTTTTCTATCCAAATTGCTGACATCTCTATGGCGTTCTAGTCAGCTAGTTACTAGCTGATGCCCCCTGATTCAAGGTAAACTTTATTTAACAGTCCCGAGTGTCACCGGGCAATCAAAATGCCCATAACATCCCATGGTGGGCATGGAGCTGTAGAATTTCAGATTTGCTCTGATGGATTTCAGTCTTGCATTGATCTAATCTTCCCGGCCTACTTTCCTATCAGCCCTCTTGGGATGAGAATTTTACTGTGTCATAGCATCTTAGAAATAGAGATATCACGTGTCTTAAGCTAAACCTTTGCTTGGCATCTTGGAGAAGTCCTTGGACTTTTTTTTTTTTTTTTTTTTGAGACAGGGTTTCTCTGTGTAGCTTTGCGCCTTTCCTGGAACTCGCTTTGGAGACCAGGCTGGCCTCAAACTCACAAAGATCCTCCTGCCTCTGCCTCCCGAGTGCTGGGATTAAAGGCGTGCGCCATCACCACCCGGCGTCCTTGGACTTTTGAACAGTGCTGGAACTGTTAAGACTATAGAGACTCTTGAAGTTGGACTGAATGTATTTTGCAGAATGAGTTGGCCATAGGCTGGGTGTGGTGGCATATACTCTCTGTACTCGGGAGGATTGTCCAAGAACTTAAGGCCACGCTGGACCACACAGTAAGTTCCAGCCCAACCAGGGTTACATAGAGATCCTGTCTCTAAACAAGATAGTCATAAGTCTTCATGAAATTTGTTACAGGAATGCTCTGGTTTGAATCTGAAATATCCTCCACCAGCTTGTTCCCAGCTGGTAGTGCTGGATCTGGGGACTGTGGGAGCTTTAGGAGGTATGTCAACAGTGACAGGCCTTTGAAGGTTGTTCCACCCCTGGCTTTGGCACTCCCTCTGCTTCTGGTAAGGTGACTGCAGCCATATGCTCCTGCTGCTGTGGACTGGGCAGCTCCGTTAGGTGCAGCGCCTCTAAAAGTGCAAGTCTGGTAACTCATGCCTCCTTGAAGTTGTCTGTCAGGTCACACCAAAGCAAAGCAACGAGCGCAGCTCCAGACAGGTCTGGCACAGGACACTAAGTCACTTGGCCCCCCTGGCACAGACCCAGGGTCTGGGAGAGCTACAGTCCAGAGCCACGAGCTGGCCTTCTTCCAAACCCCCGCAGCTGAAGTCTGGGTGGTCCTCACTGTCCTTTGGGAACCTGGGGTGGGGTGAGGTGAGAGAGGATGCTCAGACTGCAGGGCCTCCCTCTGCTCCTGTACAAGCCAGGCTCTGTACCAGTCACTGCACATGGGCAGGGAATAAATATCTGGAAAGAACCCTGGCAGTGTCTTACACTGGTCAGCTACATGGCGGACCCACCGAATTTCTAAACCACAAACCTTGTATCTGAAAAGCCAACATGACAGTTCTGCCTGGGTGAATGTGCTGGGGACTCACATCAGGGATGGAGGGACAAGGATGAGGCACGCTAGCCCCCCTTGGCTGGGTGTGGAATGAGTCTCCTATTGGTACTGAAGGTTGGGTGGGGCAAAAGGAGGCTATAGCACAGCAGAGGAGGAGAGAACCCAGTTACTCACAGTTGGGGTGGCAAAGGGACCCCATCAGTCCAGTGCCAGCCTTCAGGGCCTCGTTGGGCCCCCACCCAGAAGCCTTTGGTGATCTGGTATTTTCTTAGGAAGTCCTGAAGGAGAAAAACAAGCACATTTCTTTGCACATCATGGCTTACTAGGGCATCCATTTTTCATGAGGCTTCTGCAGGATTCCAGAATGCCTCTCCAGGAAGGAATCAGCTCCAAGAGCTTGCAAAATACCTGGAATTAGAGAAGTGGACCTGGAAGCTCACTGGTGGGCTGGCACTGTGCTTAGGCTTGGGGACCGGAAATGAGATGGGTGCCATCTCAAGAGGATGTGACAGTCACCACACAATGAGAGAATAAAGCAGCTCAGAGCAGAGGGTGGGGCCTGGGCCAAGTTGGGAGGCTCCTAGGCATACCCAGGTGGTAGCCAATAGCCAGAATGGTTGGCACATGGTGGGGGCAGGGATTGACTAAGGTATGGAGGCGGTATGGGGCAGATTAATGGTGCCGTTCCTACAGGAACAAAAGGATCTCGCACTGGTTCAATAGTATTAAAGCCGTTAGAGAGGGGAGTATGGGGCTGGAGATGGCTCAGCAAGTTAAAAAGGCTTGCTGTCAAGCCTGATGAGCCAAGTCCAATACCAGACACACAGTGTGGAAGGACAGAACCAGCTCCTCAAAACTGCCCTCTGACCTCCACACACGCATTGTGGTGTATGCAAAGATGTGCCGCCCCCCGCCCCCCATAAGGTACTAAAATCGTGGCATGACCTTAGCAATAAGAAACAAAGAACTGGGCAGTGGTGGTTCACACCTTCAATCCCATCACCCCTGGAGGCAGAGGCAGGTGGATTTCTGAGTTCAAGGCTAGTCTGGTATACAGAGTGAGTCCCAGGACAGCTGGGGCTACAGAGAAGCCATGTCGAAGAAGAAGAGGAGGAGGAGGAGAGAGGGGAAGAGGGGAGGAGAGGAAGGAAGAAGAAGAGGAGGAGGAGAGGAAGAAGAGGAGGAGGAGGAGAAGAAGAGGAAGAAGAAGAAAAGAAGAAGAAAAGAGGGCTGGAGAGATGGCTCAGCAGTTAAGAGCACTGACTGCTCTTCCAGAGGATGTGGATTCAATTTCCAGTACCCACATGGCAGCTCACAACTGTCTGTAACTCCAATATCTGAACCTCTTACAACACAGACATACATGTAGGCAAAACACCAATGTACATAAATAAAAATACATTATTTAAAAAAAGAAAAAAACACACACTTAAGGATTTTATGTGTTTTATGTATGTTTGTACTTGTGCATGTGGAAAAAGAACAAGCCAAAACCCAATCATAAAGAAGTCATTCTATGATTTGTCTTTCAGAGCACTGATCCTCTGCAGTTAGATTTGATCTCCAGCTATTTCCAAACTGGATAGTTAAACCCATCTCTGTCCCAAAATGGAAGAGTGTTGTTCTGCCCAGGTTCAAGGTCACTGTGGGTTAAATGTGTCTGATACGTCTGAGGGAAGGGGCCAGGCTTCCTGGTGGTCGTTGCAACAATGGATGGCTTTGTTTCTGGAGGCATTAGAATAATGCTTAGCTAGCAGATCCTCACTTGCTGGCCTTGCCCCAGCCTCACACACTCTCTAGGGATCCATCTCTGGTCCACCACATCCTCACTGTTCTTTATTTTACAACCAGGCTGGGAGGGTCTTTGAAGCAGGGAACTGGGCTAGTTTCTCTGCATAGACTGTTCTAACTCTAATTTCTCCATGAGTGCAGTGCTAAGGACTGAACCCAGGTCCTTGGGTCCCTAGGGGTGTGCCCTTGAAGAAACTAAGTTTATCTCTGCTTCCTGGTTCATAATATAACCCCTCACTCCTGCCCACCACCTGCCACCGGTACAAGAACTAAGCCGATGGGCACCAAGCCTTTAAAGTTTCAGAGCTGAGCTAAGTGAATGTTTCCTCTTCATATAGTTAGCCACGGTGGTAAAGAAATGGCTCAATTGGTAAAGTGCTTGCCACACAAACATAAGAACCTCAATTTGATCCCCAGACTTAGGGGTATGCACCTGTAACCTGAGTGCTAGTGAGGCAGACAGGTAGATGTCTGGGGCTCACAGGCCATTCGGCCCACTGAGATTGGTGTGCCCCAGGTCCCAATGAAACCTTGTTTCAAGTGGCTTCTGAGGAACAGCTCCACATGCAAGAGCATGCCTACGGATAAGCATCCATATGTACAACTACACACGTGATTTATGTCAGTTTGACACAAACAGACATTCCTGGGGAGAGGGAATCTTAATTGAGAAGATGCTGCCATAAGATTGGCCTGCAGCAGGAAAGGCACAATGCTACACAGAGAAGCCCTGTCTTGAAAAACAAACAAACAAAAAACCCAAAAAAAGGATTGGCCTGCAGGCAAGTCTGCAGGGGTGTTTCCTTGATTAACGATGGGCCTTGTGATGGCTATTCTTGGTTGTCAGCTTGACATCTGAAATGAACTAAAACCCAAATGGCTGGGCACACCTGTGAGGGGATTTTTCTTAATGAAATCATTTAAAGAAAAACCATCCTGGCGGTGGTGGTGCATGCCTGTAATCCCAGCACTCGGGAGGCAGAGGCAGGCAGATCCCTGTGAGTTCGAGGCCAGCCTGGTCTACAAAGTGAGTTCCAGGCCAGGCTCCAAAGCTACAGAGAAACCCTGTCTCAAAAACCAAACCTAAATAAATAAATAAATAAAAATAAATAAATAAATAAAAATACCACTTATAATCTGTATCTTCGCCTGTTTGCTCTTGACAGCAAATCCATTCCTTCACTGGCATTACAGCCTACTTTGTCAGGATTCCAGCATATACTGAAGACCAGTTGGGACATCCAACCTTGTGGACTAAACTCTGGGATTCCTGGACCTTCCTTTGGAAGACACTGCTGGATTAGCTGGACCACAGTCTGTAAACCACTCTAATAAATCCCCTTTTGTTAGGATCAATCCATGTGAGTCTATTTAATGGGATTTATTAAGATATACAGAACTGAGTAAACAGCTGAAGTTGTCCTCTGTTCTGATCTGGAGTGAATCTACCTGGCAGTCTGATCACGCCAGGAAGCAGGAAGCAGGGACCTTGTGACCCTTCTCCCTTTCCTTTTTGGTGAGCATGTGTGTGTGTGCGCACACACATACGCGTGTATAATTCATTCTGTAAGTTCTCTTACTCAAGAGAACTCTAACACAGGCCTATAAGAAAGCAGGCTGGGACTGGAGAGATGGCTCAGAGGTTAAGAGCACTGACTGTTCTTCCAGAGGTCCTGAGTTCAATTCCCAGCAACCACATGGTGGCTCACAACCATCTATAATGAGATCTGGTGCCCTCTTCTGTGTACTAAATAAATAAATCTTAAAAAAAAAAAAAAAAAAAGGAAGAAAGAAAGCAGGCTGAAGGGCTAGAGAAATGAGTCAGTGGTTAAGAGCACTGTCTGCTCCTCCAGAGGACCTGGGTTCAGTTCCCAGCACCACATGGCAGATCACAGCTGTCGTCTGTAACTCCAGTTCCAGGGGATCTGACACCCTCATACAGACAGGTAAACATGTGAAATAAAAATAAACAAATTTGAAAAAGAAAAAGAAAAGAAAAAACAGGCTGAGCAAACCATGAGAGGAGCAAGCCAGTAAGCATTCCTCCATGGCCTCTGCATCAGTTCCTGTCTCCAAGCTCATGTCTTGAGTTCCTGTCCTGCCTTCCTGGGAAGATGGATTACAAGCTGTAAGGTGAAATAAACCCTCTCCTCCACAAATAGCTTTTTCTTTTTTGTTTTTTCAAGACAGGGTTTTTCTGTGTAGCTTTGGAGCCTGTCCTGGAACTCACTCTGTAGACCAGGCTGGCCTTGAACTCACAGAGATCCGCCTGCCTCTGCCTCCCGAGTACTGGGATTAAAGGTGTGTGCCACCACCACCTGGCCACAAGAAGCTTTTGGTCATGGTGTTTTATCACAGCAACAGAAACCCTAACTAGACATAAATTGGCACCAGATTGTTGATGATTGCTGGCAGATCTAACTGTGTGGTTTTGGGAGGATGGTGGCAAGCTGTTGGCTGGAGAAGCCAGAGTGCTCAGAGCTCAAAGAACTGTGGGAACATGACCTCAGAAGATAATGCTGAAAGCAGGTAGATCAGGTGATAGAGGTCTGGCTTGAGAAATTTGAGAAGTCTGAGGGCCCCATAAAGACTGTCAGAGACATCTGACATTTTGAATTAAGAACTACTGTAGTGGAGGCTGGAGAGAGGGCTCAGCAGTTAGGAGCACTGGCTGCTGCTCTTCCAGAGGAGTCGGGCTCAATTCCCAGCACCCCGTGGCAGCTCATAGCTGTGACTGCACTTCCAGGGGACCCGACACCCTCACACAGACATACATGAAGGCCAACACCAATGCATGTGAAATAAATCTATATATAAAAGAACCAATATAGTGAACCTTTGCTTTGCTGGGACAATTGATACTGGTCAACAAGGGCTGTGATTAAGAAGAGACCAGCATCACAGAGGCAAAATCTACTGGGAAGTGTTTCCTCAGGGTCAGCACAGAGGCTGTGGTCCAGAAGGTGCTAAGGCTTTGCCTTGTGCTGGCCACCAAATTTAGTAATGTGTAAAAGTTTCCCAGGTGGTACTAGTTTTGAAGCCATGAAGAGGTCATGGAGAGCAGCTGAGGCTTGGCATCATGACAGAGAAGAGGCCGTTGGTGAATGTGCAGCCTCAGCTGAAGTAAAAGCCAAAGGGTTGAAAGGCCCGTGGAGAGAAGTTGAGCTTGACACATGTGTCAGGGTCAGAGTCCCTGAAGACAGCCCAGGAGAAGCTAGCTGAAGGTACAGCCCTGTTGCAGTGGAGACCCCAACATTTTGGAGATGTCAGTACCGGGGGCTGACCACCAAGGGCAGCAGCAGCTGTGGAGAGGAGCTGGCCTTAGCCTAGGAGACAAGTGTGTGTGCTGTGAAAGGCAGAGCCAGCGGAGTGGACTGTCCAAGCCCTTTGGAGCCCAGACTGTGAGGGAATCCTAGACATTGAACATACTTATTTTCGCTGTTGGGGTTGCGTTTTGCTTTGTTCAAATTGTGACTGTGCCCTGATTCTTTCTTCTTGGTATAATGTATTGTGGTATTTATATTAATACGAGCCTTTGGGGATGAACAAGGAAAGGTTCTGAGTTAATAAGTGGTACGTTTGTGTGTCAAGTTGATGAGGGGTCGATTGTGCTGATTGTTTTGTCAACCTGACACACACCTAGGCATATCTGGATAAAGGGGTATCTTTTGTTGATGTTTTGTTTTGTTTTTAAGACAGGGTCTTGCTACTTACCCCTGGCTGGCCTGAAATTTATTATGTAGACCATGCTGGCTTTGAATTCACAGAGATCCACCGACCTCTGCCTCCAGGGTATTCTCTTGACTTAATGATTGATGTGGAAGGGCCCAGCCCCCTGTAGGTGGTACTACCCTGGGCAAATGGTTCTGGATAGCATAAAAGCAGGCAAGCCATAAAGAGCAAACCAGTAAACAGCACTCCTCTGTGGCTTCTGCCTCGGTTTCCACCCCAAGGTTTCTAGGTTTCTGCCCTGACTTCCATGGATGGTGTACAAACTGTAAAATGAAATAAACTTTTTCTTTCCTCCCCAAGTTGCCTTTGGTCATGGTATTTTATCACAGCAGTAGAAACTCTTAACACACACACACACACACACACACACACACACACACACACACACACACCAGTTAATCACATGGTTGGAGAGATGGGTGGCTTTGCACTTGCTTTTTCAGAGGACCTGAATTTGGTTCCCAGAATCTATATCAGGTGGCTCACAACCAACTATAATTCCAGCTCCGGGGACTTTGACCATTTAAGCCTCCATGTGCAGACACACTCACACATAAATAAGAAATATTTTAAGCGGAGTGTGGTGGTGAATTTTGGCACCCAGGAGGCAGAGGCAGGTGGATCTCTGTGAGTTTCAGGCCAGCCAAGACAACACAGTGAGGCTGTCTTAGAAAAGAGAAAAGAAGGAAAGAAAAAGAGAGAAGTACTTCTGGCCCCAAGGCACTAAGTAATTTCTGAGACGCTTTGTTCCCCAGCACCTACAGCCATTACCTGACACTTACATACACTAAACATGCTGTATTGTCTCCACCACATCCTGGGAGGACTCGTGGGTCTCTCCCAGCAGGCCTGGCTCCACTGCTAACTGAGTAACTCAGGTTGGATGGCACCATTTTAGCTCTACCTTCTTCTTAGAATAAACCCCTGAACACCTGATAGCTGGTCCCTGTGCATGTCACTGTATTCCTTTGGGCTTTGGTGACTCCCACAGTGTGAAGGACTTGATCTAGAGAGTCCTTCCAGGGCTAAGTTCAAGGATCTAGGGTGATACACACCCTCTCCTAGCCAGCCTTTCTCACCTGGGTGTGGCTCAGCAGGGGCAGTGTGGCATGGTGGGTTGAGCAGAATGCCTGGCTGCCCTCCCAGTCTTGAGCTTCTTCGGAGAGGTAGTAACAGTGTTCCTGAGACCACAACCAGCCCTGAGGGCATGGCTGGCACCTGGCTCCTGAAAGAAGAGATCTGTGAGTTGGGGCAATTCTAAGGGGCTATGCATGAATACTGTAAAAACAAAACCCAGCCATGACCCTGGCTGAGGGGGTGAATCTATGGGTAGGGAGCTCACAAGCATCCAGGTGGGAAGGATGATGGGCAGAGAGAGCCCTAGGTCGTACAGCCTGCACTGTGCAAAGTTCTCCTGGAGAGGGGCTGGTATTTGCATTACCAGTCAAGTCACAAACTGACTGAAGGGAGGCTAGGGTCAAGCTTTCTCCTCTTTGCTAAGCAAGGCCCGTGTCTTCATGCTATGAGTCTCAGAGGTGTCCTAAGTACACGGAATAGGGACGAGATACTATACCACCTCTAGAGGCCAGTGCCACGATGGCCACAGTGCAGACAGCCAGGAACACAGCCATGACCACCAGAGCCCAGCGCAGGGACTTCATGTACAGGGGCAGCCCTGGAGAGAAGAAAACAGAGACAAGTTGGAAGAGATCACCCGAACTGCGTTCAACCCGGCACCACCCTGGCCTCCACTCCCCTCACCCTGCCCCCACACCAGCTCCAAGGTCATCTTGGCTCAAGCACCCAGGTTAGATCCGAACTTCTTATTTAGGAGACCTGCTAGAATACGCTCTGCTTTTTTCTCACATGGCTAGAAGATAAGGGCTCCATGAGACACAGCAAGCAATGTGCCGCACACCGTGCATGGTGTACCCGTGTGCCAGACAGTGTCGCTGCCACAGATGTGGGCAAGGGGCCTTCAGGCAGCAGGTGACAGAGAATCCAGGACACCGTGGGCAACATGCCACGGGAGAAAGAGCAGGGACCAGACTGCAGCTCTACAAGGTCAAAGTCAATGAAGGTCAAGTCCTGACTCTGCACATTTTCTCCTCAAACTCTCAGTGGTCTCTCTAGTCTCTCCAGGCCTTTGCCATGACTGAAGACAGGGGGCAGACGCAGTTCTCCACAGCCGTGGGTAGTCATCAGCCACGGGCCTTGTCTATGGCTCAAAGGCCAAGGGCACCAGGTAGTTGGGGAGGCTGCAGGCAGGAAATGAGTGTGAGGGACAGGAGACAGGACACACCCACCTGTTTCCTGTTATCCTATCCTCATGGGTTTGGTTGTTTGAAATAGGGTCTCTCTGTTAGTGGTTCTCAAACTTCCTAATGCTGCGACCCTTCAATACAGTTTCTCATGTTGCTACTTTATAACTATAATTTTATCACTGTTATGAATCATAGTATAAATATCTGTGTTTTCCGATGGTCTTAGGGGACCCCTGTGAAAGGGGTTGTGACTCACAGGTTGAGAATCGCTGCTCTATGTAGTCCTGACTGTCCTGGATCTTCCTCTGTAGCCCAGGCTGGCCTCGAACTCAGAGAGATCCGCTTGGCTCTGCCTCCTGAGTGCTGGGATTAAAGGCGTGCGCCACCACCGTCCAGCTATCCTTCTGTTTTGAGACAGGGTCTCAGTATGTATCCCACACTCATGTGACCCTCCCGCCTCAGCCCCTCGAGAAGCTGGGATTACAGGCTGTGACCAAGGCTGGCAGAGGGTTCACAGGCGAGCCACCAAGCCTGATGCTTGATCTCTGGAACCCTCCTGGCAGAAGGAGAAAAATCAACTCTCACAAGTTGTCCCCTGACCTTCACACACATGCTGTGCTGCATGCACGATACCTACCACCAATAAAAAGAAATAGAAATGTAATTTTTAAGAAGCAATTATCATGCCTGGCCCAAGGCACACTTTTAAATGCTGAATGACCCTGATAGTGAGTACCAAGGTATCTTAGTTGCTTTTCCTGTTGCTGTGATAAATACTCTGACAAAAGCAACTCAGGGGAGAAAGGTTTGTTCTGGTTCACAGTTCAAGTGTACAGTCCATCATGGCGGGGAATCGGGGCGGCAGGAGCCTGAAGCCATAGGTCACATCACTTCCACAACAAGGAAACAGTGAGGAATGAATGCATGCTAGCATACAGTTTTGCATCCCCTTTATACAGTCCAAGGTCCACAGCATAGGGAATTGTTCTGCCCATAACTGAGACAGGACTTCCCACATCAACAAACACAATCAAGGTAGTCCCAGAGGCTGCCTGCCGGGAGGCCCATCTCCCTGCCTGAGTCTAGATCCCGTCAAGCTGACAAATCCCATTAGCCATCACACCTGGAAAGGTGGAGTGGCAGATGGAGAGGTCACAATGAACAGCAGCAGCAGCAGCAGCAGCAGCAGCAGCATCGATGTAAGTGCATCAGCAGAGTCACAACAGCACCGGTGCTCACCCCTCTGAAGCCATGACACCCTCCGAAACCAGATCTCTCTGGACACAGAAGCTTGACGGGTTATAGCAAAGAGGAGTGCCCCCTCCTCGAACCTGGCTTCCATGCCCTCGGGATCGTCACTTCTCAGGGATGAGGGGCAGCAGTTGAGTGTAGTCATGGGAGGAAGGGTGAGGGCGGAAACCGCAAGGAAAACAAAAGATTATACTGCAGCAGGATTTTATTTGAAATGAATAATTGTGCCTGGCTTGCTGGCGCACACCTTTGATCCCAGGACTCGGGAAGAAGAGGCAGGCAGATCTTTGTGAGTTCCAGGCCAGCCTGGTTCTACATAGTGAGTTCAAGGCCAGCCAGGACTATGTAGAAAAACTGCCTCAAAAAAAAAAAAAAAAAAAAAAAAACAGAAAAACAAAAAACTGAGAAAGAATTCGTGTAGCAGAATGTACGTACACTCATATATGAATGCTAAGTGTCTACACAGAGAGATGAGTTTTCAAGATTTTAATAGAACACATTCACTGTCGCTCAACTTCAAAGTCTCAGGAACTTTTCAAACTCCCATTTTTTCATTTGCATTGGAGAAAACACTTGCTTCAGCGATCAGAAATCTGTCAAAGAGATGTATGAAGCCAGGTGGTGGTGGCACACGCCTTTAATCTGAGCATCTGGGAGGCAGAGGCAGGTAGATCTCTGAGTTTGAGGCCAGCCTGGGCTACAGAGTTAGTTCCAGACAGGCAGAGAACTTCACAGGGAAACCTTGTCTTAGGGGGGAAAAAAAAAAAAAAAAGGGTAGGGGTCGGGGGATTAAACACTGTAACCTATTCAGATTTTTATTTTTTTAGTTTGGTGCTAGGGAACCAACCCAGACCCTCAAGCATGCTGGGTGTTCATCCATTAAGTCCTAAATACAGCCCTGAGATATATTTTTTTTCAGATTTATTTTTAACTATGGCCATGTGTGTGTGTGTGTGTTTGCATATGCCCTCGGAGGCCAGAAGAAGGTGCTGGATCCCACAGACTGGAGTTAGAGGTGATTGTGAGCATCTCGCTGTGGGTGCTGGAAACACAAGTGCTGAGCCATCTTTCCAGCCCCTGTGGAATTTTTAAACACACACTTTTAAAGGTATTTTCCAAGATTTCTATCAAGTGATAGATAATCGAAACAATATATTCATGCCATGGAATACTATCCAGCAAAAAAGAATGAAATGCCAAGTTCATGCTACAGCATAAAAAACTTTGAAAACAGGTTAAGCCAAAGAAGTCAGGCAGTCAAGTGTGGTGGCATAGGCCTTTCGCCCCAGCATTCAGGAGGCTGAGGCAGGGGCATTAAGAGTTTCAGGCCAGGGGCTTGAGAGATGGCTCAAGAATTAAGAACAGTGGCTCCCTTTCCAGAGGGCCTTCAATTCCCAGTACCCACATGGCAGCTCACAACTCCAGTCTCAAAGGATCACAAGCCCTATTCTGGGCCCTAGGCACACACCTGGCAGACATTCATACACATAAAAGTAAATTAATTAGAAAAAAGAGTTTCAGGCCTGCCTGAACTACATGGCAAAACCTTGTCAACAAACAAAACAGAAAGAAGCCAGACGAAAGAGTTCGTGTTATATGAACCCAGGGACATGGGTGTCCAGAGGACAGTGTTTAGAGACAAGAGACTGGTGGGGTCTGGGGGTGGAAGGTTTGTTTTCAGCATGAACACAACACTGAGTATGCAACACTCCTTGAATATTACACTGTAAGATGGTGCCTTGTATGGTATATGAATTGCATCTTGATATATCTTGATATACCTGTTACCAAAAGAAGGGGGAACTTGAAAAAGCTTGGTTTAACATAGCAAGTTCCAGGTCAGCCAGAGCTATACAGCTAGACCTTATCTTAAGAACACACACACATACACACACATTCTCACTGGCTGCTCTTCCAGAGGATCCCCGAGTTCAATTCCCAGCACCCACACAGTGACTCACAATTTTGTTTAATTCCAATTCCAAGGCATCAGACACCCTCTTCTGGCCTCTGCAGGCACCAGGCACATGATGCACAGACATAAATGTAGGCCAAACACTCACACACACTTTTTTAAAGGTTTATTTATTTAGTATACAGAAGAGGGTGCCAGATCTCATTATAGATGGTTGTGAGCCACCATGTGGTTGCTGGGAATTGAACTCAGGACCTCTGGAAGAACAGTCAGTGCTCTTAACCTCTGAGCCATCTCTCCAGCCCACTCACACACATTTTAAGAACCCACTACCAAAAATATGTATAAACTAAGATTTATGATTTTTTTTCCCACAAGGCATTGAACTACCAGGGTCTTGTTCATGCTAGACAAGTGCTCTACCATTGAGCTATGTCCCAGCCCTAAAGTATGGCTCGCAAATAATAAAAGCAGAACTGGAAAGCTCGGCCAAGACAAGGAAGATAAACTCACCAGTCACTGTAATTCTTGTGGCTGAACCTTTGTTTAGCTCTGACCTTCAGAAAGCATGGCAGAAGCCCAGTGGGTGAGTAAGTTCTCTCAAACCAGGTCGGGGACCCATCTAGATTTCAAAGATTTATTTATTTATTATGTACACAGAAGAGGATGCCAGATCTCATTACAGATGGTTGTGAGCCACCATGTGGTTGCTGGGAATTGAACTCAGGACCTCTGGAAGAACAGTCAGTTCTCTTAACCTCTGAGCCATCTCTCCAGCCCCTGTTTTAGTTTTTGAAAATAGGGTCTGTATAGAGCAGCTGGCCTGGAGGATTCTGGTCCAGGCTACCTGTGAACTTGCAACAATCTTGCAAGCTGGGATTATGGGCTTCACCACACATGCCACGTTTTTGTTTTGTTTTGTTTTGTTTTTTTTAAAGATGGGGTCTCAACATGTAGCCCAGGGTGGACAAAAGCTCTTAGTCCCCTCCTTCAGCTTCCTGAGTGCTGGGATGGCAGGGGTGAGCCACCTTGCTGGGCTGCAGGACAACTTGTGGTCACACAAGTTACACAAATACACTCTATACAGACTCAGCTTGCAAAAACACAGACACATCTGGGTTCCCTTAACATGTCTTCTCCCTTCCCCCAGCCCTGCAGTTACTGCTAAAGGGACATATGTCCCCAAAAGAGCATCAGGGCTTATGCCAGTGTGAGGCTTAGCAGTCACATCTTCTGCTCAGGGCCTCTGCTCCTCTTCATGTGGCACTGCTGTCTTCCTCTGACTGAGCTTCAAAATCCTAACCACTCTACCGAGACCCGTCAAACCTGGATCATCTTTGCCATCCTAATTCTGTCTCACCTTCTCCAAGAGCTCTCATCCCCCTGCCTCATTGCCAACAGCCTCCCTGTCCTCTACACTACACTCAGACTGCTTTCACTTTGTGAATGTTCCCCACTGCATGGACAATATGGGGGACAGGCGGCTACCTGGCAGTATGGACTCCTGGAGGCCAGGGGCTGGGTGGGGCGATCCTTCTCCTTAAGAGATGTGTCAACTGCAAGACAACCACCGAGATCAAACGCTCCATCTTCTCCCCAGAGGGATCCAGGGAATAATAAGTTCTGACTTGTACAAATAGACTGAGAAACCACTGATGTGCCCGGTACTGAGATGTGGGCAAGTCCGTGCGTCTACCTCTCCCCCCCTCCCCCCGCCCCCCAGGAGATACTTAGGAAGCAATCATAGCCTGGGTGGAGAATCCTGGGATAATGAAGTCAATCCAAAGGAGAGGGTAAGATAGAGATCCCTAAGTTGCCTGGGGGATAAGAGAAGGTAAGTCCAAGCCAAGAGCTGAGGGAGAAGCACTCACCACATGAGGCTACAGTCCTTCACCGCTTTACAAACCCCTCTCTCTCCTGCTGGCTGCCTGAACAGTTGGCACAGTACTTGCCTATCATACCTGAAGCCCCAGGTTTGATCTCCAGCACCACATAAACCAGGTGTGGTGGCGTATCTCTGTAACTCCAGCACTTTGAGGACAGAGGCAAGAGAATCAGAAGTTCAAGGTCACTCTTCGACTACCTAGTGAGTTGGAGGCCAGCCTAGCTAGCACACATGAGACCTTGTCTTAAAATATGTCTCCAGCCTTCGGTACCTTCACTAACAGCTAGACAGCTCCTTCAGGGCACCTGCCCAAAGAAACAAGGGATGAGACAAAGCAGTGATATTCCAAACCCTCTCCCCAGGGGCTGGCTCCTTCCAAGTTCACACAGGACCGAGAAGCAGCTGGCCAGCAAGTCACTGAGTCTTGCTTACATGGCCTCTCGTGAATCAGGAGAGTTTCCTTATCCAAGCAGGATCCTGCAGACCAAGGCACATCTTTGTTTATTTCTCCATCTCTTCTCACGTTGTTCTTTGTGGAAAAGCGACCATCCAGATAGTCAGAAACCTGGGACAGATCTCCATCCTTGTAGCCTAGCTGTATCCCACCTGTGTGTGGTCCTGATTACTGACTCTGCCTCCTGAGCCCCATCCTCTACCATAAATCCTGTCCTTCTCGGCCTAGGGCCTCCTCAGCCTTCCTCCACCAGACAGAGCTTAATTCCCAGAACAAATCCAATAGTGTCACTTCAGCACCGGTTCCTAAGTCACAGATTTTTAAAGAAGCTGACAGAGGAGCTGGAGAGATGGCTCAGTGGTTAGAGCTCACTGGCTACTCTTGCAGAGGGCCTGAGGTGGGTTGCAGCACCCACAAGGTAGGGCTTACAACTGCCTGTAATGCCAGTTCCAGGGGATCTAATAGCCTTTTCTGGCCTCTGTAGGCACCAGGAATGTGAGTGATACACAGACGTACATGCAGACACTCATACACATAAAATTAACATGAAAGAACTTGGTAAAACGCTAGAGGCTGGTATACCATCACTCCAAAGATGTCCCTAGATCCTTAGAACCAATAATATTCTAGGCCATTTAGCAAAGAGGAATTAAGGTCCAGACGGAGGTGAGGTTGCTGATCAGTTGACCCTGAAATGGAGACTGTCCTGGCAGCAGGATCGTGAGGGTCCTTACCCAAGAGGAGGGAGGCAAAGCTGGGGGGCAGAATAACCCAGCCTGACAAAACTGGGGCTGAGAGCAGAGGATCTAGCACTCAGGCAAAGTAAGGGGCCTGCCCCAGGAGCCTGAGTGAGAGGCACAGCCCTGCTGATACCACCACCTTAGAGACTAGGGAGCCCAGTCGGACCTCAGATGTTCACGCTGTAAGATACATTTGTATCAGCAAGAGGCCCGGAGTGTGTGGGAAACTTACAACAGGATTCTCAAAGGTGTTAGCGATCATTTTAAGTATTGGTGCCCTCTCTCTATCTGAGGACTACCCTTCCATTGCCCTGAACTTGGGCAGTTTGCCTGCTGGGCAAGGCACTAGCCCCTTCAGGCAGGCCTCTGTTCTTGACAGTCTCTAATGAACCTTCACCACCCCCAACCCAGGGTGGCGCAGTAAACCAACCACAACAGAGCCATTCCTCACTCAGTGGGACTTACAACCTTTAGGGGCTGTGCTGCTTAGTGTTTTGTCAACTTGAGACAAGCTAGGGTCCTGGAAAAGAGGAACCTCCCTTGAGAAAATGTCTCCATTAGGATGGCCTGTAGGCAAGTCTGTTGGGCATTTTCTTAACTAATGACAGATGTGGGAAGGCCCCAGTCTACCGTGGGCGGTACCACGGGGGTGGGTTGGAGGTGCAGACGGCGGCGGGGCAGTTAAGAAAGCAAGCCAGGAAGCAGCCTTCCTCTGTGGTTTGGCTTCAGTTCTTGCTTACAGGTTCCTGCCCTGGCTTCCCTTGATGATGAACTGTAAGCTAAACAAACCCTTTCTTCCCCAAGTTGTTTTTTGTGTTTTATCACAGTAAGAGAAAGCGAACTAACAGTTTAGCAAACTAAAGCAAACTTTCTTCAACGCTCCACCCGCCCCTCCTTCACAAGCAAAGCAAAACACACACGCACACCCCAGCCGTCTGGCACCGGGCCAGCTCAGTTGTGTGCAGATGGGTGACCCTCCTCTAGGTGGAAAGAAAGGAGTCCTAGGATGTGTACCCAGGCCACCACTGCCACGTGATTCTGAATCACTTCCCCTCATCCGAAGTTCCTTCCACCACTTCTCCAAGATGCTGAGAAGGAATGAGAAAGTTCCCCAGGGGAGGGGCAGGCCCTGTTTTGTTTTGTAACAATTCTGAGTCGGAGAAGGAGTATGGGCTTGGGGGCAGCTAAGTGGGCTCCTGGTTAGTCTAGTTCAGGGGCGGGACACCCGGCACCACCGCTGAGCACTCACCTATGAGCGTGATGGCCCGCGGCAGTTTCTTGCTGTCCACGCCTGCGCGCTGCAGCAGCGCGGCGTCTTCTTTGGTCAGCCCGGGCTCCTGGCAGCGGCAGCGACAGCGGCAAGTGGGCGAGCCCGGGGCGACCGCGCTGCCCTCGGTGGGGCCGATGCGCTCGGTCGGGGGCGCGGCAAGCGGCGATCCACGGCCCCACGTGGAGCCCGGCGACGGGGCGCGTGGCAGGCGCGGGAGCGTGGGCGCCGAGCGGCGGGCGAAGGCGGGCGATTCCGGCACCGGCACGGTGAGGAAGCGCGTGGACGGCGCGGGCGAGGGCGCGCGGCTGGCTCCCGCCGCGCCCACGGGTTTAACGCGCACGTCTACCTGCAGCTCCACGGGCGCCCAGGACCCGGGCGTGGGCTCTCCTGACGCCGCCCAGGGCTGCGGCTCGACCCCGCCGTCCGGGGGCTGCTCGGCCCACGAGGGGCTCGGCGACGGTAGCTCGCGGCTGCATGAGCCCAGGCGGCGGAAAGCGCCATAGCCCAGGCTGAGCGGCGGCAAGCGCGGGGACCCGGACAGAGCCGGAGGCTGCGGCTTCTCCTCCGAGAGTACCTGCAGCTCCGCGTCCGCCGCCTCCCTCCCGGTCCGCTCCGGCCTCGGGTTGCCGTCGGGAACCCCGGCTTGCGGAGCCTCCACGGGGATCTGCGGCTGCTCCGTTTCCGGGCTTGCCAAGGACTCTTCTGGGGACCTGGCTTCGGCCTGGCCTCCCCCAGAAGCTTCCCGGGTCCGCTCCATCCCGTGCGCCGAGCACCCCCGCCCCCCGAGACTCGCTGAGCGCCGTACTAGGCGGAGTCCCCAAAGCTTCGCATGCCTGAGGTTGTCAACCGCACCCTTCACTAGAGGACCCCTCTGTGATTGGCTGTGGCTACGGATTGGCCACGCCTCTCGGAGCTCCAGCCCCGCCTTTCCGTGGCACAGGTTGCTGGGAGGGGCGGGCTGAGCGAGTCATAGATAGGGTGGGGTGGCTCTAAAAGCAGCCCTGGGAACCAGAGACTTGCAGATTCTTCCCTCTCCTTCATCCCGGGCCCCACCCGTTCCCAGTGTTGGCACGGTACCGCGCGTGGGTTCTGTTGTAGATTGCTGTTGTAGATTGAGCGGGAAGCGATTGGCTAAATCCTCATAGACAAAACTTCAGAAGTATCAGAGCAAAGGAAAGGGATGTTCTTCTAAACAGTAGCAGAGGGTCACTGGTTGCACAATTTGGAAGAGGGGGAAAGGCTGATTCCAAGTCTGGGAGCTTGACTACTAGTAGACATTTGGAGAATGAGGAATGAGCCTCGGCCCATGCCTTTAATCCCATCACTCTAGAGGCTGAGTCATCTCTGTGAGTTTAAGGCCAGCCTGGTCTACAAAGCGCATTCCAGGACAGCCAGGGTTTTATAGCGAAACCCTGTCTCACCAAAACAAACAACAACAGTAACAAAAAGAAACGAGGAGTGAATGCTCATACTCCCATGAAGTGTTGGGCACTCCACCATCCTAGTGAGGTAGCATGGTCTAAATAGTTTGGTGGGGTTTTTCGTTTGTTTTGTGTTTTTGTTGTTGTTGGGTTTTTATTTTGTTCTGCCTTTGTTTTTTGAGGCAATCTCTCTAGGTCCTGGCTATCTTGAATTTGCCAAGTAGATCAGGCTAGCCTCAAACTACAGAACCACAGAGGCACTGAGTGCTGGGACTAAAGGCATGCACCACCACGTTTGGTCTGCATATGGTGTTTACTAGTGTGGATTTTCTTTTAGCATTCAAGTGTGTGTGGCAGGTTGCCTATGGCGCTCTCTTGAAGCTCGGGTATACTGAACCTGGAGTTACAGATATTTGTGAACTGCCTGATGTTAGTGTTGGGATTTGAACTCGATTCCTCATGATACAGCAGCAAGTTCTTACTGTTGAACCATCTCTCCAGCTCCTGAATAGCCGTTTAAAATACAGATACCTTGGAGGTTCCTTCCACACCTCCCGAGTCTGCAGAGGCTTGAGGAGGCCACTACTATTTTAACCAGTGCTCTAGGGTAGGGTTATCAGCTAAGAGAGATGATTCAGTTAAATCTGACTTCTGGTGAGCAAGACATGTTCCTTCTGCAGGTCAAACTCAAGTCTCATGTTTGTGTGATGGGCACCTTGCCAGCTGAGCTATTTTCTCCCTAACACCATGAAAATGCATCTTAAAAGGCTTGGAACTGTGATTTCCAGGTGGGGCATGGGGTGGCCAATGCCTGTAATCCCAGTGCTGAGAGGTGGAGGCAGCAGGATCAGGAGTTTAAAACCATCTTCATCTGCATAGATTTCAAGGAAAAACTCTTTCTACAACAACAACAACAACAACAACAAAGACCACACAAAACAGCTGGGCTATGGTGGTGCACTCCCTTAATCCCAGCACTCAGGAAGCTGTTGGTGGTGGTTTCTGCTCTTTTGGGGGCCCCCGCCACCCAGCTTCCAAATAAATCACACATGGAGGCTTATTCTTAATTATAAATGCCCAGCCTTAGCTTGGCTTGTTTCTTGCCAGCTTTTCCTAATTTAAATTATCCCGTCTATCTTTGGCCTCGGGGCTTTTATATCTCTCCATTCCTATACCTTTTCTTCCCTTCTTACTCTGTGTCTGGCTGGGTGGCTGGCCCCTGAAGTCCTCCTCCTTTCTCTCTCATTCCTTGATCTTTCTTTCCCCAGATTTCTCCTCCTATTTATTCTCTCTTCCTGGCAGCCTATTGACTATTCAGCTCTTTACTAGACTATCAGGTGTTTTAGACAGGCACAGTAACACAGCTTCACAGAGTTAAACAGATGTAATGTAAAAGACTGCAACACATGTTTGCATCATTAAACAAATATTCCACAGCAAAAACAAATGTAACACATTTTAAAATAATATTCTATAGGAGGCAGAGGCAGGTGGATCCCTATGAATTTAAGGCCAGCCTGGTCTACAGAGCGAGTTCCAAGACAGCCAAGACTATACAGAAAGACCTTGTCTTGAAAAAACCAAAAACAAAACCTAAAACCTAATAAATCAAAACACAGGAAAAGGAGGAGGAAATGATGAAAGAGGCGGGTGTCAAAACCATCAAAGGCTTCTAAGGGACACAATGTACGAACAGCACCTGCTGGAATTGGTGACGAAGGGATGGCCCTTTACAAGGAATGTTTTGGCAAGGTAGAAAGGACAGAAAAGGCAGCAGTAGTTTGAAATGTACTTGGGACATGAACAGAGGCAGCGTGTGGGGACAGATCTGTTAGAGAAGGTTGACGGTGACAAAGGTGCTAGGTAGGGTCAAACAGCATCACTACACCCGGGCAGAATCCCTCTCGCTCACACCTTTGCCAACACCAAAGCCAACTGGGTTCCCTCCTCTCATTTGGCTCTGCTGCCCCAGCTTCCCCCCATTTTTCATTTTTCAGTGGAAACTGTTTCCCACCCAACAAATTTATATATTGAAGTCTTCTCTCCAAGGACCTTAGCTGAAAACAGGGTCATTTAGCTGAGAGGAGCCCATACTAACACTATATAGCTGGTGTCTCCAGAAAAAGAAGACATTTATGTACACAGAGACCTGTGTACAGAGAAAAATGCCAGAGCTTGAAGGCAGAGATCAGGATAGTGCACACAGAAGACAGACAGACAGACAAACACACCAAATCAATTATGAGGGATTCCAGAAAGCTAAAAGGGCAAAGAGTAGATGCTTTCTGAAACGAACCCTCCTGATACTGTGATCTCGAACTTCTGGTCTTCAGAATTGAGGGGATAATTGAAGCCACTCAGTCTGTGGGACTGCCCTGGCAGCCCTCCTGACCTAGTAAGCTGTCTTCCTGGGAGGGCTCTGCAACCCTGGGTGGTCGGCACAGCATGTTTGTGGCAGGTGCCTGTGACATGCTCCTTTGCAGGAATCTGATGTGAGATTGTGAGAAATTGATGTGAGAAGGACAGAGCTGAAGAGTCAGAAACAAAGGGGGAGCAGCTCCAGGGAGCAGTTCTACAAACACTGCCCCAGTCTCCAGGTTCCTGGTTTCAACTGGGCCCCTGATCTCATGAGTTCAATTCTGGGCTTCATGAGACACTGTGTATCCTTCTCATGTGTATCACTGTGTATCCTTTTCCTGTGTATCACTGTGTATCCTTTTCCTGTGTATCACTGTGTATCCTTCCCATGTGTATCACTGTGTATCCTTCTCATGTGTATCACTGTGTATCCTTCTCATGTGTATCACTGTGTATCCTTCCCATGTGTATCACTGTGTATCCTTCCCATGTGTATCACTGTGTATCCTTCCCATGTGTATCACTGTGTATCCTTTTCCTGTGTATCACTGTGTATCCTTCCCATGTGTATCACTGTGTATCCTTCCCATGTGTATCACTGTGTATCCTTCTCATGTGTATCACTGTGTATCCTTCTCATGTGTATCACTGTGTATCCTTCTCATGTGCATCACTGTGTATCCTTTTCATGTGTATCACTGTGTATCCTTCCTGTGTGTATCTCTATGTATCCTTCCCATGTGTATCACTGTGTATCCTTCCCATGTGTATCACTGTGTATCCTTCCCATGTGTATCACTGTGTATCCTTCCCATGTGTATCACTGTGTATCCTTCCCATGTGTATCACTGTGTATCCTTCCCATGTGTATCACTGTGTATCCTTCTCATGTGTATCACTGTGTATCCTTCCCATGTGTATCACTGTGTATCCTTTTCATGTGTATCACTGTGTATCCTTCCTGTGTGTATCTCTATGTATCCTTCCCATGTGTATCACTGTGTATCCTTCCCATGTGTATCACTGTGTATCCTCATGTGTATCACTGTGTATCTTTCTTATGTGTATCCTTTCCTTTTGCTGCACTTTAGTGTTCTAGTTTCATTTCAATTGCTGTGATAAAATGACAAAAAGCAACTTAGAGGAGAAAGTTTATTCCAGGTTACAGTCCATCACTGAAGAGAAGTCAAGGCAGGAAATCAAAGCAGCTAGTCACATCACATCCACAGTCTAGAGCAGAGAGAAATACATGTGTTTATGTTCTTTGTTTGCTTGGGCTTAGCTTGACTTCTCCTATACAGTTCAGAACTCCCTGCTTAGGGAATAATGCCACCCACAGTGGGCTGAGTCTTTCCACATCAATTGCTAATCAAGACATTTCCCCACACATATCCCCACAGGCTAACCTGATCTACATAGTTCCTCAATTAAGACTCATCCTAGGTAATTCTAGGTAATTTTGTCAGGTTAACATGTCATCAAAGGTAGCATATCCTTTACTCAAATGCAAATGGCTGAAAGCCCAAGTCCTACCAAGTCTTCTTGTCCCTTTGAAATAAGAGCTAAACTTTGGTGTCACAATAGCCCTGGTGCCAGAAGGCCATTTCCAACTCCTTGGTGGAACACCCTAAGCTAGGTGAGTTACCCAGATCTCTTGAGGAGATGGGTCAGATGCTAGACAGAAGGACAAATATCCACTGTGGTCCTTCCTTCTTCTTCTTCTCTCTCTCCCTGAGGTTTGGCAAACAACCATTGTATGTGCGTGTGTGTGTGTGTGTGTGTGTGTGTGTGTGTGTGTGTGTAGAGAGAAAGAGAGAGAGACAGAGAGACAGAGAGACAGAGAGAGACAGACAGAGAGACACACAGAGAGAGGTGTTGGTGTAGCATCAGAGAAAGAATGAAAGGCCCAAAGTCCATGGGGAAGTGTACTTGGGCTCTGGCCAGCATCAGGAAGAGACAGAAAAGAAGACAAGGAGGAAGTTGCATCTTTCTGAGTCAAGACTCATTCAAGGGGTCAGCTCTAACATAGCCTCTGGTTCTGTATTGATCGTTCAAAGGACTGGGGCTTCTGGGAAGGAAAAGCACATTATTTCATTTAAGGGAATAATTATTTTTCCCATTTCTTTAGCATGGCCTAAGGTGAGTCAGCTGTTCTGAGGGGTGGTCCCTTGGCCAGATGATTGATAAGTCAATGGATTAACTCTTATGTTTTTGATAGCTTGGAATGTTAGGTCTCCACCCAAAGCTAGAGATGGAGTCCATTCTTTTGACAGGAAGAAATAGATTTCCCTTAGTGGGTTTCAGTAGAGCCTGATCAAGGCTACCATAACATCTTCCTTTCTAAAGAGGTTAGTCTAACATCATTTAGGAGATAGGCTGAAATTGGGGAATAGATAGAATCCATTTCCATCATGAAAATCTAGAGATTAAATTTCACGATTTCTGGGTATTAGTGTCTGCACTAAAGTCAGACCCTTGCGTATAGCCTCAAAGCAGGGACGCTCATTCAGGAGATAAGAAACCAGAGCTCTCCCTTGGTAAGACCAGAGAGCCAAGGGCAATGAAGCTGCTGCTTCTGGGCCCTGCCCCAGCTGCCTGTCCAGTTTCTGTCTCTTGTTCTCATCATGAGTGATGTTGATGCTGCAGTCTCCTGGGTGATGTCAACTGCTCTCGGTTGTAGCTACACACGGCTTTCTTTTTAATACTCTGCCCCTGCTGGTGAACATTTGAACTGTTACTGTGAAAATCCATCCGAGCTGCCCAAGCTGTGGGTGTAACTCCATTTTTTTTTTTTTTTTTTTTTGAGACAGGATTTCTCTGTGTAGCTTTGCGCCTGTCCTGGAACTCGCTTTGGAGTCCAGACTGGCCTCGAACTCACAGAGATCTGCCTGCCTCTGTGTCCTGAGTGCTGGGGTTAAAGGTGTGCGCCACCACCGCCCGGCACCATTACCATTCTTGTACTGCGTTTTCGAAAGAGCATGTCTCTATCTCAGCCTAGATTCAGTCAAGTGA
Organism: Onychomys torridus; assembly: GCF_903995425.1. Lineage (NCBI taxonomy): Eukaryota > Metazoa > Chordata > Mammalia > Rodentia > Cricetidae > Onychomys > Onychomys torridus. The sequence continues at coordinate 31,507,612 of NC_050445.1, read as the reverse complement.
AACAGCTGAGCTGAAGGCTGGTCACAATTTCAAATGTGATGGTTGGGCAAACAGGTCTCTAAGGGTTGTTCCCTGCAGCCTCACCAGGGCCCCATGTAATCAATCTCGTTAGCTTTTAAACAGCAGATAGGTGAAAAGATTGGATTTCAATGTGCATTTCTTTAATTATGCATGAGTGTGAGGTTGAATGTCTTTTCATTTGCTAATGGTGTTCCTGAGACTTGTCTGGGCCAGCCTCATTACCTGGCTGAAGGGCCACTGAGATCACCTAGTGCCAGTTCCAGATCACTAGCTGGTTCCAGGAAGTGGCCCAGCGGGAACCCTGGTCACACCACAGAGTTCACTGGTCAAGGAAGCCTGATGGTATCTGGCTTGTCTGCTTAGACAGAAGAGCTGTGTGTGGTACCTCAGCTGGATTCCCCATAGAGGAACAAACCTGACCACTTGAATTTGTGGCTATGTTGCCTCCCTGGGGCATCCTAGGCCTTTCTAGGGCCACAGGACAAGTGGGTGGTTCCTTTATTGCTCAGAGGTTTGGAGACATCCATGCTAGTGTGACCCCTAACCCTCATCTCATTCTGGACAACTCTGAGCAATGTGAGTGGCCAGCATGCTCATTTAATGCTAGTCTCTGGTTCTCTAGAAGGACTTGCTGTGTCTGAGATCCAGGTCTGACACGCCCATTCTGCTTCTGGGATGATGTCACCCAGTGGTTCAGTGAATATTTGCTAATAAATAATGCCAAACTAAGGCATCGGGCAGGGTGCTTGGCATACCATGTCTCATTTATTCTTTCTCTCCTAGTTTTTACTTGACAAAATTTAAACATTAAGGAAAGTGGAAAAAATACAAAATATTGTAACTATTCTTCATTGTCAATTTGACTGAATCTTAGAGTCACCGTGGGGATACACCCCTGGTTTCTCCAGAGAGGTTTAACTCTGGGGAAGACCTGCCCTAAGTGTGGTGGCACCATCCCATGGGCTGGGGTCCTGGACTGAATAAGAGCAGAAACTGAAGGAATGAGCACCGGCATCCACTGCTCTCGGCTTCCTGACTCTGAACACAGTGTGACCAGCTGCCTCAGGTTCCTACTGCTATTCATTTCACCACCAAAATGGACTGTGTCCTCAAAGTATGAGCCCAAATCAGTGTCCCCTCCCTCCCTCTCTCCTCCCTCCCTCCCTCCCTCCCTCTCTCCTTCCTCCCTCCCTCCCTCCCTCTCTTCCTCCCTCTGTCCCTCCCTTCCTCCCATAGCTTTAGTTATGTATTTTCTCAGTATGAATACACCAGCCAAAATATACCTCCCACCTAGATCCTGCAGCTTGGATTTCATAATACCTGTTTTGTTTGTCTGTTTCCATGCAAACGGGCTCTCTGATGTTCTTGATGGGGAGGGAAAGCCTTCTGAAGCTCCCTCCTTCAAAGCACCGGCACCATTCTCTTCTCACAACAGTGTCCCCACACTAGAGACCGTGGTTAACTTATTTCAGTGCTTTTCAAACCTGGTTCCCTTCAAAGGTGCCACACCCCATCCAGCCATTGGGTCCATTTACTCTTTGCAATAACACCAGAAAGTCCTTTCAATGGTTTGAATCCCAAATTCACGTGTGGGAAACATACTCCCCAGGTTCCAAATTCTTGGTATTTTGGAGATGGGGCTTTGGGGAGATGATCAGGCAGGAACCCTCAGTCAGAATGGCTAAATCCACTCACTGGAGCTGGAGAGATGGCTCAGAGGTTAAGAAAACTGGCTGCTCTTGCAGAGGACACAGGCTCCATCTCCTGCACCCACATGGCAGCTCACAACCATCTGTAACTCCAGTACCAGGGGATCTGACATTCTCTTCTGACCTTCCCAGGCACCAGGTATGCACATGGAGCACTTAAACATATACAAGCAAAGCAGGCATACACATAAAAGGATAAAATAGATTGAAAACATTTTAATTTAAACCCACTTGTGGGTTGATGGCTTCTCCCAGGAGTGGCGTTGTTATAAAAACCAAGCTCTGGTTTGCATGCTTTCCTGGTCTTACCATGGGGAACTCTCCACCATATCGTGACGCAGCAAAAGGAGCAGGTGCCAAACAGATGCCAGCACCCAGTCCCCCTGCTTCCCAGGCATGCCATCCTCATGCTGGCTGATCTGGTTTCTGCAGGTCCTGGGCTGGTATGGAGGAGAGGTCCTGGCTAGCCCCTCAGCAGATCAGCCTTCACTTTCAAGTTCCTTTAAGCCCAGGCCTCCTGTGCTTAGCTCCTGTAACTCTCGGGGTGTTTGTTCTTAATTGGGAGCCATAAGGCAACTCTTATTTAGTAAAGGACCCACCCGCAGCTGGGCTGGGCCTTGTGGAGAAGAGTGAGTCTCTGGCGGAGACCCAAAAGGTGGCTTCCCACCAGGCGTGCTGATGAGGCAGCCATGGGCTTTAGAAAACATTCCTGCTGTGTGCATGGACCCTTGCTGCTGGAGAAGAGCCACACACAGAAGGAGAAACACCTCCCTGAGTCATCTAAATGTTAGAACATGCATCACCCTTGTTGGAAGCCCCACCCCTGTTATGGTTGCCTTATGAAGTGGCCTCCAAGAAGGTTCATGTGCTAAAGGTGCCATTAAATGGTGATTAGGTCCCTGGAGTGCTAACCTTATCAATGGGTTCATCCATTGGTGAGTGCCTACTGGAATGGGCTCTAAGGAGATGGGCCTGGCTGGAGGAAACAGGTCACTGGGGACTACCCTTGGAAGAGTACTATTTGCCCTGTCCCTCCTCACCTCCTCAGCTGTCAGGAGGTGAGCAGCACCTTTGGCCACAGTCTTCTATCGCCTACCTGCCAGTCCTGGACAGGAACCATTAGAATCGTCCTCTGCTTTGGGTGGGGAGATCCCTCTGCCCAAATTCCTTCTGACCCCAGCTGCTGGGATCTCATGCTCTGGAGGGAGAGCTCACGCCAGGGTACAGGTAGGCCAAGCGAGTACTCCCAGTTTGTTTTTAGTAGGTAAGCAAGCAAAAACAAAGATCACTTCCCAGGGTGGGGCGTGGACCAGCGCCTCTCTCTCTAGTGTTTGGCTTACACCTCTTTAAAAAAAAAAAAAAAAAACAACAACAAACTTTCATTCATTCATTTTATTTGTATGGGTGTTTTGTCTGCATGTAAGCCTGTGTATCCTGTGCATTCAGTGCTCAAGGAAGGCAGACAAAGACATCAGATCCCCCAGAACTGGAGTTATTGACGCTCGCAAAGCCACTGTGTGAGTGCTGGGAATTGAACTCTGGGCACTGTCTGGAAGAAGAATCAGTGGTCTTAACCACTGAGCCATGTCCCCAGTCCCCAGCTTACAACTCTTGATCCATCAATTCCCCTCCTCTGGCCCCTGGTACCCCAGATGGTCCCTCTCTTAGACGCGGGGAAAGCTAAGTAGAGTGTAGTACCTCTCAGTGAGTGGGTTGTGAGTGCCCACCAGAACCTGTCTAGACTGGCTGTGCTGTTGTTTTTCCTCACCCCTCTCCTCCCTCCCATCTCGGCTGGCTTAACTCTCTCATACCCCAGGGGGGGAATCTTATCTTCTCCACTGTCCAGCTCTCCCTTCAACCTTAACATCTCTCAATTCATTTTTTTTTCTCTCTCAGATATTCTGCCATAGTGCCCCAAAGCTGACTGAGCACCCCTTTTGGATCCCCAGTCTCCTGGAAGGTGGGATCATAGCTGATAGGTGCACCGCTGACTCTTCCCTGTACCGTGGATTAATGTCCCCAGTCGCAGCCGATCTTTCTGGGTCTGAGGTTCAATGCTTAGAAAGATCGAGTTAGGACCAGGTAGGTCCAAAAGACTCAGGAGGAACAAAGTCCTACAGTCCAACCAGGGGGACACAAGGCACGGGAAGCAGCCCCCTCCTCACATCACGGGTTATAGGAGGCTTTTTCTGACAGGCTGGCCGGGTATATAGTGTCAGAGTCTGGGGGAGGAGACATATGTCCTAGGAACATCTTGTGGGCAGAGGGCTCACCAAGGATGGGGATATAGTCCTCTTGTGAAATAAATCAGCCATTCATTAGGCAGGGGGTTTCCTACCTCAAGTCACCTTGCAAAGGTCTAATAGAAGGGCACAGAGTGTGTCACCAGGGAGTCACGACAATGGTAGGAACAATGGGTTAATCAAACGTATTGGCAGCCGCACAATGTGGTTCAAGACAGAGGGGGAGTAGCCACAGATTCTGGAGGAACCAGGTCCTCAGGGATTGGTGGCGGCATTTGGGGGAGAGTAGTATATGCGAGCTCTCTTAAGCGCAAGAGTCCAGCATGCTTTTCCAGTACTGGCCAAGATGGAGATACAACAGCTAGTCCCATCCCCTCAGACAGGGCACCCTTGCCTGCCCCAGGCCACCTGCTGCCAAGACTCTGAGGCAACATGAGTAGGAGCCAGGCTGGGAGGCGCTGGGCCCTTCAGTGTGGATGTGTGAGTAGTTGCTTCCCCATCCAGCCCCACAAGCAGGCTGCTCTCCCTCCTTCCCTGGCTTCAGCCCAGATTCGAGGCCCCTCTTCCCACCTAGGCCCTTCTGAAGTTCCTAGCCACACTCTGAAGCCTGGCCAACAACTGCTAATCGTCCCCTCATGGCTCCTGGCCAGCCTCCCTCCCGCATGGACTTGGATTGCTGGGCCCTTTAATCTGTGATGAAAGCCATCACCGAAAGCCAGGCTGGTTTCGTGGACTGGATCCGCCTGAAGGGCCTGTGTCTTTCTTCTCTCCTGTATGCTTGGTGTCCTGGGCTCCTCATCTCTCTTGATTTCTCAGTCTAGTCTTGAGTCTTTCTTTCGGGCAGCTTCTTGCACGGAGAGGAGGGGCCGTCTGTGTGGCTGGGTGTTCATCTGCTTTTTTCAGGTGAGAGCTGAGAAATCCCAACTGGTTCAAATGCCCTCCCTGACATCTGCCTGACTTTGAAATGCAACCCCTCACCTTAGGGAGTAGCTTTGGAGACGAACTCTGCTAGCTGAGTCCTATCTACTTCCTTTCTCATTGCAGCATTGTTATGATCTCTTTGATGGACAGGATCTCAAAGGTCAGCCGTGGGTAGTAATGTGCTTTCCCGGACATGATTTAGGCGTAAGAAATGCCACCTCCTTTCCCCCAAATTATGTTCGTTCAATTCTTACGAGGGTGTGTAGCTTCACCATGAATCCATTTGCAGGGCTGCCTGTGTTCCGGGAATTATACAAGGATCCCAGAACTTACGTGAGTCCTGAGAGAGGCCATTCATTCTTTGGTCCGAAGCTCCGTTTTCCATCCTCCCACCCAAAGCGAATGCAGTTTTCAGGCACGGGTCTAATGTCTTTAGGACTCAGACGCCCTCCCCTTCACGTGTGGGTACTGAAAGCCCTCGCCTCTGCCTGCCCTGCAGAGCCATCCCCTCAGAGGCCCTAGGAACTCACTCATGCTCTTTCCAGTCTGGGCCCTGACACTTCCGCTCAACCTCTGGGAGCATCTGACCCAGCTGAGTGCCCTTCACCTTGGGCTATTCTGGTGATTCAGTCTGTGGATCTTCCTCTATCCCAAACCTCCCGGATCATTATTTTATGAGTGAAGGCTTTTAAAACAAATTCTCTACTTTTCCCTGGGGCTAGGCACACTTTCATCTTTGGGACAAAAAGTGCTTTTAAGAGGAAGATATACAAAATCTCTCTCTCTCTCTCTCTCTCTCTCTCTCTCTCTCTCTCTCCCCTAATGTACATAGGAAGTCGGAGGGCTCATCCTAACCCTACTATTATCCCCTGCTACTGCTGGGTACATATTCATACTCAGCTCTTGGTGCCATCCATAGAAGACTGGGTCCATGTGCCCTCAGGGGTCCAGTAGTTTGCAAGCTGCTCAGAGACCTTCTTCTAGAACTTGTTACCTGCGTCTCAGTGAGTGACTAGCCTACACAAAGATTTGCGTCTCCCTACAAAACCCCGTGCTCCACTCCAGACCATGCAGACTAGGCAGCGTCTGAGGATAGGATCAAGTTCCTTGCCAAACCACCAGGCTCTGGTTGTACCTGCCTCTAAAAGGGTGATGCTTCTAGAAGCTGGCTACTCTGGAGAGGGTGGGCACCAAGCTAGATGGTAGCCTGGTGGATAGCTCCGAGCTGTTAAGACAAATGTAATCTAGAAGCCTCAGGAGCCCCGAAGCTACCTGGGAGGGGCTTTTCTGACTCTGCTTTTGCACTTGACAGTCTCAGGCTGAACTGACCTGGCATGAGGTGCCTACATACCCAAGCCCTGGCCCGTGTTAATCCTGTGACAGCCTGTTCCTGTTCCCAGCCTCTGCTGCCACCTTAGGACAGGTGGGTCGGTTTCCTTAGATGGGCCCAGAGAGGGGAAGAATTCCCAAATACTAAAGAGCCTGTCCAAGTGACAGACAGGAGGATCTCTTTAAAAACAAGCTTAAAAATTTTATTTGTTTTGTACGTATCATTGTTTTGCCTGAATGTATGTACTGCACCATGTTATCGTGTGACAAAACATTTCCTGGGGAGATGCAACAGACTCCTTACTCACCCTAGGTAACACCAAAGTTCAATTTGGTAAACCAATGAGTATTTATTGGGTTTACTTACAGGAGTATGAGTGAAGGGTTACTTACAGGCTGCTCACAAAAGCTGGGAACCTGGAGCACACTGCACAGCCTGCAGGCAAGCCAACAGATTGGAAATTGTCCTTTCCAAGCAACTCTGGTCTAAACCACTTCTAGGCAGCTGGTCTGGCCTCAGAGTCTTCTTCACAATTTGACTAGCAGCTCAACTCCACTCCTCTGAGAGGGACTCTCAGCTTTTATTGCTTACTCTGACAGAGAGGGGCCTAGTGAATCTGATCAGTTTTAGGGACTTCCTGAAGGTGTCTTGTGCTGTTTACCTTTCTATTTAAGGAGCTTCCCTGCAAGATGGAATGTTTCAGTCTCAACATATGTGCATGCAATGTCCCCAGAGACCAGAAGAGGGCATCAGGTCCCCTAGAACTAGGACAGTGGTTCTCAACCTTCCTAACACTGTGACTCTTTAATACAGTTCCTCATGGTGTGGTGTCCCCCAATGGAAACATTATTTTGTTGCTACTACATTTCTCTAATCTTGTTACTGTTATGAATCATAAATTGAATATCTGATATTTCTGATTGTCAAAGGGGTCGATGACCCACAGGTTGAGAGCCACTTAGCTAGAGTTAAACTAATGAGCTGCCATGTAGGTATTGTGAACTAAACCCAGGTCTTCCAAAAGAGCAGTAAGTGCTCTTAATCACTGAGCTGGCAGCTCTCTAGCCCCTTAGACAGGAGGGTCTTACATGACCACTGTGACTTCCCAGGGACACCTGCTCCACCAATAGCACTAGAATGCGGAAGCTGGAATGATTGTTCAGTCTGGAGGTGTTCTGGCAACAAGAAAAATGAGCTTGGCTGTTGGAGATAGGCCCCAAGACAGAGAAGGTGGCAAATACCTATCAATACCAGCCTTCCACACAAGAGCTGACATCGGCCCCAGACATGTCCCTGGTGGGCAGCACAGAACCTGGACAAAGTTAGCCTCCCAGGCCAGTGCCCTCTCAGGCTAGTGCCCTCTCAGGCTAGTGCCCTTCCAGGCTAGTGCCCTTCCATGTTAGTGCCCTCTCAGGCTAGTACTCTTCCAGGCTAGTGCCCTTCCAGGCTAGTGCCCTTCCATGTTAGTGCCCTCTCAGGCTAGTGCCCTTCCAGGCTAGTGCCCTCTCAGGCTAGTGCCCAGGCACTTTGGAGGAATTTCTCCATGTGGAAAGACAGGGAAGGAGCCTGGCTGAAGCTTCCTCCAGGACCCTTGCTGCAGGGAGGGAGCATCCCCAGTTCCCAAGGGCTGCAGATGGCTTCTCATCCCTGTGGCAAAATGATAGAAGCCACTTGAGGGTGGAGAGGCTTGCTTTGGCTCAGCTTCGGATCATGATGGCCAGGAAGGAACGGTGGAGTCCATGGGAACGAGAAGGGTGGCGGAGCCTCCTTCAACCTTGGTGAGTAAGGAAGCAGAGAGCCAGAAGGGACGGTATTGATAACAACCTCCAAAAGTCCGCGCATGTAGGGGGCATTTCACATCTCAACCCCAGCAGTCACTCTGTGGCTTTTGCAAAAACTGGAAAAAGAGAGTCCTTGTCGAGTACCTTTCCTGCTCACAAAACAACTCATTAGAAAATTGCACTCCTTTCTCCCAGTCCAGAGCCCCTTACCAGCAAGCGTAGCTTTGCTCCCGGGGCAGGGCTGAATTCCAGACCCCCATGGCCCTCAGGCCAGGAGCCCTGGCTTGCATAGCCACGCGAGGCAGTTTTAGTTAGCACTGTCCTCAGCTGGCATCTGACCTGCTTCTATCGATGTTTTCATCACGGGGGGTGGGAGATGAATCCCATTGCCCAAGAATCCCAGCTGCAAGAAGCACTGCTAAAGATCTTGGTGGGTGCCTAAGAAGGGTCCGGACTGTGGTCCTGCTGGTTGTGGTGGCTGCCCAAGCCCTTGCTCTTTGAGTCTATGTGTGATTAGGGCAAGAGGAGCGTATGGTGGGCGAGGTGGCTATAGGGAAGTAGTTTTAGGAAGCAGGAATCTGTAACAGGCGGTGGCTTGGGGGGCAGGGTGGAGGTGTGTGTCGGGGTGGGAGCCCTCTGCTGCTTGCAGCCCGGAGCAGGTAATGTGTTCCTCAGTCAAGGTACTTCCAGACATGCTGTGCTAAATGTGGGCCCTCTGGGCAATCCTCAATAGTGCAGTCACCAGGAGGCTTCACTGCGATATTTTCAGACTCCGAGTGGTCAAGGAGGGCAGGAACACCAATTATGCTCCTTAGCAGGGTCTGCCAAGCAAGCAGGCTTATTCCCCACCATCAAGCTGTTTGCATAAACCAGAAGGTTCCACCCAGATAGAGGTGCCAGTCTTCTCCAGCGCCTCAGAACGCAGCGATGCGCCCCTTTTGCCACTAGAGGGCGGCCGTGTGCAAAAGGAAAGCAGAGTGCGTTGGCGGACAGCCCTGTAAAGCCTGCGGACAAGGGTCTTTTCCCAAGTGGGTCCTCAAGGGAGTGAAAGCAATGCCAGGCCGAGAGAGTTTCCTCACATGACCGGGCTCGGTGGAACTACATCTTGCATAATTAAGCAGTAATTAAGATTAGGTAAATTAATAGTCATATTAAAGTATATAGTAGCCATAATAATATTAACGAGAATGGTATTAGCGCTGCATGTTTGAAAGCTTCCTGTGTGCGTGCATTCTCTCTCTCCCTCCCTCCCCCTTCCCTCCCCCTCTTCAGTGGCTGGATCACAAGTACTCTCTAATCTTAACAAAGGGTCATTGGGAGGGTGTGGTTGTGAAGCTTCTCCTGAGTCGAATTCTTTCTCTTTTTAAATTGATTTTCTTTCTTTTTGTTTTTTTTGGTTTTTGAGAATTTATATACGTGTCAACAGGAGAAGAATGATGTAATCACAATTGTGGTAACTCCAGATTATTTTATATAAGGAATTCAGAAGGTTACAGAAAGTATTAAATAATCCTAATTTTGGTTAAAAAAAATTACAACCATTTATTTTGTGAGACAGAGCAGGCTGTGTAGTCAGGGATGGTTTTAAATTTATGCTCCTCCTGCCCTACAGTGAGTGTTGGGATCAGATGCATGCTCCAGCATGCCCAGTTTATAAAGCACTGGGGATCAAACCCAGGGCTTTGTGCATTCGAGGCAACCATCCTATCAATAGAGCTACACCCGCAGCCCCACCATATATTATAGTATTTAGAGGCACAAATGAGTGTGTTAAATTCGTTTAAATAACATATGTGTTGTTTACTGAAATCAGCCCATCTATATATGTATGCTTTGTAATAAGAAAAACTTTATATACTCCTGTTGTTAAAAATACTCACTATTATCAGATTTGGGTTTTTTCCTCAGCTGCTGTGAGCTGAGCTTCCTGTCACTTGCAGGTTCCTGTTACCCTCTGGGAGAGGCTAATGCATGAGGCAACGGGTTTTGGCAGGATTATTACTGAGGGCATCATTTTCACCCAGAAGACAATCTCTCTGCAAGAACCAGCTTTTCTGGACTGCAGACTGTCCCTCAGGAAATGCTAAACATAGTTCCCCTGCAGACTGGTCTCTGGGACAGTCATTCTCTCTTTCTTTCTTTTCTTTTCCTGATAATGTTTTTTGGGTTTTTTTTGTTTGTTTGTTTGTTTTGTTTTGTTTTGTATGTGGAGCTGAGGACCGAACCCAGGGCCTTGCGCTTGCTAGGCAAGCGCTCTACCACTGAGCTAAATCCCCAACCCATCCTGATAATGTTTTAATTATTCATGTGTATGGGTGTTTTGCTTGCATGTGTGTCTGTGCATCACATGCATGTCTGATGCTTGGGAGAGTTAAAAGAAGGCATCAAATCCCCTGGAACTGGAGCTATAGACATTCGTGAGCTGTCATGTGGGTGCTGGGAACCAAGCCTGGGTCCTCTGAAAAAGCAACAAGTGTTCTTAACCACTGGGCATCTCTCCAGCCCTGTTGTTTCTGCAGACAGCAGTCTTTCCCTTCTTAGGAGAGTAACCCAGCCTTTCCTCCTCTCCTCCCCTCCCCCCTCCCCTCCTCTCCTCTCCTCCCCTCCCTTCCCCTCCTCCTCTCCTCTCCTCTCTTCCCCTCTCCTCTCCTCTCCTCTCCTCCCCTCCTCCTCTCCTCCCCTCCCCTCCTCTCCTCTCCCCTCCTCTCCTCCCCTCTCCTCTCCCCTCCCCTCCTCTCCCCTCCCCTCCTCTCCTCTCCTCCCCTCTCCTCCCCTCCCCTCCTCTCCTCTCCTCCCCTCTCCTCCCCTCCTCTCCCCTCCTCTCCTCCCCTTCTCTCCTCTCCCCTCCCCTCCTCTTCTCTCTTCCCCTCCCCTCCCCTCCCCTCCCCTCCTCTCCTCCCCTCCCCTCCCTTCCCCTCCCCTCCCCTCCTCTCCTCTCCTCTCCCCTCCCCTCCTCTCCCCTCCCCTCCCCTCTCCTCCCCTCCTCTCCTCTCCCCTCCTCTCCTCTCCTCCCCTCCCCTCCCCTCCCCTCCTCTCCTCTCCTCCCCTCCCCTCCTCTCCTCTCCTCTCTTCTCTCCTCCCCTCCGTTCCTCCCCACCCATTCCTTCTTCTCTCTGCTGTGCTGAGGATCGAATTGGGATCCTATACATGCTAGTCAAGTCCTTTACCATTGACTCTTGTGCGGCAGCCTGGGTTTTCTTTGGGGACTGGTTCTTTTCACCTTCAACTCCACAATCCAGGCGGGGATAGCCCTGACCCCGACTCCAGGGTTAGATGTGTGATCCACACCTTACTGCAGCCACAGGATCAGGAAAGGGCATGTGTTGGTCACTTTTATGTCAACTTGTCACCAGCTGAAATCATTTGGGAAGAAGGACTCTGAATTGAGAGGATGACTCCATAAGCTTCTCCTGGAGACAAGTCTGTGATGCTTTTTCTTGATTAGTGAGTGATGTGGATTGGTCCAGCCCACTGTGGCTGGTTCCATCCCTGGGCAGGAGGTCCTGGGTTCTATAAGAAAGCAGGCTGAGTAATCTATGAGGAACAAGCCAATAAGCAGCATCTCTCCATGGCCTCTGCTTCAGTTCCTGCCTCCAGGTTCCTGCTTTGAGTTCCTGCCTTAACCTCCCTCCATGATGGGGTGTGACCTGGGAGTTGTGAAATGGAATAAAGCCTTCCTTCCCAGTTGCTTTTGGTCATGGTATTTTTCTCGGCAATAGAAAGCATAACCAAGACAGGGAGTGTGTGACATGCCAGGCTGGCGGGACAGCATTTGTGTGCGCCTTTCCTCTGCTGATTCTGCACATGGAAAAACAAAAGTTTGGTGTTCTGATGCTGGCCACCTTCCACTGTGGAGTCCGAGAATGAAGCCGACATGGCGAAGACAAAGGCAGACTGTGGAGGGCATAGTTCTTATCTCAGTAACGGAGCTGGAGTCTAGCTGAAGGTGTCCCAGTTCTCAATGGTGAGAGCCAATGCGTGTCCCCTTTGCCTCGGCTGCCATGGGTTTGGCTTTCTGGTGCTAACCCCAGGAAGCATCCTGACTGGAGAAGCTAGCATCAAGAGTTGGCTGGGTGGGGCTTGCAAGTGAGATTAAAACACAGAACTGGTCGAATTGACTCAGGGCAAGCAAGTCTGTTCTTGGCCAGCAACTAGTGATGCGTGCTATGTGGTGATGAAGGAGCCGATATGAGCTCGCCACTTGGACACGTGTTTACCATGCACCTGTGAGCATTAGGGTGTGAAATGGGCAAGTTGATGAGTTCTCCTTGCTGCTTTCAGCAAGATCTTACACTAAAGAAACAAACCTGCAGGCTAGTCTGATGCCTGTGACCTGTGCGCAGACCCGAGGACATTATCCTAACTGAAGCGAGCCAGCCCCAGAAAACAAGGCTGTGCTGTTTCAGTGGCATACAAGAGGCACCTAGACTAGTCAAGTTCACAGAGACAGGAATCACATGGTGGGTACCAGGGGCTGTGGGGCGGGACAGGAGTTATTTAATGAATGCAGTAAGATGAAGAATGTTCAGGAGATGGGTTATGGTGATGGGCGCATAGGGGCAGCGCCGAGCTGGCCAGTTAACAAGTGGTTAAGATGGTACATTTTTATATTGTGTGTGTTTGGCTACAGTCTTACAGACAGCATACAGCAAAGGGAGAAAATGCAGCTTTGCTCAAAAAGGTCTTTCTGCATGGGCTTGCAGTCCTGGGCTCAGAGTCCCGGAAATGCCAGGTTGAGTTACTACACAAAGAAAGACATGAAGCTGGGACTTGGGGGAATAATAGTCATCATTAAATGTCTACATCTCCTGTGTTTTTCACATATAAATTTATCTACTTATGACACAGAGTGGAGAAGGTATTGCCTTGTAGGAGTGTGTGTGTGTGTGTGTGTGTGTGTGTGTGTGTGTGTGTGTGTAGCATGTACACGTGTGTGAAGGCCGGGTGACAACTTTGGGCCATTCTTCAGGAACCATCACTTACTTTTAGTAGAAGTTTGGGGGGGATGGGGCGCTGGAGAAATGGTTCAGCTCTTAAAGGCTTAGGCTCACACTTAAATGGAAGGTTTTTAATTATATGTATTTATTTAGGTGTGTATGTTCATGTGTGTACATGCCACAACACGTATGTAGAGGTCAAAGAACAGCTTGTGGGAGTCAGCTCTCTCCTCCCACCTTGAAGGGTCCCTCGGATGGAACTCTTGGTCACAGATTTGGTGGCAAGCCCCTTTATCCACTGAGCCATCTTGACAGCTCCATTTAAAAGTTGTTTGAGAGAGAGTCTCTCATTGGCCTGGAACTTGACAATTAGGCTAAGCAGGCTGGACAGTGAGCCTTAGGGAGCCCCTTGTGCTGAAATTACAAGGGCACATCATCACACCTTTATTAAAAAATTGTTTTTTCTTTTTTCTTTTTTCTTTTTTTTTTTGAGCTGAGGACCGAACCCAGGGCCTTGTGCTTGCTAGGCAAGCACTCTACCACTGAGCTAAATCCCCAATCCCTTAAAATTGTTTTTTAATATGGGTTCTGAGGGTCAGACTCAGGCTCTCGTGGGTACAAGGCAAACACTTTATCATCTTATATACTGAGCTACATCTCTGTACAGACAAGGGAACAGAGGCATCAGGAGGCTAAATAAACCCTGTTATAGCTTGGGTGTGAGATGTCATCCACGCTCTCATGTGTTTGTCCTCAGCTTTGAGCACTCTTTCGGGGGACTGTGGAAACTTTAGGAGGTGGAGCCTAGCTAGAGGGCAATGGGTTTTAGATGTTATGGCCTAGTTCTGCTTCTGGCATGATGGCTCTGCTTCCTGATCTACCAAGGTGAGGTCCAGCAGCCTCATGCCCCTGCCGCTGCCTCACTGAACCTCTTCTATAACCATGGTGGATTATACCCCCAAATGGCAAACTCAAATCCTCTTCCTTACATTGCTTCTTGTCAGATATGTGGCTAGAATGATGGAATATGGCTAATATACCAATGAGGTAAGTGACGGGTGTGACCTAACCCTAGCTTCTGCCCTACATGGGCTCTAACTGCTGAGCCCTTTTGTGCTGTGGGCCGCAGAAATATGAAGCAGGAATTCAGCTGACCACGAGAAAGCTACACCTGGAAGAAGCCAAGGGCCCTCTGGAGGATAGAGCCAAGGCCTAAGGAGACTGGTGATGTTGGCTTTTTTCCGCAATGAATTTCTCGTGTGCTGTTGTGGCTTTTCCATTCCTAGAACAGTGTGTTTGATCATTCATTGGGCACAGGTTCTCTTATACAATTAAAGTATTTGTATAACATCTCCCAACTGTGATAACAAAAGTCACACAGCCAGACCCCTAACTTCAGGCCTTTCTGTAATTATCATCATTATCGACATCCGGCCAGGACTTTCTCCGGAGAAAGTATCTTATCTGAGAAACTCCCCAGACTTTCTAAGAACAGACTGCAGCATCCAGACTATCTGTTAGAGAAAGCCTAGCAGATGTGCTGACTAAGCTCAACCCTCCTTTCCTCCGAGTGCTATTTCTAGTTCTAGATCTCCCTTTAACAATTAACTTAGAACTAAAAGGCTTTTACTTACCAGGTACATCAAGCTGTGATTCAGGTTGCCTAGTTACCCAGCTACACTTCCCCCACCCTGCCAGAAAAGGGGCAGCTGAGTTAAGCTGAGAGAGATGCAGCTCCAAAGGAATAAAAGGCAGTTTTAATTTCACTCATAACTTATAGGCTCTTAACATTTTACCTAACCACTTCTAAGAATTAGTTTGAGCATATATACCCCCCTTTTCAGATCTATTAACTGAATTTAGCCTTTAGTTGATTCATGCCCCATTAGTCACTTCCCTTTTTGGTTGCAGATGATGGATGGCAATCACTGCTCTTTGTGTGGATCTTATCACCCCTCCTTTTGACCCTGAGGGAATTCAAGCCGGTGACCTTGCCTTGTCAGAGCATGGCTATTGCATGGGTGTATAACTGTAAACCTCAGAGACTTGAGGAGGACTAGATTGGAGGACCAGAAGAACGAGATGGAAGACAAGGAAGAGCCAGAGGGGAAGAACAAGATGGGAGAATTAAGATAGAACTTAGAGAGAACAGCAGAAAAGTGTAGAGAGAATCAGGCCAGAAAGGAGCTAGGTATGAGAGCAGAAAAGAAGCCGTGGAGAGAGAGAGCTGACTTAGAAGAATAAAGTGAGTGGACTAAAGAGTTTCGTGTACGTAGATCCATTTGATATCATCTAAGATTAGATTACCAGCTGGTTGTAGGTTCTTCCACAGACCCTGGGAAAAGACTATCGAGGGGCTGGACCCCAACAGTCTTTGTTACTTATGCCTCTTTGCCCAATTCTCCAGAGTCACATGTAGCCCAGGCTGGTCTGAACCTTGCTGTGCAGCTGAGGGTGATCCTTTTGCCTCCACTTCCTGAGAGAGGGGATGATGAGTATGTACCTCCATGTCTAGTTTAAGGGATTTGAACCCAGGACTGCTGCATGTCAGGCAAGCACCCCACAGATGAGTTACACCTCCTGCCTCCTGTGGGTTATCTAACTCATTCTCAGAATCCTATCATCCCACAACAGAGACCACAATGCAAGTCACTGGTTAGGGCACTGAGGCCTCTTCCAATAGGTGGACATTTCCGGGAAAGGAAGCTGGTCCTTGCTAACATCTCTGGCTTTGTGATTGCTCCTGAGACTCCGAGGGAATTGGGCTGTAGAGGCATCGGCATCTGCATCACAAAGGCTAGCGTTTGCTGACCCCTCAGCAATCAGCAATCTGCAGGGTTTTGTTTTTTTTGTTTTTTTTTTTACCAGTGAGAAGCAGAATGTGACTTAGGACACCAAGTGCATCAGGACAGGCTGCCTTGCCCTTCCCCGGTGCCCCTTCCTTCCTTCCCATGCCCTTTACCGTACTGACTCTCTTCCTTCCGAAGCAGTCTTTTGGTAGTCTGAGAGAAAGCGCCTGCCCCGCAATGCTGCCAGGCTGCTATGAACATCTATACAGCAGCCTGTCGGCCCAGGCTCAAACCATGAGCCAGGGCGTCTCTGGTTACATGCACAGCCAGCTCTGGGGCTGGGAAATAGCTTGACCTCATCTTGTGAGAACCCCGTCCTTGCTGCTGTGTATGATCCCTCTGCGTGCACCTCTGGGGTCACACAAAGAGGCTGCATGTCATGGGCAGGCCAAGCACAAAGATGTTGAGACACCACCTGGCTCAGAAGGAGGGTGAAAGGAATGTGTCAAGAAAGACTCAAATCAGCCAGGGTGGTGGTGGCGCATGCCTTTAATCCCAGCACTCAGGAGGCAGAGCCAGGTGGATCTCTGTGAGTTCGAGGCCAGCCTGGGCTACCAAGTGAGTTCCAGGAAAGGCACAAAGCTACAGAGAAACCCTGTCTCGAAAAACAAAAACAAACAAACAAAAAAAAAAAAAAAAAAAAGAAGAAGAAAGAAAAGACTCAAATCACAGGTAGTCTGTGGCCCAAAAGAACCAGATGAAGATGTGGTTACTAGTGAGACTTGTCCCAGCAAGACCAGAAAAAAGCAAAGGCAAGCCCTCCCGAGGTAGAAAAAGACAGAGGTGAGCCCTCCTACGGTGAAGTCTTGACTGGATAAAGCATTTCCTCAGTGGACAGTGCCTGCTGAGAGCGGAGAACCTTGAGGACCTGTGGCTCTAAGCAATGTGTCCTTCAGCTGTGCTCACAGGGACCTGACAACCAGAATCTGATTGTCCAAATGAATTACTGTAAATAGACAAAGTATAATTTTGTATACATGTATGTGATTCAAATAATGTTATGATATATACGTATAGACTTTGCAATATCTGAGTCAAACTAATTAGCATATCAATTCCCTTAATTACTTATTCCTCTTTAAAAAATAAAAAAATTAAGTTTTATTTATCTAGTTTGTGGGTATGGGTGCTTCGTCTACATGTATGTCTGTGTACCATGTATGTGCCTGGTGTCTGAGAAGGTTGGAAGAAGTTATCAGATCCCCTGGAACTGGAATTACAGATGGTTGTGAGCCACCATGCCAGTGCTGGGAATTGAACTTGGGTCCTCTGCAAGAGCAGCCAGTGCTCTTAATTGCTGAACCATCTCTCTAGTCCTGATTACTTATTGCATTTGGTGAGAACACTTAAAACTTATTTTTTAGTATGCGTGTGCATGTATGCATGTGCGCGCGTGTGAGTGTGTGTGTGTGTGTGTGTGTGTGTGTGTGTGTGCATGTGTGCACACACAGGTGCCAGAGGACAGACAGCCTTGGACATTGTTTCTAGGTAGACTAGGCTGGCTTGCCAGTGAGCCCCAGGGATCCACCTGGCTTCCCACAACCACAGTGCTGGGATTACAAGCGTTCACTACCACATCCAGCTTTTAAATGGGAGTTGTTGTGTCTACAAAGTAACACATTGCCAGGTGAACTATCCCCAGCCATCCCCTTCTCTTAGCATGTTCCCCTCCTTTTTTGTGTGCATGTGTGATGTGGTGTGTACGTGTCTATGTGAGGTCTGAGGAATTATCTCTGACTGGTCTTCCACTTTAGTCAATGAGGCAGACCTCTCAGCCCAGCCCAGAGCTTTAGGCTGGCTGAGGAGGAAGGGAATGGAGGGTGGGCACACACCTCAGCAGCAGGTGCCACTCAGTGAGCTCTTTCCAACCTGAGTGGAGAGTTCATCACTGACTCCTTCCGGTGTCCCTGTCTGTCCAGGAGGCTTGGCTTTTGCAAATCTGTCTTCTCCATGGTCCAGCCAACAGAGGCATTCCAGAAATGTTTAGGATCCACAGGAAAACACAGACCAGGCTGGTGGCAAGATGGCAGGCTGA